>NC_090282.1:36841695-37178481 GCF_037392515.1 Haliotis asinina
CCCAGGCACATCTCCACCCATCGCCAAACCAAGCTTAGTCTCCATCTCCCAAACAGTATAATCTCAACTCCAAAAATGGCCTCACTTGCACCTGCAGTACCCAATTTCACTTTCACCAATCGCATCGCCTGTACCCGAATCTTCCTCAGCTTTATCGTGACATACCCTTGCCGCCACACCCACAACTCCGAATTTAGTAAAATAATAAACAGATACTTGGCAAATATCAGGAATGATTCGACACCCCTGCAACAGTCTACCTGCCCATAAGCCTCATGTCACATCGTCGTGCGTTCAAAACCTACACTTACCCACTACACACGATTCCTTAGCCCTGACGGCTCACGTACAGCCTCAACCTTTAACCCACTAACTCAAGTACAGTCGAATATACTTATGTATATTTTGGCAGTGTAGGTAAAGTCGAAGTAGATACTGCAACAACTACACACTTTATATACATATGATACGGGACCATGTCGGGATAATTTCAAAGTACAACCAAACACCAAATATATGTATATGCAGGCTAAAAGAAGTTTCCCCTGACTGCTGTGTCAGTTACTGCCACCCACCTCATACATTCTCTGCAACACTGCGCCCCGAAGTGAGCAATCATCCGGAAGGAGTTTGATGCCTTGATACTGAAACTTGTCTTATGAACAGAACAGACGAATGCTCATCTCACTTTACAAATACGGAACCCATGACTCATATCACATCACTGGGTTCTTTGTGTCAAGTTGAAGGAAAGCCAGATATGAGGCACGGTCGGGTATCGATGGTGCGGACACACGAAGACTCACTGCACCATTAAATAGTGGACACATTCCATTATAAACAAATATGACATGCAAATCTGATGCCTTTACTTGCAGAATATAGTGAATCGGGGAGTTCGGAATGTAAAACGAAAAGGCTGCACTATCATACTGTTCTGGAAATTATATCTCAAGGTTTAAATGCATCTTAAACTACATCCAAAGTTGTCTATCATAGGTAAGTTTGATCGGTTTAGGTTTCATTTATTTTCAAAGATGGAGAAATTTCCGAATCGAAGTGGTAAAGGCACGCAACCGTGACGGAAATAAGTCTACACGCCAAAAACAACGTATCGCTGATTTGCTATTTCTAACCGCCACTTAACATTATTTCTATAACACGATGGTAGTCCGTAAAGAACAGTGTCTGTAGCAGGCAAGCTAGTAATTGTAATTCATGAGTTTTGTCCTGCGCAGGCAACACACATGTCGAACTCGACCATCGGACCAAATAAGAAACCTCATAAAAACCCAACAAAATGTTTCATAATCAGAGTAATCATGTTATCTTCGGCCAAATCTGTGCAATGTTCTGAGGCGATGGGTACGTAGCCTAGTGGTTAAAGCGTTCGCTCATCACGCTGAAGATCCGGGTTCGATTTCCCACATGGGCACAATGTGTGAAGCCCATTTCTGGTGTCTGCCACCGTGTTATTGCAGGAATATTGCTAAAGGTGGCCTAAACCTAAAGTCACTCTCTCACACTGTACAGTGTTCTGAATACTCCCAGAGAAGAACACTACCTCCAGGTACAGACAAACGGCACCGGATTCCTTCAACACCGTGCTGCCATCTTGGAAGATCGGCACCTGGGGGAAACAAAACAACTTGGTAAAAGACAGTATTTCTTACTCTATGAAAAGTTGCTGAATCTTTCCTTCCTCTTTCCATATCATTCATGTTCATGCAGCAGTACTGCTTTTGCTTAAACAAAATTAATTCACATAATTATATCTCCCTTCAAGTAGCAACACACGTTTTGAATACACATTCCTAATGCATTTTATCACTTGATTAACAAATACAATTAAATATTTCAAAATGTGACATTCCTGAACAACCCGTCACTATACTTATACAAAGTCACGGTCAGTAGAAGGCAGACATAAAATACATGCTTTTGGTTGTATACATAAACAATAATCAACAAAACACAACAATAAAACCCGTTTAACTGCAATAACGAGTAAAGTGTAACGGATATTTTGTACAACATAACATGATGAAAAAAACAACAAAAAAAACCCACAGTTTCTTCGGCACGATAGGGACACAGCACGAAGTGCGTTGGATCAAAGTGAAAAAACACGTCTCATGGGAAGGAGAAACACAGCACAACGGTGACGATTGAAAAGATAGCCTATTATATCTGATGCACTAAATTTCACCTGCCCTCGCGGATTCAGTTTCATGACCTCATCAGACTTCAGGTCTTCAAGGGTAAACCTCAGCCTCTTGTTGGGATAATCTCTCACTTCTTTCTCCTCAAGGACGAGCATCACCTTCCATCAAGGAGCGCTCCCTGACGCCCAATGTAGATGCATGTCTGCAGACGCACCGGTCAGTGTCGAGAACTTGCGGTTACACACAGGTCCAAGTTGAGAAGTAACCACGAGCCGTACATATCGACTCAAAGACCACAACATGCTGACTGGCCAGTGGTACAGGTGCCCTGAATATCCTGGTTCACCTGTCAATAGTTTTGAACAAGAGATAGTAAAGCAGGGCTGACACAACGCGATAGTGGAGCAGGGGAGGTAACTCTAATCTCTTTACTATACTGGTTATTCACTCATGAAATTAACATGTTAATAATAAGCCTAAAACAGTTACATAAAATCACATCTTAGGTTGAACAACACTGCATAAATGGTGTAACTGCAACATAAACCTTGCAGCATTGTTGGTCAGTACGCCATGTGGTACAATTCTTTATAGTTTTGTACGTACGTAATAACCAGCGATATATTTTAATCTAACATTTGTTATGTAACATTCCTGAAAGCAGTTGTGTTGGGATTCTACTTTATACGTTGTGCCTTTAGTTTCTTTTTCTTTTGTTGTTTGTCGCCGTAATATGGCGGCGATCTGTAAATATTCTAGCAGACAAGACATTGCAGTGATCAAATATATGGGAATCGATCCGAGTCTGACCGTTAGTCGCCTCTTACGAAAAGCATGGGTGACTGACGATCAGTTCTAACCCAGATCGTCACGGGTACATTATCGTTGTGACAAGACATAAGATAGGATTTCGTGTGTGCGTGCGTGTGTGCGTGCGTGGGTGCGTGGGTGCGTGCGTGCGTGCGTGCGTGTGTTTTGTACTTTTGTCATTTTCAACTTCCGGGGGGCAAAGAGTGGGGAGTGTTGATTGAGAATCAGAACATGACCTAGGAAAAAACGGGGATCCACCACTGGAGTATTATATGCGCTTTTCATGTGATTTCTAATCAATCATTATTGTTATTTGTAAATTATTGTTATATTACTCTAATTCCGATAATGGATGGTTTCAGTTCGATGGATGAAATGTGCGACGCAATAAGTAAGCGTCACTTTCCTCTTATAGTATGGGTCGTTACTATTGATATCAAGGACTGGTTTGGCTGAACCAGAATTGCTCTTTTTGAGATCGATACTCATGATGTTGATTTGGTACAGACTATTCACAGACCACAGCCATATAGCGGGAGCATTTCTGAATGTAGCGTAAAACCACACCCCACCCCCACCCCACCGGAATCACTGTCCTGCAGAGGTGCAGTGATGGGGTGACTGTCCGCCTGCGTTTGCAGTGATCGCGTGCTTGTTTTGGTGGCGAATGTATGATCGGTGTACACGTATGACAATGTATATCAAGGCAATTTGAGGGTACTATAAAGACATTACCCATCTGAAAAAACACAAAATCTCTACCTATAGTACCTTAAGCCACAGCTAGTTCCTTATGCAAACTGCGAACCAGAGACACATGGATGTATCGCCAAAGTGTGAAAATTTATCAGTGATGTCATTTGGCGGAAATATGCGTCATACTCCGACTTTCCATTAACATACTCTCAACTACTCACAGAGATTTGTTGTTGACCAGCTGATCAGTGGTCACCACACAGACAAACATGTATAGACGGAGAAGGTTTCCACAGTGTGGAGTACATACAATTAATCCGTGTATCATGTGAGACGTGGAAAGAGAAAAATTCGTACTTTTTGTACTAGTTAAATATTCTCTGAATACTTTCATAAGACGTATTCAGGGATATTTGTAGTTCCAAATATATCAATAGAATTACACGTTATTAGTATCATCAACCCCGGTATTGTGAATTTAGTTTTACGCCGCCCTTGGCGATATCCCAGCAATTTTCCGTCGGGGGACACCTTCCGCCCAGGGGCACCAGACGTGCTTCACACCTTGTACCCATATGGGAAATCGAACCCGGGTGTTCGGCGTGAAGAGCGAACGCTTTAACTGCTAGGATACCCAACCGCCACAGTAATGGTGTTGAAGGAAGGCTAAATTCACGCCCTAAGCGTCATTAATGAAGGGCCAAGCTATTAGTAACAATTCTTAAAAGTGAAATCTTCGTTTTTGTTTCAAACAAATACAACTGCGGTTTTTTACAAACCTTCTAAACAGTAAAAAAAAACACATTTATTTCTTTAATGTCCGATACATTCTGTTTCAAACGACACACATTTTATTCAAAATGTGGACATGGAAATCGATTTGTTGACACTGGCTGAAAGGTGTCCAACCTAGACTAATGCTTAGTCTTTGAATAGATAATCATAAATTTTGATGACAACCAACAAACCTAATATAAATTGAAAAGGAGCCCCAGGGAGACCAGGGATACTCAGCCTGGGGGGAATCTAGACTTGCTTCATTTAGGACTTGAGCATTGCAGGGAGGCTAGGATGTAGGGAAAATAATGTGGTTCAGGAACTGTGAGAGTGTCAGACCATAGGCCTGGTCAACTTCAGCAGTAGGTTGCTATCCGCTTTTATGTGAGTCAGGGTGCTGTTAGTCGACTGTGACAGCGATTTCAAGAATTCAAACTATAGTCAGCAGTCTTAGATGATAAGCAAATGATTAACGCTGCGGTACGACACCTATTCCTTAACGCAGCAGATCTTCCAACAGAACACGCCAATGTTGACAATGTAAGGATATCCATGAGCACCGGTCGTCGACGTTTAAAGGCTGCCGGAGTCTGCTGTAGGCGACTTGCATTTCGTCCACCACTAACACCACGTCAGAGGCAAGAGCGTATGAGATGGAGTAGACATCATGACCAGTGGTCTCGTGTGCTCATCACAGATGAAAGCAGATTCAGTTTGTACGTCCAATGTGGTCGAAAGAGGACAGACAGACAAGGCATTATCTCTTCTGTATCATGTATCTCTTCTCCACCTAGCGTACACACAATACAAGTTGTTCACTGGCCAAGAGGCGAACATGGGTTGATGTATCCTCGATGTTTGTTTATGTTCCCTATGTTAACTTTGAATTGTTTGAAGCAAAGGTACAAAACTTTTTGTAGCCATTGCTAGAATTTGCTAAGAAACCGAATTAACTGAAGTTATCTCCCTTCCATCGCATGAGCAAAATATCGGTAATTTCCGTATATCGTACGTGATTCATTGTAAGTCGAGATAAAGAATTACTACAACGAAGTACCAAATGAGTTTGGCAATCCCAGCGGAGGGGTACATAGAAAATGTTACGCACTTTTAAGGGGGGTATATTGAAAATACCAGAAAAGCCCTCAGCCAATCACAAAGCGATATCTAGGCGTGACGTGTGATAGTAAACATTATAATGACATTCTTAGTTCTATAATTTCTAATAAACGTTTGTAGGCTTGTGTCAGGCTGTACATCGTTTGACTCTTTATTAATGACGTCTATAGTCCTTTGGCTCAAAAGAAGACGATGAATTGCAATCTAACTCGGTAACTGTTAAACATAGCATACTCAGTGAAACGCTGATCATAATCAAACCATCATACCAACTCCGTGAGGATTTTTTGTCATAAAAATGAAAGTTGTTTATCATATTAAAATATTCACAGTTCACTGTTTGTTTCGAGGGAGGAGTGCAGAGAAAGGGACAGCCACGTGAAGCACGCGCACAAATGCCGAGAAAGTCATTTTTTTTCATTAACTAGTGCTGTGCCGTTATTTTTTCATTAACGTGTGCTGTGCCGTCTCATTCCTTTCTCGCATAATAGCTGGGACTTTAATTTCTGTTTCGGTGCTCATAAAGCTTAGACCCAAACAATATATTTCAGTCATTTCACTTTTACATGGTCCATGCGCATGTTTGAAAAGACTGTACGATACCGATCACTGCAAGCATGCACAGTGGGTGTACAGTAACTGGACCCCGATCACTTCACGATCACATTTAGATAGATAAAATGAATATTATGCATTCAATAGGGCAAAGACGTCACATGTATGTGCAAACGTCTATCATTAACAGTATCGGCTTATTGAAATGCTGTAAAATCAAAGCATTAGGAAATAATCTTAGTATTTGTCAATGTAAAATAAAAAGATATGTTCTGTCGATAGTCCATGACTGCTTCTTTCATGTTTAACCTACCAGCTTGAAACTTTCTGTTCATAAACACATACCACATCCTGTGCATTCGTGAAATGCTAATATTTCAACCATACTGTTCGTGTGTCACAAATGGTGACTAGATTTTTAACACCGATCATACATTCACCACCAAAAACAAGCACGCGATCACTGCAAACGCAGGGGGGCAGTCACCCCATCACTGCACTCTGCAGGGCAGAAGTTCCAGGGGGTGAAACAAACAGACTATGCTATTTTCCTGACTGCATGGACAGTCCGGAATAATTATTAAACTGACGTTTTACACAATTCTCCCATCCATTCTAAATAGGTAGTTTTAGCCATTAATGACCTGTGTGGGTATTAAGCTCGTTTTCAGAGAGGCCGTTATGTAAAATGGGTGTTGAACTAACAGACTCGTATCCGTATCTACCCCTGCCATAAAAAGATCATTAAACAATGCAGAACACATGAAAGACATTTCGTAATTTTCTAAATCTCCAGTGATTATGAGCAACCCAGGTTGGTTTGTTGTTTTCTGTGCACTCGTAATTTGATAAGAGCGAACAAACTGCGCGAGCGTCGACTACTTGTCGACACACGATCAACGTTTGTAGTTCAACGAGCTCGTGCACCATTCTGAGAGTCAGGGCCAACGAACAACAGAAGACTGACTGACTGACTGACTGAGTATGGTTTTACACGGCTTTTAGTAATATTCCAGCAACATCTCGGCGGACGACACCGGAAATGGGCTTCACACATTGTACCAATGTGGGGAATTGAACCGGGCCTTCGGTGTGACGAGCATTGACCTTAACCATAAGGCCACACCACCGCCCCGAACAAAAACAAACACAAAAGAAAAAACAAGAACACAAAAAGGGTATGGAATGCATTATTTTATAAAACAGATAAATCACTACATATAACGATGCAATGGTGACCTTTCCCAAACAACATATATAATCATGCCATTCCCGACAGTCTGTTAAACATTAACAATGTCGGGACCAAAAAAGAAAGCATAATCCCCATACAACACACACCAAACATAACCAGTATGCTGACGATGCTAAAACAGATGAAACGGGAAAATAAACATCGTAACAATACAATCTTGAATAGTTTCAATAAAAGGGCGATGCTGCAAACTGAGTGCGAGAGTTTGGTTTTAGCAATATTCCAGCTACATCACGGCGTGGAGACACCTGAAAAGGGCATCACACACTGCAACATTGTGGGGAATCGAACCCAGTTCTGCGGCGTGAAGAGCGAACGCTACCCATCAACCTCGATGCTGCCAAGGATTCTTACCTTGGTTTTGGATGTCCGGATTCAGAAGTGAATGTTTTGGACTTTGGATCATATTGGTTTTGAATCTTTGACTTCTGGGTGGTTGACAACCAACCAACACCAAGCGAATTACTGCGCCAAATACCACTGGCACCAAACGTCATTGGATGAATTACACACGTCACTGTCAGGATACCGTTAATGGTGTAAAGTTGGACTAACAGAAACCTAACATTGCAAAACAAAATCTTCTGCAATATGCGGATAATATGATTATATCAAGTGCTAAAGCTAAAGAACTGAAAGTAATACTGGAATACTACACTGGAAAGCTGCACTTGTGTCGTCATTATTGACCATTCCTCCTTACACGGATCCAAAGATTGAAGAGTCACCGGGACCATCAGCCCAGTGTGGTGGCCATGTTGCTTTCACGGATGGCCTGTCCTTGACCTTGTTGTAGTAGGCAGAGATGGCGGGATATTTGGCGAGGTCAAGGCCGACTCTCACCCCGAAGGCGATATACGGAAAGAAGAAGACATCAGCCATGGTAAATTTGTTGCCGACGACGTAGCCTCCGCTCTGTAGTAAGGAACGAAGCATGTAAATACCATTCACCGATTCTTCACTTTAGTTTACACATAACACGCACCGCATTTTAAAGTAGTGTTAGCATGGTATTCAGTCATTAAAATATGCGTTGTTGATATATAATTAGGTATGGGTTAGTTTTGCACAAAGTGTCTCGCGCGACCTGAGTTTCCAATATAATCGAACGGCCCGAGTATCTCTCGCGGGCGCACTCTCGAGCGCAAAAAAGGCCCATGGATGAGTAGGAGATATTCGTCCTTTCTAACCGACTTACTTAAATTCTAACCAGCCACGCTGTTTTGACTAACTGAATTGATTAACATATGGTCGCAAATGAGCATTATTATGCCCAGTACGATACGGGATAAGTGACGAAACTTACAGCCGTGAGGTAGCCGTTCCATATCTGCAGCTCCTTCCGAAGACTCTCGTACCTTGACTCCAACAGCCCCTGAAATACAAGAAAATGTATTTAGACATGTGAGGGAGGTGGTGCCGAGGTGTGTTTCGAGGAGGGGTTAGATTTACAGGTGGGAAAGGTTGTCAGTCTTACCGAGACTGTATATACTGGAAACTGTATATTTATATACTGCAAATGTTGTGAGAACTGATGACGTAAATCGGTGATTGACACAATGAACCCCAACGATCGTAGGTGGAATGTGAAATCACCAGTCAGTCGGTTATGAACAGGCAACTGACAGAACAGATGTACTGAAAGGAGAATACTATTTTGCAAAATCGCAATGAACACATACAGACCGCACTCGTATTTCCGCCTCTGGCGGAAGCACCTGACAGTTAACGCGCAGAAGACGTATCACGTGACATGACGTCATATATGCCTGTTTCCAAGGAACACTGTTTACCAGTCTAAGTAAACTTAGCCCCTATTTTATTCGTAATGCTCCTACACTGAGTCAAACAAAACAGTAGGAGGTCGCTTCAAGTAGCATTCATTATCTTTCGAACTTTTACCCACGGAAAGGTTTGTACGAGTGCTATTTTCCCAACGATGGTTTCCGGGCGATGCACATGGAGCACTCCACAACAGTGAATAAGCAGTCGCTGAAAATAGCGCTTTTGGCAATATTCCAGGATGTCACCTTGCGGAAATATTAACTAATGGTAACTAGGTCAACAGAAACCAAAAAGGGTATATACTGCATGTCAAATATCAGTGTTATATGTGGATTGTCGTTTATTGAGAGAACATTGTCAGTGACCGGCGTATTTTGTAAGTCCTAAACAGTAGCCGATGTCTGATTGCACAGGGACTTGTATCGCTTAGAAACGATGTCCGAAAGACATATAGGTGTATAGACCCTACCCTAGTGCTATATAAAAGGAAAGGGATGTAACGAAGAAACCACCCCTTCCTCGATCAAAGTTGCATGTCACCGAGTAAAATGTTTTTAAGGCCCCGTCGAGGCCAACGGATCGAAAGCCAAATGATTTCCCTACAACATGAGCTATAAATGGTCACAATCGGATCATTATTTCAAACGATGTACGCCCCGAATCATCGAAAACAGCTTGTGTACTTTCTAACCATTACATATGAAAGACTTGCGGTTAGTCTTAAGCGGAACACCAAACTTAAACAAGAGTCATCAGAAGATGACATATGCCCCCGGCCCCCACATATTTGAAAGGACAAATCATCTGACAGTTAATGCTTTTTTAAGGCTAAGTCTGAATTGTTTCCGTGGAATTCATGAAAAATATAACTGCCACACATCTCTGTAAACAGCAAAAGGCACCACTTCATGATCTGTCTCATACATCTGCCAATATCTGTTGAAAGATATGAATTGCTTTTCGAGTTGTGCTCCGGAAACAAAGCCCATCCATCCGTCCGAATTGTTTCCATGGAAACCGGGACAAAACTTTATAAATAGCACAAGGCACCACTTTGGGGCCTGCCTCAAATATCTGCCAAGTTTTGCTGAAAGATATTAAACAGTTTTCGAGTTGTGCTCCGGAAACGAAGTGTATCCTTCTATTTTGAGACAAAGTCTGAAATGTTTCCATGGAAACCGAGAAAATAATAAATCACAAAATCCCGTATATAGCAAAAGGCACCACTTTAGGTTCTGACTGATATATCTATCAAATTTTGCACAAAAATATTGAACGGTTTTTGAGTTGTGCTCCGGAAACGAAGCCCATCCATCCATTTTGACACTTAGTCTGAAACGTTTCCATGCAAACTGAGAAAATAAGAAATCACCACTTAGGAAGGCACCACTTTAGGATCTACCAAGTTCTGCTTAAATAAATTAAGACGTTTTCGAGTTGTGCTCCGAAAACGAAACACACGTCTCACTTTAGAGACTAAGTCTGAAACGTTTCCATGGAAACTGAGAAGACAGTAAATCAAAAAAGCCTGTAAATACCAAAAGGCACCACTTTATGATATGACTGATTTGACTAAGACCAAAACGTGCCATGGAAATAAATAAAGAAAGAAATAGATAGATAGACAGATAGATAGATAGATAGATAGATAGATAGATAGATAGATAGATAGATAGACAGACAGATAGATAATGCCTAAAATCTGTAAATAGCAAAAGGCACAGCCATAGGTTCAGATTACTGTATCTACCAATTTTGGTCTGAAAATAATGAACGGTTTTTGAGTTATGCTCCGGAAACAAAATGATTATGGGCGGACGGAAGGACAGACACACAGACGAGGCGTCGACTATATTCCCCAGCATTACAAGTCGTGGGGATAAAAATCGCAGAGCTGGCTACTCGATAGATCTGACACTACGTACCTCATCTATCTTGTCTTTAGGAGTCGTGAGTTTGTAACGGGCAATGTTCGAGACGAGGTTAGTGTCCAAATTAGATACCTGTAGCAGAAGCAAAACAAAGTACAGTTGATTAAACAGAACATATATTAGGCGATTAAAATAGTAAAGCTACAACGAATGCATAACAGTAAACCAGCAATAGTTCGCTTGTGTACGTTCAGAAAGAGCTATAGTAGTATACGTTCACGATCTACCACACCTCATAATCAACTAGATCTATACCACTATACAGTCACAAACAGCTGTCCCTTTATACAATCACAATCAGCTGTATTATAGCTAAAATGGATAGAATTATCATTAAAACGCCCACACGTTATCAGAAATGGGCGGACCACTCTCACTTGATAATGCCTGCAAAATGCTTGACGACGGGCTTGATCAATCACATACGGTTCGTTTGAACTTTGGTTCATAATATATTGACGATATATCTGGCTCACATTCATCACGTATACCTGTGCCATTATGCACCTTCTTGCCCGTGCCAACTTTAAAAATTGTACCATAAATTACAACATACAGCAATGAAAATAGTGACTAGATGTCTAACGTGAAAACACTGAGCACTGAAAACAATGGCGTTTGGATGTATATGGTCGAATGTCGTCACTCTCAATAGTGACGTCATCTGTGTTGTTCTATGACGTATCTATATTTGCAAAAAGTGTTTCAGTGACCTTCGTCGGTTGTTGTTAGCAGTAAATGTTTTTTGTAAGATGCTTCGGCGAAAGATCAAAGGAAAGACCAACTTTCCTTGGTAGTAGAAAAGAGACGGTCATGTATGGTTTAAGAGAATCACAGATGTAATTAAAATGATCTGGAGAAGATATTTAACCCGAACATAAACAGTCACCAAACTGTTTTTCTAGTAATGTTTGTCTTAGCGGAGGGGGCTGACACGTCAAGAGAAGAGCGCGTCATTTAGCCCTGTGTGAGGATTTTTAATTTAGGTCACAGAAACCGTCGTTTATTTTCAGCCATAGCTTAATCGAAATTAGACTTAGAAATAATTAAATACGGCATCTTAGAAAAGAAATACTGTTCGTTCTACCACCATGTACAGTGTAATAAAGCACACTTTCACCCTGTACTATTATACCGTTAAAGCACCCGGACGCTTGTGCGCCCTGAACTATTATATCGTTAAAGCACTGCGTCCGAGTGCTTTAACGATAAAATAGTTCAGGGCGAAAGTGTGCTTTATTACGCTATACATGGTGGTAGATTGAACTGTATTTCTTAACTAAACCGATGCAGTTGTTTTGATTCTTATTTTATTAAAAATTCTATTCATTTCATTATACTAGTACAGCTATTGTTCAGGGCATTATCCTTTGCAGGAGCCGTCGGGCAGTTAATGAAAGACCTCGGGCTCATGCAAAGGATATTCTAAGATGCTTCGGCGAAAGATCAAAGCGCCGACAATACTTTATCAGACGATAATGTGCACTTTTTGCATTACGTCACAATGTGTTGACGTCGCTGCGCCATTCCAGTCTGCCCCCTCGTAATCCAACTTTTTTGCATTACGTCACAATGTAACAGACGTCACGATGGATGTCAGTTGCCATCGCCTCGTACAGCCTCCCACAGTAAACTGCTTCGTCGAGTCCCGTTTCTTGGTTTGCAGTTGCACCACACAGCCAACATCACTGTGGAAATATTACCTTTATGTTTTCCGACGGATAAAATGTCTCATAGTCCGACTAAAAATCTTACAGAGACACGGTATTGTGGGCAATGTTTACATTCCCATAATGCAATCGTATAATGTCGCTTGACTTGTCAGCTTCCTCTGAATGTACTGATCTAAAATTTCGTTGGTAGTAGAAATGAGGCGGTCATATTGCCTTGCATGGTTTAAGAGAATCACGGATGTAATTAAAATGATCTAGAGGAGATATTTAACCTGAACATAAACTATCATCAAACTGTTCATCATTTGTTTTTCTAGTAAACTTTGTCTTAACGTAGGGGGCTGACACGTCAAAAGAACAGCGCGTCAGTTAGCCCTGTGCGGGGATTCTTAATTTAGGTCACAGACACCGTCGTTTGTTTTCTGCCATAGATTAATCGAAATTAGACTTTGAGGTTTAACTATAATAGTTCAGGGCGAAAGTGTGCTTTATTACACTATACATGGTGGTAGAACGAACTGTATTTCTTAAATGATGCTCTGAAAAATAGCTGTACTAGGATACAATCACAATCAGCTGTACTAGAATACAGTGACAATCAGCTACACTAGTACACGGTTACAATCAGGTGCACTATAGTATACAGTGACAATCAGTTACACTAGTACACAGTTACAATCAGCTGTACTAGTATACAATCACGGTCAGCTACACCAATACATAGTTACAATCAGCTGTACTAGTATACAATCACGGTCAGCTACATACTGGGTCATGATAAACGTATTATTATAGCTAAAATGGATAAAATTATCATGAAAACGACAGCACGTTATCAGGAATGAGCGGTCCACTGTAACTTGATACGCCCGCAAAATGCTTGACGACGGGCCATTATCAAGCCCGTTGTTAGGTGACGTCATATGTAGCTCAGCTGTTGAAGTTCAATCACCTACTGCTCGAATCAACTTGGGTTCATTATTGACCAAATATTTGGCTCACATTCGTCACATGACCCTGTGCCATTATGCACTTTCCTGCTTGTGCCATCCATAACGATTGTACCATAAATGACAACATACAGCAATGAAAATATCAACTTGAAGTCTAACGTTGTTGATCACTGAAAACAATGACGGCTGGTAGTATGAGCAAAGGTCAAGGTCGAATGTCGTCACTTTCAATAGTGACGTCATCTCTGTTCTATGACGTGACTATATTTGTAAAATGTGTGTCAGTGACCTCCGTCGTTTTGTTGTTGGCAGTAAATGCTTCTAAACCGATACCGCTGTTTTTATTATTCTTTTATGAAAAAAATTCTATTCATTTTAGTTATAATAACGGTAACGCAATTTTTCAGGGCATTATCATTTGCAGAAGCCCTCGGTCTTTTCAACTGCCCTCCTTCGTCGGGTAGTTAATGAAAGACCTCGGGCTTCTGCAAATGATAATGCCCTGAAAAATAGCGTTACCCTTATATTAGTCACGATCAGTTATACTAGAACGAAGTCATAATCTATCCATAACTAGCACACCCAATCACGATCAGTTATACTAGAACAAAGTCATAATCTATCCGTAACTAGCACACACAATCACGATCAGTTATACTAGAACGAAGTCATAATCTATCCATAACTAGCACACACAATCACGATCAGTTATACTAGAACAAAGTCATAATCTATCCATAAGTAGCACAAACTATCACGATCAGTTATACTAGAACAAAGTCATAATCTATCCATAACTAGCACACACAATCACGATCAGTTATACTAGAACGAAGTCATACTCTATCCATAACTAGCACACACTATCACGATCAGTTATACTAGAACAAAGTCATAATCTCTCCATAACTAGCACACACAATCACGATCAGTTATACTAGAACGAAGTCATAATCTATCCATAACTAGCACACACAATCACGATCAGTTATACTAGAACGAAGTCATACTCTATCCATAACTAGCACACACAATCACGATCGGTTATACTAGAACGAAGTCATAATCTATCCATAAGTAGCACACACTATCACTATTAGTTATACTAGAACGAAGTCATAATCTATCCATAACTAGCACACACTATCACGATTAGTTATACTAGAACAAAGTCAAAATCTATCCATAACTAGCACACACTATCACGATTAGTTATATTAGAACGAAGTCAAAATCTATCCATAACTAGCACACACAATCACGATCAGTTATGACTAGAAACGTCGGCTATTTAAGTAAAAGTGCATACAAACTCGGTTTGTCTTAAGTCACAATTAACCGTCAGTTGGCTGTAAACAGACAAAGATTCAGACACAAATTTATTGGGGTGACTATTGACGGGGAGACAACAATTGAGAAAGAGATTGTCATTTGCAACACACCATGGCGATAGCGATAGTTTTTAGCGACCAGCTACTACAGTATTGAAACGTATGTATACTAGTTTATATGAAATAAAAACAAGCTGATGTTGTTACAGGTTCTTTACATAACTAACATGAAAGTTGAAATCCAGACCCAGATTTCCAAGATATCCTTTCCACACTACGTTTCGTGGTCATTGCCGATCCCTTTATCGGGTAAACTGACCACCTGATCAAGACTTAACAGCCGTAACGAGCCGGATAACTCGGATTCAAGGTGAAGGAATGTGGTACTTCCTGTATACTGCGCTGCGCATTTATCACCGGAAGTCAATTACTAAACTACCGATAGTCACACATACTATCGTTGCATGGATAGGTTTTCGTTTCTGCCATCAACAAATTGGTATCAGAGGCTCAACAACTGCAATCCATCGATAGTTCTGTGTATCTGTACAGCCCTACTAATGTAATAGCAAAGATGAAACACTACCTTACAATGCAAAATTACTGAGAGAGGCAAGATTACACAAAGGGGTTCAAATAGTTGTAAGATGTTAAAATTATTCTTATCTTGAACTTCCGGCATATGCCTGTTTACCTCACCTCGAAAACTCTCTGAAGGACTGGCGCTCGCTCGGCTATGTTGTCTGGAAGCAGTTTTGTTCCGCTTTCTGGGAATTTGCCCTGCAAAATAAAAGTACTTGGAGTAGGAAACATTTAGAAACTAAACGTTCAAGTTCGAGGATGATAGGGTAGCCTAGTGGTTAAGGCGTTCACCCGTCACGCTGAATACCCGGATTCGATACCTTACATGGTCACAATGTGTGAAGTCCGTTTCTGGTGTTCCCGCCGCCGGGATGTTGCTGGAATATTGCTAAAAGCAGCGTTAACAGCGAGTCTCGGGAATGAACATTTTACCGATAAACAGTTCATAATTAAGACAATAAGCTGAGCTGTGGCTTTCTCCATTTACATTTCCCGAAACTGTGGAAATCTGTAATTGTCACATTTTAGACTTCACGGGCTTTCTTGGATATATCTGTTTGTCGGCACGACAAAATACTTAAAAACCATACTCACTCACTCTCTCTTCGAAAACTGTTTTCAAACAAGGTCAAACATAAAGAACTATAGCTGATTGTGATATAATCTTATAAATTTATTTGTTACAATGAACATCACACAAAAAATTACTCTGCACAGCTGAAGGTTACCACATGCGAAATACCCATCATGTTGGATAGCACAAACGGGACTTGTATCGCTTAGAAACGGCATTCGAAAGACATATAGGTGTATAGACCCTACCCTAGTACTATATAAAAGGAAAGGGATGTAACGAACAAACCACCCCGTCCTCGATCAAAGTTACATGCATGTTACCGTGTAAAATATTTTTATGGCCCCGTCGAGCCCAACAGATCGAAAGCCAGATGATTTCCCTACTCGGGCCATCCGATTGGCCATTTCCACTGTATATTTTGTTTCCAACCAATCGGATGGCCCGAGTCTGTTTGTGCAGATCTGCTCAGTTCACTTGAATGTCAAGGTCACTTTTGGCCTACATGTGAGTAGTATTGCCGGCAATTTTGGTGAAAATGCTTGCTTACTGTCGAGAAAATGACATGTAGCTGTTGCATTAAGTTTTCCGACCCGCGGAATGCCGCGGCCGATCGAATCCAGCCCAACGCCGATGCTGTCAACGTGGCTGGAATTAATAAACGAATTTAAAAGGTGAGTTTTCGCCGTATTTCGTGATCCATGATTTTGGCGTGAAATTGCGGAGGTAGCTGTTTTTGATGATTCGTAGCGTATAACTTTTGAAATAATGATCCGATTGTGACCATTTATAGCTCATTTTGTAGGGAAATCATCTGGCTTTCGATCTGTTGGCCTCGACGGGGCCTTAAAAATATTTTACCCGGTGACATGTAACTTTGATCGAGGAAGGGGTGGTTTCTTCGTTACATCCCTTTCCTTTTATATAGCACTAGGGTAGGGTCTATACACCTATATGTCTTTCGAACGCCGTTTCTAAGCGGTACAAGTCCCTGTGGGATAGCACACGTAAAATATCCACATCATGATCATATATAATAATGATCATCATCATCTGAAGGTCTTTAATCTAACAGTGTATAGCGCTGGCGCATTATAAAAATTTCGCTCTCAACTATGGGTGTATTTTATAGCTTTCAGGATATGACAAATAAATCAGATCAAATCATAATATTTCTACACTAATTCTACACTTCAGACAGGAAGAGTCAGCTACATGCACAAACGAAAAGGTCCCTAAGTAAGGTGGTAGATCCTGGTCTTCTTCAGTTAAGATTTTGCATCAGAGATATGGCTGTATTGACGGGAAATAAACAGGGTTCAAGGACTGTGAGACAAACTACATAATCGTATATAAAAATAATCCGTCAACAAACCAGACATATTACTCATATTTATAAGAACAGGAAGTGCTACATGCTAACACCTTTATCAAGCAACTGATCACACACCATGATCAACTAGGTAAAATATATCAGAGATAATGTACGTCTTCTATTCTCCTTGGATATATGCATGAAGACGTTAGTATGCTTTCAAATATTTCAGTGTTACGCAAAACACACAAAGAATTACTTAAATAGCCAGGCAGTGACTCAGAATCACTTGCAATGTATCTACTTCAGTCTGAAGATGACAAAGTGAAACCAAGCACATTGACTACTCCAATGAGGTCACTTGTTCTCGCGTCTCTCACTGACCCACTTGAAGTTGTCACGGGATGTCCCAAGTTGATCACGGTGGAATGCGAACATGTGCTATTTGACACCACTCACATTCGTCAGGACTCGCCCCTTTCCGTAACCTCCGACAAAATTCGGCTAGTCCCGAACCAACACGAGTTGGTCACGAATGCAACGCTCCTTGTTGTATGAAGCAGAACGACCTAACTCGCTACAGGCCTAGTCTACATGTCAACACACGAACTACTGCTTCAGACATATTCACCCCTTACAATCAGAGATCAGTAATGTGCATGTGTTGTATGTAAACCTCTGTACGATACCACAATGGCATACTACAGAGGCATAAATGCTTCACTTGTGAGCCACACGCATGATTCAACTGTTAAAGGTTTATCAAACTGGAACAATTTCGAGGACAAATCTATCATTGAGCGTCATTTGCTCACTCTGAATGCAGTTACATAAAATTATAGAGGATGTAAATAATACAGGGAATGTATGTTGAATATGTGTATTAATTATTTCTATAGTTCTGTCTTGCTCTAAAGTCTCAGATCCTCTAAAGCTAGTAGGAGGAACTTGATATAGCGGTCAAAGCGTTCTCCTCACGCCGTGTAGTGTATCGATCACCCTCTCATAACATCCTCTCATAACATCACACAACATCGTGTTCACACACTTTTAATTACTCCCAAGAGAAAAGAAGTAGAGATACATCGTGTTAGGAATATGACCACCGAGTGACGTCACATAGCACTTGCTTATATTTCTGTATGTATTACTCCCCATGAAGTACTCTCTAACCCAGCCATGCGTTAGGCTTGTGCAAGTGACATGAATAACCTCAATCAAAAGTTTAACAAATCAATGCATTACACGCTGGAGACCGGGTTCGATTCCCAACTAATATTGCCCGCAGCCAGTTCTTGGGACGTGAAACATTCGTCTTAACTACTGTAAAACTCTTGGTTGTCTTCTAGCTGTACAAGGGCTACATTTAAGCTCATGGCGGTTTTAACGATGTGATTCTGGTTTACCTCAAGATAAAAGCAGATGGCGCCTGACTCGTTCACCACAATGTCACCATCTTTGAAGGTGGGCACCTGAAACAAATTTCCCAAATGTAAACAACACAAATCATTATCACCATTGGCACGTTCACAACAACTGTGACAACCAAATGTTGCTGGGCTCATATTTACAGAAAGCTTTCACATAGCAGGAATAATATTATGTGCGGCGATAAACACACGCAACTTTTTCTTTTCCTTTTCAAAAAGGACATGTTATGCTAAATAAAAACGTGAAATGTTTCTAGGGCATGGGCGAGTCATTTTTATTTGTGCGCGTAACAATTTTTCGTTACCATTTAAAAAAGATAAGTTTGACGTTGCCGCGTCACAATCATCCAAAAAAGTGTGCCCGAGAAACATATCATTTTTTCATGCAGCCTTAGTGTCTTATTCTAAATAACTGAGATTCTTGGTAGAACTGACCTCAGGAATGGATCTCGCTGGTGTTGATCGGAAATGAGCCGACCACCCCTCCGAAACGATAAATCGTGGTTATGTTTACGTGGAAATGACGGGCACCGATGCCCATGTACGTGTGCATGATACCCACACGTTCACTGGTTCGGTGCGTTTTCGTGATTTCTTGTATTGATATGAGAGAGAGAGAGAGAGAGAGAGAGAGAGAGAGAGAGAGAGAGAGAGAGAGAGAGAGAGAGAGAGAGAGAGAGAGAGAGAGAGAGAGAGAGAGAGAGAGAGAGAGAGAGAGAGAGAGAGAGAGAGATATTTCTTTTCTTCTATACGTGGTGGACAGGGGTTGTGAGGTGTGGCAAGTGTCAAACTGTAACTGGTGTAAATACTCCAAAGCCAAGCTGAAGTGTAACAGTCGCACACACACGCCATATATAGCTGGAATATTGCTGAGTGTGGCGTAAAACTAACCTCGCTCACTCATCTTAGGCTTGAGACTCACTCTTTATTACTAACAACACGTTCCCACGTTAAAACTGACAAATTTCATGACTACGTAGTTCATATCAAAAATACAAATCACACAACTATGTCCATTCTCTTCCCACGGAGTTACTCCTGTCTTATCTTCCAACGTAACCTCTGTTCTAATACGGAAGATAATTCCTGTTGCGATTTTTTGCCGCAAGGGGATTTCTCGATGACCGGGAAATATGGCCGTGTTAGAAGAAAGGTTACGTAGGACAGGAGTAACTTTGTGGGAAGAGAATGAACTAGGTCTGGACACATCATTTCCAGTGACATTTCTGAGAAGGACATTTTCAACTATGCGTTGGCAGTAAGTACCTATTTTAGTACTAAAACTCCATTCATACCTGTAGTGTTTTGTTAGACCTATGCCATAGACAGTTTCTCACACACCGGACATCGTGACTAAGCATATCAACGACCCATGCAAGGGAAAATCTCCATTGGCGACTGCTTGACGTGTCGCCATTTAATCAATACGTTGGTAAGTACATATCAAAGCAGGGTTCCCCTTGACGAGGATATCCTGCGTATTTGACGCTGCGTAAAGCGAAAAGACGCAGAAAACAACCAACACTGCGTCGCTTCCGATGCTGTAAAATCACACAATTCAATGTTATAGGTAATATATGTAAATAAACTGATTTCTGATTTCAAACTGATTCGAAAATATAATAATTGTTTAGAGGCATGAATGTTTTATTTTGATTTTCCCAATCTTTCGGGAGAGTCAACCTGACATCCCACCCCCAACCCTTTCAACCAAAACAGATATCTACTTGCTAGCGACTTTTAATGATTTACCCTATTATTTCATAACAGAATGAAATAAAATTTGTCTTGATGATAGATCAGCTATTCCCCGATGTTTTCTGCTTATTTACAGTTGCCGATCGTTTTTCTTCGACACGCGGTCAACGGGAAGCGCGGTAGTGTATATCGTGCTTTCACTACAACTAACATAACGAACTGTCGCCATTTCTGATTTGTTTTATGTTATTCACTTAATTTGACATAAACGTGGTAATAAAGCTGTTGTGTTGCAAACTTTGACATACTGACGAAATTTCATAATTGGAATTTGTTTAAAAATAAAGAAATTTAATAGAACAAAACTCGCTCTCTTTGTGAATGTTGGCGGATGCTGATATAAGCTGGTAGGAATATGGAGATGTCACCGAGGGGTTGAACTCATCAAAGTTGACCATTTCGAGTAGTAGTTTGCAATTTTCGCAATGTTTGTTTTCTCGGGGGAAAATGAAAAGATAAAGGTGAAAGCTGACAGTTACATTTTGTCAGTATCGTCTGCATGTAATCTGTCGAGTCCATAAAACGGAGATGGAACTTTGGGTCAATTCAAAGTTAGGTGATTGAGTGTTGGCATTATTTGTATGTTCAGACAAATCAAAATCTGCACTTTTTATGGACTGAGTTGTAAAGTCATAGATTCACAGCACAGCCTGGATGATATTTATTCAATTGTCATCGTTTCATGAAATTTCATGTCAAAACACTAATGGTCACATGGCAAGCCCCCGACGTGTTTAGGTCTCGCCTTCAGAGGGATTCATATTTGTAACGTCTACAACGTAAAATACTCACAGTAATTTTAACTTTTGTAACCTATCGGTTTTTTTATGTGTCAATGTGTGAAATACTACGGAAGTACAAGTAAAGCTGTCTGCGCAAGCACTACGTGGCGATAACTGTTCCCTAGCCACTAGGGGGAACCCTGTCAAAACTCCATAACATTTAGTGTTTAAAATTGATTCACCTACGCTATAGACAGTTTCTCTTATATCGGAAACAGTGACTGAACAATTTAAATTCTAACCCATTCAACGAATACATAGCCCCCTCTATAACATAAAATATATAGGCGACACTTTGGAGTGTCACCGTTTACTCAATACAAAACCACACCTATCCAAGGTCCCATCGTACGTTTAGTGTTTTGTTAGGCCTATGCTTTAAACAGTTTCTTGTATATGACTCATCACATCAACAATGGCTATATATGGTCCTCTCTTTAACATACAGGAGTCATTCTCAAAAGTTGCAGCTATTTGGTGTACAAAAGACAACACAATTCAAACACAAAATATTCAATCTCTGTTTTCACAAATGCCAATCTACATTGTTAAGGTTCACATATCAATAATATCTGAGGCTTAATTCTGTTTAACACTGTTATGAAGACAAGAATAACACATAAGTGGCATTGATGATAAGCTAGGTTCATATAGATCAGTTTCTAAAAGTATTGTTTTCCCCATACTTGAAGTGCATAATATATAGTCAATATTTTAGAACTTTGCCAATTTGTTACCCTAAAGACATGTCAGCGTTACTGGAAAGACATTTCAGAACCAGCTGCTGCAAGACAAAGAAGAAATAAATTCTGATGTAAAAAAATGATAGACATTGTGCTTTAAGTAAACAAAAGTTAAAGTAGCAGTTACTATCTTGAAATTTGTTTCTTTTAGGGTACTCAGAAAAAAATATGACGAGAAGCTGAGAACTTTCAAACAGGTTTACAACTAACAGAAGTATCAAAATTTGGATTACCATCCTCAAAACTGTCAAACGGGTTTACAACTAACAGAAGTATCAAAAGTTGGATTACAACCTCAAACTGTCTAACAGGTTTACAACTAACAGAAGCATCAAAATTTGGATTACCATCCTCAAACTGTCAAACAGGTTTACAACTAACAAAATAATCTAAGTTTGCTGCCTCATACAGTTAAAAAGGCTTGCTGCTAACAAAAGTATCAAAGTTTTGATCATCTTCCTCAAGCTGTCAAATGAACAAATATATCAACAAAATTAATCTCTGTATGTGTCATACTCATCTTGCCAGTTCTGAAATAGATACAGAAATGAATGTTTCACTGATTTTTGTATGAGATGAGTGAGTGAGTGAGTGTAGTTTTACGCCACTTTTTAGCAATATTCCAGCAATATCACGGCGGGGACACCAGAAAATGGGCTTCACACATTGTACCCATGTGGGGAATCGAACCCGGGTCATCGGCGTGACAAGCGAACGCTTTAACCACTAGGCTACCCCACTGTCCCTGTATTAGATGATCACCCATTAACATCATTTAGGAAACTAGATGTTCAACACCTTGATGGTTTTGCAGACTGATTATTACAATGTCATATTTAGTATCGTCAGTCACACACGTCAGTCTTTCAAATAGCAGTCTTTAAAATGGATATAAGAATTCAAAGTTTCAAGAACAGACTTCTTTGTTATGCATAAGATAATTTCATCTCATATATTAATGCCAATCCGAATCAATCAGGAAAGAAAAAAACAAAAATGAAAGGTCATTAATGTTAAACTGTCTTTGCAGTAACAACATAAGTCCTTTAAGTAACAGCTATTTTTGGAAGACGTGAA
Source organism: Haliotis asinina (assembly GCF_037392515.1). Taxonomy (NCBI): domain Eukaryota; kingdom Metazoa; phylum Mollusca; class Gastropoda; order Lepetellida; family Haliotidae; genus Haliotis; species Haliotis asinina. The sequence goes on from NC_090282.1 coordinate 36,865,007, forward strand.
ACATACAAATCATTAAGAAAAACATCAGTTGTTACTTCAAATATAAACTTAATGGTTAAATATGAGTACATAGCAAATCTAGATGAACAAAGACCTACTAGCAATATTAGGTATTTTCAAATTTGTATTGAATTGTAGTTTGCAGTTACATAATTTGTCTTTCCAATAACATCCTTTTACAAAAATATGTACAGCTGCATTCAGAAGAGAAAGTGTAAAAGCATGTTTCAGTTTCAGCATATATATACCTTAGATCTTTATCACAATTCAGCTATTAATGACATTGACATTACAATAAAAAGAATATTTGACTTTGACTAATCAAGGTATGTTTCTTTGAAGTATCGCTGATGGTCTTCCCAAAAACACAATAGCTGTTACAGAAAAGACTGTTATATGAGAGACAAATTGTATAAGTAAATTCAGAAAAAAATAATGACTAATCCGTTTCCCATTTCAGATAACATCCTTGTGTTGAAATTATGGTTCCAGATGCAAAGAGAAACACATATTTGTGGAAAATTGTTTGTTTCTTTTGTTAATTGAGGTTACTTAAAAAACACGATACAAACAACTCACAAATGTTTACCTTTTCAACTTTATTTTGTTGGAAAATTTTGTCTTGAACTTAACACCACAGGTTTATCACTCTCAACCAGAAGTTGTTAATGAGTATGATAGGGAGTTCCACTTTAACAGGATGAGAGATCATTAATTATTTCTATTCATACTTTTGTGTAACTGTTACAGGAAAGACCTTTTTCTTGTATACAAGAGACAAAGGTATTTTTTTTTACTTTAAAATTCCGCTTGAAAATCATTTACATCTACCAGGAATAGGAAAAAGGTCTATTCTTTTCAACTATTCCAGAAACAATATCTTCGTAAATGAAATCTAATCAACAGCAGACACCCAGATACATGAAAAAATGCATTTCCCTAGTTACATAAAACTGGTACTTTTGTTTGTAATAAAAAAATCCCAAACTAGATTGGATATTGCCAATGAAGGAGATATCACATATTTAACACATTGATAAAGTTTGATGTTTATTTTGAAGTTTTAATCCTGATACGTGAAAAAGCTGCATCTTTTGAGAATGACTCATATAGGCAACACTTTGGGATGTCACAGTTTGATCAATAAGTAGGTAAATGTACCTATCAAAGCTCCATTCAGAACATTTAGTGTATTGATAAGCCTGTGTGTTTCTCAAAGACAGTTTCTCACATATTGGAACTGAAACTATGCAAAGGAAAAGCGGTGTCCATGTACTTTAACCCCTATAACATTAGAGCACCAACCTGACCCCGTGGGTTGATATTCATTATCTCCTCCGACTTGTGCTCCTTGTCGCTGAAGGAAATCTTTTTATTCGGGTAGCCCGAGAGTCCCTTTTCTTCCAGAACCAGCATGGGCTTCCAACAAGGAATGCTTTCAGACCCCCAGTACAAAAACATGCTCATGATCAAGTTGGACGACATGTTTGAAACGCCCAGTCAATGTGTAGACTGTAGTTTATCGTAAGAGTGTCGAGCGAGGCCTCTTACAGCGCTGTTGTCGGTTGCGAGAATGCAGCGATTTGTGTTAGTCAAAAGATCAAGGACGACATGCAACGTCCTTGAAGATGAAAAAAATAATGAATCAACTTCTGCGCAGTAAAGTTCATTACAGGTAATGAGCAGGCCACAATGTAAGGGAGGTAACTGTTGCATATCTTTATGTGTCTCGCTCTGATTGTTGCAACTGTCTTCGAAAATGTGGGTTGCGGTTGTGGTGAACAGTGTCGTTTACGTTTTGTATGATAGTTTATTTCCCAGAGGAAAAACAAATGTATTACATGCGAATGTAAATAAAGCCCAATCCGAATACAATGATTGTCTTGTGAAAATATATTTAACTGCTCAGGTAGGTCGATCTGTTGGGTAGCCTTATAATTCGCGCTACACGCCCAAGAACCGGAGGCGAGTTCAGAATCGTGAGCGCCCCTGAGCGCTCGATCCTGAACGCCTGTGCCTCGGCGAGCGCTCGCGAGTGCCCGCGAACCATCATCACAGATGCCTCGCCAAGCAAACAAAGATGGCGACCCTGTTTAATGGAAGAAAAAACCCCAAACATCCAAATTATCATCATTAGTTAGCATCCATCGGACGAACGGACAAGGAATAGACAAGAAACGTTGTGTAAAGAATAAAGAAAAAGTAGACACCAATAACATTTTGTCTTACACATGTTTAATGTCATTCGTCACCACTCGCCCCTTTCCGTAATCTCCAACAAGAAGACGAAAAGCTATTCGGCTTTTCCCGGAATAACACCAGTTGGTCACGAATGGTTTCTACTGACCAAGCGCTCGCGCTCGTTCAGGACCCATTCGAGCGCTCGTGGGAGGCAATCGCGGTTCTGAACACGCCTAGGTTTCGATTCACCACATTCGTGTTACGTGTGAAGCCCATTTCCTTTGTAAAATTCACTTTGTATCACATACTCACTCACACTCATTGCTTAAAATCTCTAATTCACAATCGTTGTCTCGGAGGCAACCGGGAAATATACGAAAAAGGGGATAGGAACGCGTTATTTTACAGATCTTACAGATTTACAACCTGCATGAAGTACAATGAGTCGTTCTCCTTTGCTTATTGCCTCTTCAGTGCTATCGACCCATTGCGTTTCTGCAGTGTGGCTTGCATTCACCCAATCATATCAAGATAAACAGGTTCAAACCCCTCTTCCTTCTTTTGACGTATGGGGCGTAAATAATTATGTCTCATTCGCACATCTGATCTTTCACAAAGAACACGTCCCACTTCCCTGCTAACTGTGGTGTACCGAAATCTGAACTTATGAAGCAGTTTCCAAAGTTGATACTCAGATACTGAGGGGGAATGTTGAATTTCCATTTCTATTTGCAATATGTGTAATGGTAAGTGTCTATTCTTGCTATATGTTAACTTCTGATTGTGTTCTGGACAAGTTGCTTTTCAGACGAAAATGTCCTGGACGCTAGTGTGTGAAGATAGTGTGCCGTTGTATTGATAATGCTTACATCTGTTTACATGAAGAATTTGTAGACCTTAAATTAAAGCTTTGAAATCAGCAGTAAACGTCATTGTTTGAGTTGAATCAATCGCTCAATCAGTAGGATAAACAAATTTGCCCGTGTCTCTCGCTTACCTCGCTGTTACCTGAGCTGTTGCCGCACCCATGTCACAAATCTTCCACTATCGAATGAGAATAATGATGGTTTGTTAAACAATTTGTTATATCTTGTTGACAAAAAATATAACAAAATTCTGCAAAGTTTGTGTTTTTTCCTTTTTTTCCTTTTTTTTAAAATCTGTGTGTAAACAGGCGCAAGTCCGATAGTAAATGGTATTGAGGGCTTGCTCAACCTTTTCACCAACGATCATGTGTAAGCCCGGGCTTTAGTTTATAGTCCGAGACGTAACGTGTACGCGAGACGGCCTATCGTCTCTTGTTCGCGAGACAGTGCGCTCCGCGGTACCAACTGAAGCGCTTCGCCCTAATTAATTCAATCACCGTGGAACCACCTGGATTGGGTGCGAACACGATCTGCTGCTAGAGCAGCAAACATAAAGCGTAAATCTGTTTTTACATCGGTAGAAGTGGTCGTGTTTTCCAATGATTGTACTTCCAACAAGAAGAGTAGTCCATATGAAAAAATGTTATTAGTGACGGGAGACCGTCATGCGTACACCTTACGTACTCTACCATTTCACCCTAAGTCATGAGCGGACTTGAATATTGGCCAACATGATTTGAACTGCGGAAAGACTGGCAAGAATCTTACTTCTACCCTGCTGAAATACTCTGTGATGGTGTAGTATTTTACTATGGTGTGTGTGGTTATCAGGCACAAATCTGAAACTTTGGCCTTCTTTGGAGCTTTGCCATACATCCTGATGATGCATGGTTATTTATTGAAGATGTTGAAGAGCAGCATAAATGTCATAGTTTATTAGCATGGTTACCTCATATACCTTGCTTGGTAATGTATAGTTTATAACATTGGTTTATGCTGGAATTATGTAAGGTCACTGAGATACCATGCCAAAGTTAAGGATGAGGCCCCATTTCGACATAGAGTGCTCCGGGACGACCAGTCCTTGCAGTGTTCACGAATGGTGTTTCACGTTAACATGACCTTGGGTCCTGTAAGTTCCAGATGTCTGTCTGATCCACAAAAAAATTACAGGACCGATAGAGTAAAAATTGACCACACACTTCAGAGATAGCAATGCTTATAATTGGAAGTGAAATTATTAACAAACGTAAAATGTATGAACAGTAGACAAGTGTGACATGTCACATATGACAACTTGAGTCAATGTCATTGTTAAATACACAGTCAGACACTGGGGCCGGAAGGTTGTAGACTTCCATCGGGCCGTTGACGAATCTGCTGGTTTTGTCAAATAGTCAGACACTATTCTTGTTGCCATTAAAGCCAAGTGCCAGACAGGGACCAACGAGTACTAGTGTTTAATCTCTTTTGGTATGACGCGGCCAGGCCTGAAACATGATTATGAAAGTTACTGTAGCAGAAACATAGATGTGGAAGTAGGCAACACTGGACACATTGGCTCCAGGTGGCTCCATGAACTGTTGGCTCCGACTATTGCAGTATTGAGGTTACTGGTATCCATGAAAGGTGTTTCTCATGGCTGAGTGTAATTTGTGTATGACAAGGAATGAAAAAGATGATTTCCTGTGCTGATGAATGCACTCAATACTGTCATATCTTGTGTTTCAGTATACAGTTTGGAGCTTGTTGTGGCTGGGATGGAACCTCTTTGTTATCTGTATCTATCTGGAGGTGGGAGTGGTGGGGTGGGGGGTGTGGTGGTGTAATTTTCAACATTTTGGAGACTTTAGACGGGAGTGACAGGGTACCTAAGATGGAAGCCTCCTGTACATCAGTGTGTGTTTAATGACGGGTGTACCTGCACCATGAATGACTTAAAATCCCTGTAGTCTTCATGCACTGATCCAAGATGGCTCTAAGAAAATATTTCCCATCAATGTCAGTGATGTAGGGAACTGAGTCATGAGAAAGGGTATTAAAGCCATGGAGTTAGTAGGGTTGAATTTCCAGACCTGTGTAGAGATGATATTGAAATTTCAGTCAGTGTTAGGCATGTTAGGTGTATGATGACTTACAGAATATCAAGATCAAGATGGTGGTTTGGTTTATTGTCCATAAGGCAATGGCTCGTATACATAGTATTGTAATGGCAGGCAAAGTATGTACATTGCAGACAGTGGAAAGCATGTATCAGTTGGGGCAAGTTGGCAGTTGAAAAGACATACGTTTAGAAAAAAATATGTCGGAATTGGTAATGCCAATTAGTTATTGCATTTTAAGTGATTCATGGAATTAATGGGGACAGCACTGAAACGTATGTTGTTGATTTCTTTCGTGAAAATCTTCATGCCCATTCTAAATCTGTCATATATGTAAAACCATTCATAACCCGATAGAGAGGTATGAAAAAATCTGCTGCCTTTTGTTCCAGGACAAAGAGTTGTACATATTAACAATTGGAACAAAAAATAAGAGTTGGTGGTTGGAACATGGAGTAGGGTGCACAGTGACCAACACATCGTGGATGAGCTCCGTGCCTCCCGAGGCAAGCCGCCCCATCCCACCAGAGGAGTTTGTGGATGGCTGCATCCTCCAGTACTATTATGTGGAAGTTATTGCATGCTGCTGTGCAGTGTCTGTTTATCGGTGAGTCCTCCTCGTGCCAAACAATTGTCTGGCAAAGCAGGGTAATGGGTAACTTCTTTGAGATTCATTTTAGAAGTAGAGAAGTACAATAATGTCAAATGTTGTGAATAACAACTTCTTCTATTTCATGTGTGTGACGTTTTCATATAGATTCTTCTACTGTTACTGCTGTTTTACAACGATGATAAACTGATACCGACCGTATTTCAAAATCTCGCACCTATGAAATAAAAGAAATTGTTTGTCATAAAATGAGTCTTTATTATGGTTATGGGTAAACACAGACATGCACTTCTTGTGTGGAGAACATTGTAAGAAATATATGTGCATCCACAGGCATAGATCCTAAAATATGGATATAGGACTAAGGTGGCATATTGTAATTTTACTTCATTTTGCACTTGCACTTGATGGTATTTCCTGAAGAAATGTATTCCCCATACTGTTTGTGTGTATGGTTGAAAGGTGTCGTAAGTCTTTTTGGGAGTGATTGGATTGAGATACTTTAACTCCTAAGTACAGAGTGAAATGAGTGAAAAATTCCATGCCTGCATCTTTCGGAAAGAAAGTTCGAAATGTGATCTAATAGATCAATATTGCTGTGTTGCTTGCAGCTTCTGGGTTTTGTGGTGTCGTGTGTCACAATCTACGCCTACACAGAAGAAGAGGAGTCTTGTAAGTACATTGCCAAATCTCATACTTATAACCGCCCCAAAGTGAGTGCCGTGGCCAAGTACCAACCAGTGCAGGTGCGGGACAGCTGGTGTCTCCCAACATACGTCTCGTACACGGACAGTATTGAATGGTCCAATCAGAACCCTGCTCCAAATCAGTCCGAAGCATGATTTGATTAGTTGCTCGCTAGTCGAGCAGCCGCCTTCAAGCTAGTCAGTTTCAGGTTCGTTTCTTTTGCCAAAAATTGATTTCATTGGTGAGGTGCTCCCTCTCCCTACTGTCTGCTACAGTGCTGCTAGTGGTAAAGATTGGAGTTGAATGTTGCTTGGAACAGCATCGGGAGGGGTGCTAACTTTGTATTGTTGGTGGTTTTAATAAAATCGTATATTTCTTAATAATTTTTTTAACCTAAGCCTTCATTTATTCATTTTGTATTTCCATGTAGTCATTCATCCCAATCTGTTATCCTTGTCCAGATGTCATACCTTGTTTTACGTCCACAAGTGGTAGAAGTTAACTCTGTTGCACAATATTCGACATAAAAAGCCGAATGTATACTTTGAAATTGAAAAATCCATATGCAAGAATATAAATTGATTTTCAGAGATTGAACAGAATTAAGCAAATATGATTGACTTAAATTCAATGCAAGCATATATCACTTCTACGATACTGTTGTCTGTAACATGCCAAGAAAAGATGGATTGTCATGTAAACATTTGGTCTTGGTGTGAATTTAAAAATTACTCATAGATTAGTCTAGAACATAGTCAGGAACTGATACCAAAGTGTATTCTGACAAGTGAGTAGCCTTAAGTAATGATGGATTGACAGGATAAATTATGGGCAGCCATCTTGGTTTCAGAATATTGAAATCAACTCCAACTGTTACCAGTATAACAAAACAGGCATTTTTGTTGCATTTTCATCGATGTTTATTTAAGAAGCCTTAACTGGCTATTGTGCTTTTCACATTTTGATGAACCTTGTGTACTTTAAGACACAAGTGCCTGTTGTAGCCAGCTGCGGAAGCTATCTAAACCAGCACTGCTTTCAAAGAAGATGCTTTCACTTCATCATAATTTCACTTTCACTACAATAAGACTTCATTATACTATGGTTGTAAACTATGGTTGTAAACCATGGTTGTCCATCCTTGTTAAGATGAAATCTACAGTATCAATGTTATGCTGGTTTGGAAGAGTCCATTCTATCAAGCTTCGCTCACTTCAGGTCATTTAGACATCACTTCAGTAGATCTCACCAAGAGAAATCCATTTTTATGTTTTCTCAAATAATGTTAATTAAGACGAATTTACTGACAGGTGTGTCGAGTTACACTGATCAAATGATGAACCTTTGACATAGTAAACTGCTTTCTGTTGAAACTGAACTTAAGGAGCTGTCCTCAAGGTCTTCACTGGCAGTTAGCTCACATTCTGGTTACACAGGGTCCCTAGCAACCTGTTACATTATGTGAGCAAACTGATATGAAAAGTTACTGATACAGCACCACATGGCCACTGGATGCATCGATCGATGGTTTGTCTGATTCTCACTCAAATATTTTCAAGCCATGGTGATCCAACATGTTATTCCTGAGTGCTGCATTACACAACATATTGGAAATTCATTCATATTGGTCAGTGCCAAGGTAGATAATTCTGTGTACAATCTTCATGTTCCAAGATATAAGTCCTTGTTCCATTTAGTAGATTGACGCTGCTTCGACTTTGACAGAGCTGAGGTGGCCAGACTCTGTACCTTTCTGAGTATTCCTACCTGATGAGTGAACAGCAAAGAGATATGGTTTACAATTGGTTCCGACAGTTAAGGAAGCCAAAACAAGGAAACGTTTTATCTCCCCCAGTTTTCCATGTCCATACAGTAGTGTACATGCTTGACAGTTTTGCAGTTGAACAACATAATCATGGAAGATAGCAAAGACTGTTCAATGTAATGGGGAGTGTCTGTAGATTAATTAATGAAAAAGAGATTTATGAAAAAGAGTGAATGGTGAGTTTCCTGATAGCAGGACATTTACTCGGTATTCTCTACTTGATTTTTGCAAAACATTATTTTACCATTTCTATACCTTTGGGTGTCATTGTTTTATAGATTTTGAAATCATTTTTGTCTTCTCTGATGCTTGTGAATGCAACCTTGACTGCAATTTATATAAGTTGGAATCTTGCTTATATGAAGTGTCGTTCTGAGATTGAAGTCCAATGCAGGGGAAGTAACTCTACACACTAAATTTTTGCATGGACATGTTGTTTTTTTTCAATCTGTCACCCAATCCTTTACTGAATGCCATGCCACTCGTGCATTTTGTTGACCATATTGCAGAGATTTAGTTGGCTTCTGTATCTCTTCCGCTTCATTTAGGTGCACGTGAGGTTTTACGCAGAGATAACTTCTTTTGTGTTTCTCGCAAATGCTTATGAGGAATATTAGTTTAGCGGCGCGGCACTGATTTTCTTCGAGGAGATCAGGATGTGAGAAAAATAAATATCGGTTGTGTCGTTTATGAAATCAGACACATACTGTATTATGTGTATGCTTGTTTGTATTGGCAAGGACAGGGCATATTTTTATACGAAGTAGTTTATAAGATGTTTGATGGTCATTGAAAAGATTTAAGGTAACATGACATCACGTGGTATGGATTTACAGCTTCTTTAATATTTACAACACGTTTAGGGGCTACTTCTGGTCCCCTCATCAGATGAATTAAAGAATAATCATTATGAGCAAAACTGTGAGTATGTACAGGAAGCAAGTCAGATAGTTTTAGAGCTTACAGATTGAGATAACAGAGAATAAGGAGATAAAGCGATATGTTAAGGTAACTCTGTACATCTCAATCCAACATATCACGGCGTGTTGTAAATATTAAACAAGTAGTAAATCCACACCATATGTTGTATTTTATCATTTTCGCGTATTTCCTTAAGCAGGATCACGTACCTCGTCAATCTCGTCCTTGGGGAAGAGGAACCGGACATGACCAACCTTCCCCAGGATTGTCAGAGCAATGTTGTCTGTCTGGCGTGAAGTCCAAGCAGGGTAACATTTCATCTAGCACATTTATAGCTGAACAAGGATGGACATTAAAACATGGAACAATGGTTTTGGTGTCTTTCCCTCACCCCATCCTATCCAAAGTCTCATTTCCACCATAACCGGTTGTAGCTAATCTGCGCTCAACCTCATCTCAAATAAATCCCCCTCCCAGACACATCTCCACCCATCGCCAAACCAAGCTTAGTCTCCATCTCCCAAACAGTTTAATCTCAACTCCAAAAATGGTCTCACTTGCACCTGCAGTACCCAATTTCACTTTCACCAATCGCATCGCCTGTACCCGAATCTTCCTCAGCTTTATCGTGACATACCCTTGCCGCCACACCCACAACTCTGAATTTAGTCAAATAATAAACAGATACTTGGCAAATATCAGGAATGATTCGATACCCCTGCAACAGTCTACCTGCCCATAAGCCTCATGTCACATCGTCGTGCGTTCAAAACCTACACTTACCCACTACACACGATTCCTTAGCCCTGACGGCTCACGTACAGCCTCAACCTTTCACCCACTAACTCAAGTACAGTCGAATATACTTATGTATATTTTGGCAGTGTAGGTAAAGTCGAAGTAGATACTGCAACAACGACACACTTTATATACATATGATACTGGACCATGTCGGGATAATAAGTACAACCAAACACCAAAATATATGTATATGCAGGCTAAAAGAAGTTTCCCCTGACTGCTGTGTCAGCTACTGCCACCCACCTCATACATTCTCTGCAACACTGCGCCCCGAAGTGAGCAATCATCCGGAAGGAGTTTGGTGCCTTGATTCTGAAGCTTGCCTTATGAACAGAACAGACGAATGCTCATCTCACTTTACAAATACGGAACCCATGACTCATATCACATCACTGGGTTCTTTGTGTCAAGTTGAAGGAAAGCCAGATATGAGGCACGGTCGGGTATCGATGGTGCGGACACACGAAGATTCACTGCACCATTAAATAGTGGACACATTCCATTATAAACAAATATGACATGCAAATCTGATGTCTTTACTTGCAGAATATAGTGAATCGGGGAGTTCGGAATGTAAAACGAAAAGGCTGCACTATCATACTGTTCTGGAAATTATATCTCAAGGTTTAAATGCATCTTAATCTACATCCAAAGTTGTCTATCATAGGTAAGTTTGATCGGTTTAGGTTTCATTTATTTTCAAAGATGGAAATTTCCGAATCGAAGTGGTAAAGGCACCAACCGTGACGGAAATAAGTCTACACGCCAAAAACAACGTATCGCTGATTTGCTATTTCTAACCGCCACTTAACATTATTTCTATAACACGATGGTAGTCCGTAAAGAACAGTGTCTGTAGCAGGCAAGCTAGTAATTGTAATTCATGAGTTTTGTCCTGCGCAGGCAACACACATGTCGAACTCGACCATCGGACCAAATAAGAAACCTCATAAAAACCCAACAAAATGTTTCATAATCAGAGTAATCATGTTATCTTCGGCCAAATCTGTGCAATGTTCTGAGGCGATGGGTACGTAGCCTAGTGGTTAAAGCGTTCGCTCATCACGCTGAAGATCCGGGTTCGATTTCCCACATGGGCACAATGTGTGAAGCCCATTTCTGGTGTCTGCCACCGTGTTATTGCAGGAATATTGCTAAAGGTGGCCTAAACCTAAAGTCACTCTCTCACACTGTACAGTGTTCTGAATACTCCCAGAGAAGAACACTACCTCCAGGTACAGACAAACGGCACCGGATTCCTTCAACACCGTGCTGCCATCTTGGAAGATCGGCACCTGGGGGAAACAAAACAACTTGGTAAAAGACAGTATTTCTTACTCTATGAAAAGTTGCTGAATCTTTCCTTCCTCTTTCCATATCATTCATGTTCATGCAGCAGTACTGCTTTTGCTTAAACAAAATTAATTCACATAATTATATCTCCCTTCAAGTAGCAACACACGTTTTGAATACACATTCCTAATGCATTTTATCACTTGATTAACAAATACAATTAAATATTTCAAAATGTGACATTCCTGAACAACCCGTCACTATACATATACAAAGTCACGGTCAGTAGAAGGCAGACATAAAATACATGCTTTTGGTTGTATACATAAACAATAATCAACAAAACACAACAATAAAACCCGTTTAACTGCAATAACGAGTAAAGTGTAACGGATGTTTTGTACAACATAACATGATGAAAAAAACAACAAAAAAACCCCACAGTTTCTTCGGCACGATAGGGACACAGCACGAAGTGCGTTGTATCAGAGTGAAAAAACACGTCTCATGGGAAGGAGAAACACAACACAACGGTGACGATTGAAAAGATAGCCTATTATATCTGATGCACTAAATTTCACCTGCCCTCGCGGATTCAGTTTCATGACCTCATCAGACTTCAGGTCTTCAAGGGTAAACCTCAGCCTCTTGTTGGGATAATCTCTCACTTCTTTCTCCTCAAGGACGATCATCACCTTCCATCAAGGAGCGCTCCCTGACGCCCAATGTAGATGCATGTCTGCAGACGCACCGGTCAGTGTCGAGAACTTGCGGTTACACACAGGTCCAAGTTGAGAAGTAACCACGAGCCGTACATATCGACTCAAAGACCACAACATGCTGACTGGCCAGTGGTACAGGTGCCCTGAATATCCTGGTTCACCTGTCAATAGTTTTGAACAAGAGATAGTAAAGCAGGGCTGACACAACGCGATAGTGGAGCAGGGGAGGTAACTCTAATCTCTTTACTATACTGGTTATTCACTCATGAAATTAACATGTTAATAATAAGCCTAAAACAGTTACATAAAATCACATCTTAGGTTGAACAACACTGCATAAATGGTGTAACTGCAACATAAACCTTGCAGCATTGTTGGTCAGTACGCCATGTGGTACAATTCTTTATAGTTTTGTACGTACGTAATAACCAGCGATATATTTTAATCTAACATTTGTTATGTAACATTCCTGAAAGCAGTTGTGTTGGGATTGTACTTTATACGTTGTGCCTTTAGTTTCTTTTTCTTTTGTTGTTTGTCGCCGTAATATGGCGGCGATCTGTAAATATTCTAGCAGACAAGACATTGCAGTGATCAAATATATGGGAATCGATCCGAGTCTGACCGTTAGTCGCCTCTTACGAAAAGCATGGGTGACTGAAGATCAGTTCTAACCCAGATCGTCACGGGTACATTATCGTTGTGACAAGACATAAGATAGGATTTCGTGTGTGCGTGCGTGTGTGCGTGCGTGCGTGCGTGCGTGCGTGTGTTTTGTACTTTTGTCATTTTCAACTTCCGGGGGGCAAAGAGTGGGGAGTGTTGATTGAGAATCAGAACATGACCTAGGAAAAAACGGGGATCCACCACTGGAGTATTATATGCGCTTTTCATGTGATTTCTAATCAATCATTATTGTTATTTGTAAATTATTGTTATATTACTCTAATTCCGATAATGGATGGTTTCAGTTCGATGGATGAAATGTGCGACGCAATAAGTAAGCGTCACTTTCCCCTTATAGTATGGGTCGTTACTATTGATATCAAGGACTGGTTTGGCTGAACCAGAATTGCTCTTTTTGAGATCGATACTCATGATGTTGATTTGGTACAGACTATTCACAGACCACAGCCATATAGCGGGAGCATTTCTGAATGTAGCGTAAAACCACACCCCACCCCCACCCCACCCCACCGGAATCACTGTCCTGCAGAGGTGCAGTGATGGGGTGACTGTCCGCCTGCGTTTGCACTGATCGCGTGCTTGTTTTGGTGGCGAATGTATGATCGGTGTACACGTATGACAATGTATATCAAGGCAATTTGAGGGTACTATAAAGACATTACCCATCTGCAAAAACACAAAATCTCTACCTATAGTACCTTAAGCCACAGCTAGTTCCTTATGCAAACTGCGAACCAGAGACACATGGATGTATCGCCAAAGTGTGAAAATTTATCAGTGATGTCATTTGGCGGAAATATGCGTCATACTCCGACTTTCCATTAACATACTCTCAACTACTCACAGAGATTTGTTGTTGACCAGCTGATCAGTGGTCACCACACAGACAAACATGTATAGACGGAGAAGGTTTCCACAGTGTGGAGTACATACAATTAATCCGTGTATCATGTGAGACGTGGAAAGAGAAAAATTTGTACTTTTTGTACTAGTTAAATATTCTCTGAATACTTTCATAAGACGTATTCAGGGGTATTTGTAGTTCCAAATATATCAATAGAATTACACGTTATTAGTATCATCAACCCCGGTATTGTGAATTTAGTTTTACGCCGCCCTTGGCGATATCCCAGCAATTTTCCGTCGGGGGACACCTTCCGCCCAGGGGCACCAGACGTGCTTCACACCTTGTACCCATATGGGAAATCGAACCCGGGTGTTCGGCGTGAAGAGCGAACGCTTTAACTGCTAGGATACCCAACCGCCACAGCAATGGTGTTGAAGGAAGGCTAAATTCACGCCCTAAGCGTAATTAATGAAGGGCCAAGCTATTAGTAACAATTCTTAAAAGTGAAATCTTCGTTTTTGTTTCAAACAAATACAACTGCGGTTTTTTACAAACCTTCTAAACAGTAAAAAAAACCACATTTATTTCTTTAATGTCCGATACATTCTGTTTCAAACGACACACATTTTATTCAAAATGTGGACATGGAAATCGATTTGTTGACACTGGCTGAAAGGTGTCCAACCTAGACTAATGCTTAGTCTTTGAATAGATAATCATAAATTTTGATGACAACCAACAAACCTAATATAAATTGAAAAGGAGCCCCAGGGAGACCAGGGATACTCAGCCTGGGGGGAATCTAGACTTGCTTCATTTAGGACTTGAGCATTGCAGGGAGGCTAGGATGTAGGGAAAATAATGTGGTTCAGGAACTGTGAGAGTGTCAGACCATAGGCCTGGTCAACTTCAGCAATAGGTTGCTATCCGCTTTTATGTGAGTCAGGGTGCTGTTAGTCGACTGTGACAGCGATTTCAAGAATTCAAACTATAGTCAGCAGTCTTAGATGATAAGCAAATGATTAACGCTGCGGTACGACACCTATTCCTTAACGCAGCAGATCTTCCAACAGAACACGCCAATGTTGACAATGTAAGGATATCCATGAGCACCGGTCGTCGACGTTTAAAGGCTGCCGGAGTCTGCTGTAGGCGACTTGCATTTCGTCCACCACTAACACCACGTCAGAGGCAAGAGCGTGTGAGATGGAGTAGACATCATGACCAGTGGTCTCGTGTGCTCATCACAGATGAAAGCAGATTCAATTTGTACGTCCAATGTGGTCGAAAGAGGACAGACAGACAAGGCATTATCTCTTCTGTATCATGTATCTCTTCTCCACCTAGCGTACACACAATACAAGTTGTTCACTGGCCAAGAGGCGAACATGGGTTGATGTATCCTCGATGTTTGTTTATGTTCCCTATGTTAACTTTGAATTGTTTGAAGCAAAGGTACAAAACTTTTTGTAGCCATTGCTAGAATTTGCTAAGAAACCGAATTAACTGAAGTTATCTCCCTTCCATCGCATTAGCAAAATATCGGTAATTTCCGTATATCGTACGTGATTCATTGTAAGTCGAGATAAAGAATTACTACAACGAAGTACCAAATGAGTTTGGCAATCCCAGCGGAGGGGTACATAGAAAATGTTACGCACTTTTAAGGGGGGTATATTGAAAATACCAGAAAAGCCCTCAGCCAATCACAAAGCGATATCTAGGCGTGACGTGTGATAGTAAACATTATAATGACATTCTTAGTTCTATAATTTCTAATAAACGTTTGTAGGCTTGTGTCAGGCTGTACATCGTTTGACTCTTTATTAATGACGTCTATAGTCCTTTGGCTCAAAAGAAGACGATGAATTGCAATCTAACTCGGTAACTGTTAAACATAGCATACTCAGTGAAACGCTGATCATAATCAAACCATCATACCAACTCCGTGAGGATTTTTTGTCATAAAAATGAAAGTTGTTTATCATATTAAAATATTCACAGTTCACTGTTTGTTTCGAGGGAGGAGTGCAGAGAAAGGGACAGCCACGTGAAGCACGCGCACAAATGCCGAGAAAGTCATTTTTTTTCATTAACTAGTGCTGTGCCGTTATTTTTTCATTAACGTGTGCTGTGCCGTCTCATTCCTTTCTCGCATAATAGCTGGGACTTTAATTTCTGTTTCGGTGCTCATAAAGCTTAGACCCAAACAATATATTTCAGTCATTTCACTTTTACATGGTCCATGCGCATGTTTGAAAAGACTGTACGATACCGATCACTGCAAGCATGCACAGTGGGTGTACAGTAACTGGACCCCGATCACTTCACGATCACATTTAGATAGATAAAATGAATATTATGCATTCAATAGGGCAAAGACGTCACATATATGTGCAAAAGTCTATCATTAACAGTATCGGCTTATTGAAATGCTGTAAAATCAAAGCATTAGGAAATAATCTTAGTATTTGTCAATGTAAAAAGATATGTTCTGTCGGTAATCCATGACTGCTTCTTTCATGTTTAACCTACCAGCTTGAAACTTTCTGTTCATAAACACATACCACATCCTGTGCATTCGTGAAATGCTAATATTTCAACCATACTGTTCGTGTGTCACAAATGGTGACTAGATTTTTAACACCGATCATACATTCACCACCAAAAACAAGCACGCGATCACTGCAAACGCAGGCGGGCAGTCACCCCATCACTGCACTCTGCAGGGCAGAGGTTCAAGGGGATGAAACAAACAGACTATGCTATTTTTCTGACTGCATGGACAGTCCGGAATAATTATTAAACTGACGTTTTACACAATTCTCCCATCCATTCTAAATAGGTAGTTTTAGCCATTAATGACCTGTGTGGGTATTAAGCTCGTTTTCAGAGAGGCCCTTACGTAAAATGGGTGTTGAACTAACAGTCTCGTATCCGTATCTACCCCTGCCATAAAAAGATCATTAAACAATGCAGAACACATGAAAGACATTTCGTAATTTTCTAAATCTCCAGTGATTATGAGCAACACAGGTTGATTTGTTGCTTTCTGTGCACTAGTAATATGATCAGCGCGGACAAACTGCGCGAGCGTCGACTCCTTGTCGACACACGATCAACATTTGTACTTCAACGAGCTCGTGCACCATTATGAGAGTCAGGGCCAACGAACAACAGAAGACTGACTGACTGACTGACTGAGTATGGTTTTACACGGCTTTTAGTAATATTCCAGCAACATCTCGGCGGACGACACCGGAAATGGGCTTCACACATTGTACCAATGTGGGGAATTGAACCGGGCCTTCGGTGTGACGAGCATTGACCTCAACCATAAGGCCACACCACCGCCCCGAACAAAAACAAACAAACAAACACAAAACAAAAAACAAGAACACAAAAAGGGTATGGAATGCATTATTTTATAAAACAGAGAAAGCACTACATATAACGATGCAATGGTGACCTTTCCCAAACAACATACATAATCATACCATTCCCGCCAGTCTGTTAAACATTAACAATGTCTGGACCAAAAAATAAAGCATAATCCCCACAGAACACACACCAAACATAACCAGTATGTTGACGATGCTAAAACAGATGAAACGGGAAAATAAACATCGTAGCAATACAATCTTGAATAGTTTCAATAAAAGGGCGATGCTGCAAACTGAGTGCGAGAGTTTGGTTTTAGCAATATTCCAGCTACATCACGGCGTGGAGACACCTGAAAAGGGCATCACACACTGCAACATTGTGGGGAATCGAACCCAGTTCTGCGGCGTGAAGAGCGAACTCTACCCATCAACCTCGATGCTGCCAAGGAATCTTACCTTGGTTTTGGATGTCCGTATTCAGAAGTGAATGTTTTGGACCTTGGATCATATTGGTTTTGAATCTTTGACTTCTGGATGTTTGACAACCAACCAACGCCAAGCGAATTACTGCGCCAAATACCACTGGCACCAAACGTCATTGGATGAATTACACACGTTACTGTCAGGATACCGTTAATGGTGTAAAGTTGAACTAACAGAAACCTAACATTGCAAAACGAAATCTTGTGCAATATGCGGATAATATGATTATATCAGGTGCTAAAGCTAACAAAAGCTAAAGAACTGAAAGTAATACTGGAATACTACACTGGAAAGCTGCACTTGTGTCGTCATTATTGACCATTCCTCCTTACACGGGTCCAAAGATTGAAGAGTCACCGGGACCATCAGCCCAGTGTGGTGGCCATGTTGCTTTCACGGATGGCCTGTCTTTGACCTTGTTGTAGTAGGCAGAGATGGCGGGATATTTCGCGAGGTCAAGGCCGACTCTCACCCCGAAGGCGATATACGGAAAGAAGAAGACATCAGCCATGGTAAATTTGTTGCCGACGACGTAGCCTCCGCTCTGTAGTAAGGAACGTAGCATGTAAATACCATTCACCGATTCTTCACTTTAGTTTACACATAACACGCACCGCATTTTAAAGTAGTGTTAGCATGGTATTCAGTCATTAAAATATGCGTTGTTGATATATAATTAGGTATGGGTTAGTTTTGCACAAAGTGTCTCGCGCGACCTGAGTTTCCAATATAATCGAACGGCCCGAGTATCTCTCGCGGGCGCACTCTCGAGAGCCAAAAAGGCCCTCCTATAAAATCGAGTTTACAATATGGATGAGTAGGCCAAAGATATTCGTCCTTTCTAACCGACTTACTTAAATTCTAATCAGCCACGCTGTTTTGGCTAACTGAATTGATTAACATATGGTCGCAAATGAGCATTATTATGCCCAATACGATACGGGATAAGTGACGAAACTCACAGCCTTAAGGTAGCCGTTCCATATCTGCAGCTCTTTCCGAAGACTCTCGTACCTTGACTCCAACAGCCCCTGAAATGCAAGTAAATGTATTTAGACATGTGAGGGAAGTGGTGCTGAGGTGTGTTTCGAGGAGGGGTTAGTGTACAGGTGGGAAAGGTTGCCAGTCTTACCGAGACTGCATATACTGGAAACACATGCAAGTGTTGTGAGAACTGATGACGTAAACCGGTGATTGACACAATGAACCCCAACGATCGTTGGTGGAATGTGAAATCACCAGTCAGTCGGTTATGAACAGGCAACTGACAGAACAGATGTACTGAAAGGAGAATACTATTTTGCAAAATCGCAATGAACACATACAGACCGCACTCGTATTTCCGCCTCTGGCGGAAGCACCTGACAGTTAATGAGCAGAAGACGTATCACGTGACATGACGTCATATATGCCTGTTTCCAAGGAACACTGTTTACCAGTCTAAGTAAACTTAGCCCCTATTTTATTCGTAATGCTCCTACACTGAGTCAAACAAAACAGTAGGAGGTCGCTTCAAGTAGCATTCGCACATATCTTTCGAACTTTTACCCGCGGAAAGGTTTGTACCCGAACGTTTCCGAGTGCTATTTTCCCAACGATGGTTTCCGGGCGATGCACATGGAGCACGCCACAACAGTGAATAAGCAGTCGCTGAAAATAGCGCTTTTGGCAATATTCCAGGATGTCACCTTGCGGAAATATTAACTAATGGTAACTAGGTCAACAGAAACCAAAAATGGTACATACTGCATGTCAAATATCAGTGTTATATGTGGATTGCCGTTTGTTGAGAGAACATTGTCAGTGACCGGCGTATTTTGTAAGTCCTAAACAGTAGCCGATGTCTGATTGCACAGGGACTTGTATCGCTTAGAAACGGCGTTCGAAAGACATATAGGTGTATAGACCCTACCCTAGTGCTATATAAAAGGAAAGGGATGTAACGAAGAAACCACCCCGTCCTCGATCAAAGTTGCATGTCACCGAGTAAAATATTTTTAAGGCCCCGTCGAGGCCAACGGATCGAAAGCCAGATGATTTCCCTACAACATGAGCTATAAATGGTCACAATCGGATCATTATTTCAAAAGCAGTACTACACGAATCATCGAAAACAGCTTTCTTACTTTCTAACCATTACATATGAAAGACTTGTGGTTAGTCTTAAGCGGAACACCAAACTTAAACAAGAGCCATCAGAAGATGACATATCCCCCCGTCCCCCACATATTTGAAAGGACAAATCAACTGACAGTTAATGTTTTTTTTAGACTAAGTCTGAATTGTTTCCGTGGAATTCATGAAAAATATAACTGCCACACATCTCTGTAAACAGCAAAAGGCACCACTTCATGATCTGTCTCATACATCTGCCAATATCTGTTTTAAGATATGAATTGCTTTTCGAGTTGTGCTCCGGAAACAAAGCCCATCCATCTGTCCGAATTGTTTCCATGGAAACCGGGACAAAACTTTATAAATAGCACAAGGCACCACTTTGGGGCCTGCCTCAAATATCTGCCAAGTTTTGCTGAAAGATATTAAACAGTTTTCGAGTTGTGCTCCGGAAACGAAGTGTATCCCTCCATTTTGAGACAAAGTCTGAAATGTTTCCATGGAAACCGAGAAAATAATAAATCACAAAATCCCGTATATAGCAAAAGGCACCACTTTAGGTTCTGACTGATATATCTATCAAATTTTGCACAAAAATATTGAACGGTTTTTGAGTTGTGCTCAGGAAACGAAGCCCATCCATCCATTTTGACACTTAGTCTGAAACGTTTCCATGCAAACTGAGAAAATAAGAAATCGCCACTTAGGAAGGCACCACTTAAGGATCTACCAAGTTCTGCTTAAAGAAATTAAGACGTTTTCGAGTTGTGCTCACTTTAGAGACTAAGTCTGAAACGTTTCCATGGAAACTGAGAAGACAGTAAATCATAAAAGCCTGTAAATACCAAAAGGCACCACTTTTTGTTATGACTGATTTGACTAAGACCAAAACGTGCCATGGAAATAAAGAAAGAAAGAAATAGATAGATAGATAGATAGATAGATAGATAGATAGATAGATAGATAGACAGATAGATAATGCCTAAAATCTGTAAATAGCAAAAGGCACAGCCATAGGTTCAGATTACTGTATCTACCAATTTTGGTCTGAAAATATTGAACGGTTTTTGAGTTATGCTCCGGAAACAAAATGATTATGGGCGGACGGAAGGACAGACCGACAGACGAGGCGTCAACTATATTCCCCAGCATTACAAGTCGTGGGGATTTATCGCAGAGCTGGCTACTCGACAGATCTGACACTACGTACCTCATCTATCTTGTCTTTAGGAGTCGTGAGTTTGTAACGGGCAATGTTCGAGACGAGGTTAGTGTCCACATTAGATACCTGTAGCAGAAGCAAAACAAAGTACAGTTGATTAAACAGAACATATAATAGGCGATTAAAATAGTAAAACTATAACGAATGCATAACAGTAAACCAGCAATAGCTCGCTTGTGTACGTTCAGAAAGAGCTATAGTAGTATACGTTCACGATCTACCACACGCTCATAATCAACTAGATCTATACCACTATACAATCACAAACAGCTGTCCCATTATACAATCACACTGAGCTGTATTATAGCTAAAATGGATAGAATTATCATTAAAACGCCCACACGTTATCAGAAATGGGCGGACCACTCTCACTTGATAATGCCCGCAAAATGCTTGACGACGGGCTTGATCAATCACATACGGCTCGTTTGAACTTTGGTTCATAATATATTGACGATATATCTGGCTCACATTCATCACGTATACCTGTGCCATTATGCACCTTCTTGCCTGTGCCAACTTTAAAAATTGTACCATAAATTACAACATACAGCAATGAAAATAGCGACTAGAAGTCTAACGTGAAAAAACTGAGCACTGAAAACAATGGCGTTTGGATGTATATGGTCGAATGTCGTCACTCTCAATAGTGACGTCATCTGTGTTGTTCTATGACGTATCTATATTTGCAAAAAGTGTTTCAGTGACCTTCGTCGGTTGTTGTTAGCAGTAAATGTTTTTCAAAGATGCTTCGGCGAAAGATCAAAGGAAAGACCAACTTTCCTTGGTAGTAGAAAAGAGACGGTCATGTATGGTTTAAGAGAATCACAGATGTAATTAAAATGATCCGGAGAAGATATTTAACCCGAACATAAACAGTCACCAAACTGTTTTTCTAGTAATGTTTGTCTTAGCGGAAGGGGCTGACACGTCAAGAGAAGAGCGCGTCATTTAGCCCTGTGTGAGGATTTTTAATTTCGGTCACAGAAACCGTCGTTTATTTTCAGCCATAGCTTAATCGAAATTAAGCCTAGAAATAATTAAATACGGCATCTCAGAAAAGAAATACAGTTCGTTCTACCACCATGTATAGTGTAATAAAGCACACTTTCACCCTGAACTATTATACCGTGAAAGCACCCGGACGCTTGTGTGCCCTGAACGATTATATCGTTAAAGCACTGCGTCCGAGTGCTTTGACGATAAAATAGTTCAGGGCGAAAGTGTGCTTTAATACGCTATACATGGTGGTAGAATGAACTGTATTTCTTAACTAAACCGATGCAGTTGTTTTGATTCTTATTTTATTAAAAATTCTATTTATTTCATTATACTAGTACAGCTATTTTTCAGGGCATTATCCTTTCCAGGAGCCGTCGGGCAGTTAATGAAAGACCTCGGGCTCATGCAAAGGATATTCTAAGATGCTTCGGCGAAAGATCAAAGCGCCGACAATGCTTTATCAGACGATAATGTGCACTTTTTGCATTACGTCACAATGTGTTGACGTCGCTGCGCCATTCCAGTCTGCCCCCTCGTAATCCAACTTTTTTGCATTACGTCACAATGTAACAGACGTCACGATGGATGTCAGTTGCCATCGCCTCGTACAGCCTCCCACAGTAAACTGCTTCGTCGCGTCCCGTTTCTTGGTTTGCAGTTGCACCACACAGCCAACATCACTGTGGAAACATTACGTTTATGGTTTCCGACGGATAAAATGTCTCATAGTCCGACTAAAAATCTTACAGAGACACGGTAATGTTGGCAATGTTTACATTCCCATAATGCAATCGCGGAATGTCGCTTGACTTGTCAGCTTCCTCTGAATGTACTGATCTAAACTTTCGTTGGTAGTAGAAATGAGGCGGTCATATTGCCTTGCATGGTTTAAGAGAATCACGGATGTAATTAAAATGATCTAGAGGAGATATTTAACCCGAACATAAACTATCATCAAACTGTTCATCATTTGTTTTTCTAGTAAACTTTGTCTTAACGTAGGGGGCTGACACGTCGAAAGAACAGCGCGTCAGTTAGCCCTGTGCGAGGATTCTTAATTTAGGTCACAGACACCGTCGTTTGTTTTCTGCCATAGATTTATCGAAATTAGACTTTGGGGTTATTGAATACGGCATCTTAGAAAGCGTCCTCGTGCTTTAACTATAATAGTTCAGGGCGAAAGTGTGCTTTATTACACTATACATGGTGGTAGAACGAACTGTATTTCTTACATAATAAAATAGCTGTGCTAGGATACAATCACAATCAGCTGTACTAGAATACAGTGACAATCAGCTACACTAGTACACGGTTACAATCAGGTGCACTATAGTACACAGTGACAATCAGTTACACTAGTACACAGTTACAATCAGCTGTACTAGTATACAATCACGGTCAGCTACACCAATACATAGTTACAATCAGCTGTACTAGTATACAATCACGGTCAGCTACATACTGGGAACCAGTCATGATAAACGTATTATTATAGCTAAAATGGATAGAATTATCATGAAAACGACCGCACGTTATCAGAAATGAGCGGTCCACTGTAACTTGATACGCCCGCAAAATGCTTGACGACGGGCCATTATCAAGCCCGTTGTTAGGTGACGTCATAAGTAGCTCAGCTGTTGAAGTTCAATCACCTACGGCTCGAATCAACTTGGGTTCATTATTGACCAAATATTTGGCTCACATTCGTCACATGGCCCTGTGCCATTATGCACTTTCCTGCTTGTGCCATCCATAACGATTGTGCCATAAATGACAACATACAGCAATGAAAATATCAACTTGAAGTCTAACGTTGTTGATCACTGAAAACAATGACGGCTGGTAGTATGAGGAAAGGTCAAGGTCGAATGTCGTCACTTTCAATAGTGACGTCATCTCTGTTCTATGACGTGAATATATTTGTAAAATGTGTGTCAGTGACCTCCGTCGTTTTGTTGTTGGCAGTAAATGCTTCTAAACCGATGCCGCTGTTTTTATTATTCTTTTATGAAAAAAATTCCATTCATTTTAGTTATAATAACGGTAACGCAATTTTTCAGGGCATTATCATTTGCAGAAGCCCTCGGTCTTTTCAACGGCCCTCCTTCGTCGGGTAGTTAATGAAAGACCTCGGGCCCTGAAAAATAGCGTTACCCTTATATTAGTCACGATCAGTTATACTAGAACGAAGTCATAATCTATCCATAACTAGCACACACAATCACGATCAGTTATACTGGAACGAAGTCATAATCTATCCATAACTAGCACACACAGTCACGATCAGTTATACTAGAACGAAGTCATAATCTATCCATAACTAGCACACACAATCACGATCAGTTATACTAGAATGAAGTCATAATCTATCCATAACTAGCACACACAATCACGATCAGTTATACTAGAACGAAGTCATAATCTATCCATAACTAGCACACACAATCACAATCAGTTATACTAGAACGAAGTCATAATCTATCCATAACTAGCACACACAATCACGATCAGTTATACTAGAACGAAGTCATAATCTATCCATAAGTAGCACACACAATCAAAATCAGTTATACTAGAACGAAGTCATAATCTATCCATAACTAGCACACACAATCACAATCAGTTATACTAGAACGAAGTCATAATCTATCCATAACTAGCACACACAATCGCGATCAGTTATACTAGAACGAAGTCATAATCTATCCATAACTAGCACACACAATCACGATCAGTTATACTAGAACGAAGTCATAATCTATCCATAACTAGCACACACAATCACGATCAGTTATACTAGGACGAAGTCATAATCTATCCATAACTAGCACACACAATCACGATCAGTTATACTAGAACGAAGTCATAATCTATCCATAACTAGCACACACAATCACAATCAGTTATACTAGAACGAAGTCATAATCTATCCATAACTAGCACACACAATCGCGATCAGTTATACTAGAACGAAGTCATAATCTATCCATAACTAGCACACACAATCACGATCAGTTATACTAGAACGAAGTCATAATCTGTCCATAACTAGCACACACAATCACGATCAGTTATACTAGAACGAAGTCATAATCTATCCATAACTAGCACACACAATCGCGATCAGTTATACTAGAACGAAGTCATAATCTATCCATAACTAGCACACACAATCACAATCAGTTATACTAGAACGAAGTCATAATCTATCCATAACTAGCACACACAATCACGATCAGTTATACTAGAACGAAGTCATAATCTATCCATAAGTAGCACACACAATCACAATCAGTTATACTAGAACGAAGTCATAATCTATCCATAACTAGCACACACAATCACAATCAGTTATACTAGAACGAAGTCATAATCTATCCATAACTAGCACACACAATCGCGATCAGTTATACTAGAACGAAGTCATAATCTATCCATAACTAGCACACACAATCACGATCAGTTATACTAGAACGAAGTCATAATCTATCCATAACTAGCACACACAATCACGATCAGTTATACTAGAACGAAGTCATAATCTATCCATAACTAGCACACACAATCACGATCAGTTATACTAGAACGAAGTCATAATCTATCCATAACTAGCACACACAATCGCGATCAGTTATACTAGAACGAAGTCATAATCTATCCATAACTAGCACACACAATCACAATCGGTTATACTAGAACGAAGTCATAATCTATCCATAACTAGCACACACAATCACGATCAGTTATACTAGAACGAAGTCATAATCTATCCATAACTAGCACACACAATCACAATCAGTTATACTAGAACGAAGTCATAATCTATCCATAACTAGCACACACAATCACAATCAGTTATACTAGAACGAAGACATAATCTATCCATAACTAGCAAACACAATACGATTAGTTATGCTAGAAAAGTCGTCTATTCAAGTATAAGTGCATACAAACTCGGTTCGTCTTAAGTCACAATTAACCGTCAGTTGGCTGTAAACAGACAAAGATTAAGACACAAATTTATAGGGGTGACTATTGACCTGGAGACAACAATTGAGAAAGAGATTGTCATTTGCAACACACTATGGCGATAGCGATAGTGTGTTGCGATCAGCTATTGCAGTATTAAAACGTATGTATACTAGTTTATATGAAATAAAAACAAGCTGATGTTGTTTCAGGCTCTTTACATAACTGACATGAAAGTTGAAATCCAGACCCAGATTTCCAAGATATCCTTTCCACACTACGTTTCGTGGTCATTACCGACCCCTTTATCGGGTAAACTGACCACCTGATCAAGATATAACAGGCGTAACGACGTAACGAGCCGTAACTCGGATTCAAGGTGAACGAATGTGGTACTTCCTGTATACTGCGCTGCGCATTTATCAACGGAAGTCAATTACTAAACTACCGATAGTCACACATACTATCGTTGTATCGATAGGTTTTCGTTTCTGCCATCAACAAATTGGTATCAGAGGCTCAACAATTGCAATCCATTGATAGTTTGATGTATCTGTACAGCCCTACTAATTTAATAGCAAAGATGAAACATTACCTTACAATGCAAAATTACTGAGAGAGGCATGATTACACAAAGGGGATTCAAATAGTTTTAAGGTGTTAAAATTGAACTTCCGACATATGCCTGTTTACCTCACCTCGAAAACTCTCTGAAGGACTGGCGCTCGCTCGGCTATGCTGTCTGGAAGCAGTTTTGTTCCGCTTTCTGGAAATTTGCCCTGCCAAAATAAAAGTACTTGGAGTAGGAAACATTTAGAAACTAAACGTTCAAGTTCGAGGATGATAGGGTAGCCTAGTGGTTAAGGCGTTCACCCGTCACGCTGAATACCCGGATTCGATACCTTACATGGACACAATGTGTGAAGCCCGTTTCTGGTGTTCCCCCCGCCGGGACGTTGCTGGAATACTGCTAAAAGCAGCGTTAACAGCGAGTCCCGGGAACGAACATTTTACTGATGAAACAGTTCATAATTACAAAAATAAAATTTAATGATAAAACAGAGCTGAGGCTTTCTCTATTTTCATTTCCCGAAACTACTGAAATCTGTAATTGTCACACTTTAGACTTCACGGGCTTTTTTGGATATATCTGTTTGTCTGCACGACAAAATACTTAAAAGCCATACTCACTCACTCTCTCTTCAAAAACTGTTTTAACATTGAAGGTCAAATATTAAGAACTATAGCTGATTGTGATATAATCTTATAAATTTATTTGTTACAATGAACATCACACAAAACATTATTCTGTACAGCTGAGGGTTACCACGTGCGAAATACGCATCATGCTGGATAGCACATGTAAAATCTCCACATCATGATCATATATAATAATGATCATCATCATCTGAAGGTCTTTAATCTAACAGTGTATAGTGCTGGCGCATTATAAAAATTTCGCTCTCAACTATGGGTGTATTTTATAGCTGGTAACAATATTTTATAGTCGTTTCAGGATATGACAAATAAATCAGAACAAATCATAATATTTCTTCACTAATTCTACACCACAGACAGGAAGAGTCATGAAAGTCATGAGTACATGAAAAAACGAAAAGGTCTCTAAGTAAGGTGGTAGATCCTGGTCTTCTTCAGTTAAGGTTTTGCATCAGAGATACGGCTGTGTTGACGGGAAATAAACAGGGTTCAAGGACTGAGAGACAAACTACATAATCGTATATAAAAATAATCCATCAACAAACCAGACATATTACTCATATTTATAAGAACAGGAAGTGCTACATGCTAACACTGTTATCAAGCAACTGATCACACACCATTATCAACTAGGTAAAATATATCAGAGATAATGTACGTCTTCTATTCTCCTTGGATATATGCATGAAGACGTTAGTATGCTTTCAAATACTGCAGTGTTACGCAAAACACACAAATAATTACTTAACCTTTAGCCTGCTGAATTAATTTCAGCATAAGGCGTTAATAAGAGGGTGGGTGATTTCAAACACTCAGTGCGTCACTAAATAAGGGACAACTGAAAAAATATTCAGCTCATTAATACTACATACAAAAATAAACATTATTATCAAAAAATATCCAGATAATTTCAAACGTACAGATATTAATTACAAGACAAACATAAATATAGTAAATTTTCCTGAATTTACCTGAATTACTCGATTGGTAGCCGGATGCGTTTTATACTAGGAACCGTATAAATTGTCCAATTATCGCAAACCGATTTCAATATTCTTACTACTGATATTTCATAAGTATCTGACTTTAATTTCGTATATTTGTATCGGCAAATATCCGCGCGACGACAAATTAAAAAATAATTCTGAAAAAAAAATAATCGAAAACGTTCGTCGTAAACAAATAACATTTTCGATGTCATGACAGGTCTTACTGAAATGGCACTATTACGTTTATTTAAACGTGTCATGTCATGAAAATAGCAGAATAAAATACATGATTCATAAGCATTCATGAGTGCAAATATCAAGTTTTATGGTTCATTAATTTTTGCACAAACCCACAAAAAGACGGTGTTAAATCGTGTTACGCATACTAAAAAACAAACATGGCGCGCTTCGTCGAACTCCTACATAAAATATAGCTTTTTTGGTCAGAAG
This sequence comes from Haliotis asinina, assembly GCF_037392515.1. Classification (NCBI taxonomy): domain Eukaryota; kingdom Metazoa; phylum Mollusca; class Gastropoda; order Lepetellida; family Haliotidae; genus Haliotis; species Haliotis asinina. The sequence continues at coordinate 36,893,380 of NC_090282.1, forward strand.
AAAGATTACAGAACTCTTCTGTGTAAGACCTGGTGAAAGAGGGAGAATTTCTCATTCTACAAGTGTTCCATGTATCATTTTCCGTTTAGCATGACGAAAGACGGACGAAAATTAAGATCGTGAAATCTAACTTGTTTTCTAGTAAGTGCAAAGGTCACCGGATGTGATGTCACAGACGGGGATTGCCTGATGAAATTCATTCGCTATTGAATATGAACAGAAAAGTTGGAGATATTTCGTCTGAATTTAGCACAAATAACTGTTTAAAGTGATTAATCAGATGTCATAGAATTTTCTTGGTGTATTTTTGACTATATAATTCGCACATAGCCGAACCAGTTTGACCTTGTATGCTCCCGTGACCCGGAAACAGTAGTCGATCAACACTGCAGATGCAAGTTTTTCAGTATCTTTTATTTGAATTTTTGTTCATATTAGGCACATTACTTTATTGTCCACTGAATATAAAGATAGCAAAGATATAATTCTGATGCATGTTGACCCCAGCTTATTCTTTTTTTCACATGGTCCAACACAGAAACGTGTACAAACATCATTCTCAACAACAGGTGCGCGGATATGGGCGTGGCATTTGTGTTTCACAATAACATTCATGCTTTTCTTTTTATGACGATGTAGTGTAGTAAGAACTGCAGTATACATGTTTTATAAACAAAAATATATTTTCAGTTATAGTTTCACATGAAATCGGAGATGATTTGATAAAAATTGCGTTCATATTACATGATTGGGAAAATTATATGTCTCACTTTAGAACAAGTTGAATTACATTCATAATTTTGTGCAATGAATTAACGTTCTTGATGAATAATTACGATAGATTTGTCAATGCTTTATGTTTCATAACTGGTTACAACTTTAAATCTTTTCATATACTTTAATATGTTAAATGATATTAATAATATGACAATTATTTTTCTCTCTCAAATAGACAAGGGCAAAGACACTTAAAATCTGTCAATGCATTAGCAACGTGTAAATAACCAAATTTTAATTAATGTCTTTCAGTAATGTGGAAAGCTGACAGTTTTGCACAATTTTTTATTACAACTACATGTATGCCATAAAATATATGGATAGATGTTACAAATTATTTTGTGTATTTTATTTCTTCATAATATCGTGCCAAAATGTACATCAAATACACATGAGTGATGAGTTATTTTTGTTTTCAACAGTACCACTTTGTTTGCTTAATTATTTTGAATCGCATGTGACAAATAATGTCAATTATGTTGTTGAAGTAACAATACATGTAAATTTATCAGAAAATGTTATCATTTGATAAAAAAGACACCATATACATATAAGAAGTTATATTGTCTCTGGTGAAAGTAAACAGGCTTCATATTCTGTAAATATATATTATTCTACCTTATTGTCTTTTCCTGCGTTTAGGAACAATGTCACAATATGAAATGGGTCTAATGAACTTTCAAGGATTGTTTCTGTTTGCTGAAGTGTCTGATGGTGATATACTCCAATTATTTAGTGTTCAATAGCCTAAACCATCATGAAACAAGAAACATGAAGAACAGTCTTCCTTGAATAACAAAATGCCAAGGACTGAGCAGTCTTCCGTTAAAGATCTGGAAGCATTTGATATATATGTCTTTGCCATATACACATGGCAATGAAAAAAATCCAAATTGACAACAAAAACCACTCACTGCAGAGCTCAGTATTAGGAAAAAAGAAATTTACTTGCCACCACATGATTACCTTGATGCCAAAGACTAACATAGGTTGCACCTCCTACTCAACACTTAATTATCTGTCACTTGTAGTTTTGATATTCCATATTCAAAACATCACTACAACAAAATTATTCTAGATCTGGTATGATAATTTCATATTACTTCATGAAATTTCATCACAAGAAAAAAATGAGTCTGTCTTTCGATCACTGTCAGTGTAATCACTGCTCCAAGAGTTTGGATCATCAGTCTGTTTCCCAGATGAAGTCTGTTTTAACAGTAAAATATGAACATAGACAGTGTGCAAATAGGTAAAAAGTATGGCCATAAACATGAGGTACATTTTGCAGTTCTGATTGCACTAGTGCAATATCTAAAAGCTGTATGGAACCACGGACTGAGCCACATGACATGATTTTTTAATACAAATATCCACACACGTCAAACAATTTGATCTGAAACATTACCTGCATTATACTAGGCAGAATTAACTCCGAAAGCTCTGCTGTTTGGAGTAACAAAATAATTTCAATTTTGCTCCAAATTCGTGAACAAAAGATGTGATGTTTAGCTGTTTTAATGTCTAAAATAAATACTGATTCACAAAGACGATGACAGTTGTTTTCTAAGCAGTAATTAATTTTTATGAAATACATTTACTCAGGGAGCCTATATAGAGAGTTATAGAGTATCCCTGATTTACTGTACGTTACATTTTCACACTAGCTCTGGTTTCGTTCGTTTCTGCAAAAGGAAAAATGTTTTTTTTCATGACATCTTCAATCATCAAAATTGTACTTCTTGTAACGGTATACACAGAAGAATATTCTGTTATTGTTACAACATACACTGACAATTTATATGTCTCCCCGTGTCAGAACTTTCTTTGAAAAAATAGACCGCGAAAATCATCGACTTCGGATTTGCTAAACTAAAGATCAACACATCGACGGCTAACTTCAGGAGAAATACTACAACACAAGCAACAAATGACAACTGCTATTGAACACAACTAACAGTAAATGACTGAGGATGACTGAAAGGTAATTCTGGTGTATAGTATGGATCTTACGGGAATTTGAATCAGTTTAGAAAATGTATCAATGGTCGTTTTCCAACTCGTTCACATTTTACTTCCACGAGTGCCATGCCGTGTACGTGCTTCCGGTTTCATCAAGGGTGGGTACAATTACAAATATTGTGATACTGTTTCATGATCTGCATTATATAGGTATTGAGTCGTTTTCTTTCAATGTATATGTGTTCAGATTCTGCTTATGAACGCATATTTTCAAACATCCTTCGTATCTTGTCACTTAGAAAGACCGCGAGTTTGGCCACGCCCTTTCGGGTCACCAACGGCTGTCAACTTTGTGAATGTTGGAAGGTTTATCAAACCAAATCAAAATAAAATCGCTAAATCTGGTAATTTCTGTGCAGAGGCAATAACATTTACCTATTCACACCGTGTAATTAATTCCAGATAAAATAATTGGATATGTCAAAAGGATGGCACATTTTCTTCGGCATCACGATACATGTGGAGTTGTTTGTTTACCGCCGTTGCCATGATCGTTTCTATTCGTCCAATCGATGATATAACATTGAGATTGGTTTTGTTTATATTTATTTGAGCCGAAAGTTACTAATTTTTAGAAAATGGGAAACTTATGAGCTTTCTCTTCGTCAAGGAACAAAAAATATCGACTAAACTATCAAAAAATATTTCATTATGAAGAAAATATTAGACTGGGTACCACACGGCGTGGTGCGCTGGAAGTCAACAATGGCCGTTATTTTCGACTGCGTGCCGAGAAATTCGGCGATCTCATTTTTAATTCGCGGGCGTTTCGTTTTAAGGTATATAAACGTATTGAACATTACATATTTAAAAAGGTGAGAATTAGCACATTCCATACATCATTCATATGACACGTAAATCCGACTCGTTGAATAATTATTGCAAGTTTTATTTGGAGATGTCATTATCCTGCACTCCTGTCGAATGGGTTCGACGGTAGCATTGAGAGGATTAAATAGCCAGGCAGTGACTCAGAATCACTTGCAATGTATCTACTTCAGTCAGAAGATGACAACGTGAAACCAAGCACATTGACTACTCGAATGAGGTCACTTGTTCTCGCGTCTCTCACTGACCCACTTGAAGTTGTCACGGGATGTCCCAAGCTGATCACGATGGAATGCGAACATGCGCTATTTGTCACCACTCGCCCCTTTCCGTAACCTCCGACAAAATTCGACTTGTCCCGAACCAACACGAGTTGGTCACGAATGCAACACTCCTTCTTGTATGAAGCAGAACGAGCTCACCCCCTACAGGCCTAGTCTGCATGTCAACACACGAACTACTGCTGTCAGACATATTTACCCACGAATAATCAGAGATCAATAATGTGCATGTGTTGTATGTATGCCTCTGTACGATACCACAATGGGATACTACAGAGGCGTGAATGCTTCACCTGTGAGTCACAGGCATGATTCAACTGTTAAAGGTTTTTCAATCTGAATTCAGCTACATAAAATTATAACGCACAGTGGATGTAACTAATACAGAGAACGCATGTTGAATATGTGTATTAATTTTTTCTATAGTTCTGTCTTGCAGTGCAGTGCAGTGTATCACCCTCTCATAACAAAACACAACATCGTGTTCACACACTTTTAATTACTCCCAAGTGAAAAGAAGTAGATATACATCGTGTTAGGAATATGACCACCGAGTGACGTCACAAAGCACTTGCTTATATTTATGTATGTATTACTCTCCATGAATTACTCTCTAACCCAGCCATGCGTTAGGCTTGTGCATGTGGCATGAATAACCTCAATCAAAAGTTTAACGAATCATAGTAAACCAAAAGTTACTGTGTTCTGTAATCTGATTGGTTGAAAAACATGATCAAATGGTATTAGATTCCCGGAAACTGCAAGACTATTCACTGCGTATTGACACGTAAACAATTATTTTGCTGTGTCAAAAACAGTGGTGACGTCATTCAAATCATATTGTGACATAAAGTTAGAATGACGTCACAAATGCGCAACTCCAGATACTACCATGGGGAACCAGCTGAAACGGCCGGCTGATGACACTTCATTGCTGTACCCCTACTTGATATAAACGAGTGCAGACAGAAAAACCCCTTCGGTTTACTTTTTTGTTTACAATGTCGATAAACATCATGTGTTGGCCAATTTCCTGGTGTTATTGAGTATTTGAAGCACGGGAATATTTCCTTTGAAACCTCCGGCTCACGCAGTCGGTTCCAAATGCATTCCCGTGCTTCAAATACTCAATAACACCAGGAAATTGGCCAACACATTATGGTATCTCCTAAATGCATTACACGCTGGAGACCGGGTTCGATTCCCAACTAATACTGCCCTCAGCCAGTTCTTGGGAAGTGAAACATTCGTCTTAACTATTGCAAAACTCTTGGTTGTCTTCTACCTGTACAAGGTCTACATTTAAGCTCGTGGCGGTTTTAACGATGTGATTCTGGTTTACCTCAAGATAAAAGCAGATGGCGCCTGACTCGTTCACCACAATGTCACCATCTTTGAAGGTGGGCACCTGAAACGAATTTCCCAAATGTAAACAACACAAACCATTATCACCATTGGCACGTTCACAACAACAGTGACAACCAAATGTTGCTGGGCTCATATTTACAGAAAGCTTTCACATAGCAGAAATAATATTATGTGCAGCGATAAACACACGCAGCTTTGCAACATTTCCTTTTCCTTTTTAAAAAGGACTTGTTATGCTAAATAAAAAACTGAAATGTTTCTAGGGCATGGGCGCGTCACTTTTATTTGTGCGCGTAACAATTTTTTGTTGCCATTTAAGAAAGATAAGTTTGACGTCGCGTCACGATCATCCAATAGTCCACTGTAAGAAAGAGTGTCTGTAAAAACGAGTATGACTGAATCTACAACCCATTAACACGTGCTAAACTTTCCAAGCTGTATTTTTGAGAGAGAGAAAAATAAAAATGTGTTCCTGCCGCATCTCTTATTTTCTATCAAGTATTAGAAACAAAAGTCCTACCGCCCTCGGCACAGGAAAAATTGTGCCTGAGAAACATAATTTTATCATTTTTTTCATGCAGCCTTAGTGCCTTATTCTAAATAACTGAGATTCGTGGTAGAACTGATCTCAGGAACGGATCTTGCTGGTGTTGATCGGAAATGAGCCGATTTTGTCGAGAGGTGGTAACCCTTGGACCACCTCTCCGATACGATAAATTGTGGTTATGTTTACGTGGAAATGACGGGCACCGATACTTATGTACGTGTGCATGATACCCACATGTTCACTGGTGCGGTGCGTTCTCGTGATTTCTTCTATTGATAACAGCACCAAGCTTCATTATATGCTCAAAACACACAACAATTTAGTTGTCCGATCGTATGTGGAGAGAGAGAGGGGGGAGGGGGGGGGGGGTGGTGGGGGGAGAGAGAGAGAGAGATTTCTTTTCATGTATACGTGGTATAGATTTTTATCATTTTCTCAGGCAGCCTTAGTGTCTTATGCTAAATAACTTAGATTCGTGGTAGAACTGATCTCAGGAACGGATGTTGATCGGAAATGAGCCCATTTTGTAGAGAGAGAGAGAGAGAGAGAGAGAGAGAGAGAGAGAGAGAGAGAGAGAGAGAGAGAGAGAGAGAGAGAGAGAGAGAGAGAGAGAGAGAGAGAGAGAGAGAGAGAGAGAGAGAGAGAGAGAGAGAGAGAGAGAGAGAGAGAGAGAGAGAGAGATTTCTTTTCATCTATACGTGGTGGGCAGGGGTTGAGGTGTGGTTGCTCTAGACACAGCAAGTGTCAAACTAACTGGTGTAAATACTCCAAAGCCAAGCTGAAGTGTAACAGTCGCACACACACGCCATATATAGCTGGAATATTGCTGAGTGTGGCGCAAAACTAACCTCGCTCACTCACCTTAGGCTTGAGACTCACCCTTTATTACTAACAACACGTTCCCACGTTAAACCTGACAAATCTCATGCCAACGTAGTTCATATCAAAAATACAAATCACACAACTATGTCCATTCTCTTCCCACGGAGTTATTCCTGTCATATCTTCCAACGTAACCTCTGTTCTAATACGGGAGATAATTCCTGTTGCAATTTTTTGCCGCAAGGGGATTTCTCGATGACCGGGAAAAATGGCCGTATTAGAACAAAGGTTACGTAGGACAGGAGTAACTCTGTGGGAAGAGAATGAACTAGGTCTGGACATATCATTTCCAGTGACTTTTCTGAGAAGGACATTTTCAACTATGCGTTGGCAGTAAGTACCTATTTTAGCACTAAAACTCCATTCATACCTGTAGTGTTTTGTTAGACCAATGCCATACACAGTTTCTCACACACCGGACATCGTGACTTAGCATATCAACGACCCATGTGAGGGATAGTCTCCATTGGCGACAGCTTGACGTGTCGCCGTTTAATCAATACGTTGATAAGTACATATCAAAGCAGGGTTCCCCTTGACGAGGATATCCTGCGTATGTGACGCTGCGTAAAGCGAAAACACGCAGAAAATAAACAACACTGCGTCGCTTCTGATGCTGCAAATTCACACAATTCAATGCTATAGGTAATATATGTAAATAAATTGATTTCTGATTTCAAACTGATTCGAAAGTATGATAATTCTTTAGATTATCCCAATGTTTTTGGAGAGTCAACCTGACACCCCACCCCCAACCCTTTCAACCAAAATAGATGTCTACTTGCTAGCGACCAGTTATCGCCATTTTAAGCGGTTTTTAACGATTTACTGTATTATTTCAAAACAGAATGAAATAAAATTTGTCTTGATGATAGATCAGCTATTCACCGATGTTTTCTACTTATTTACAGTTACCGATCGTTTTTCTTCGACACGCGGTCAACAGGAAGCGCGGTAGTGTATATTGTGCTTTCACTACAACTAACATGACGAATTGTCGCCATTTCTGATTTTTTTTAATGTTATTCACTTAATTTGACATAAACGTGGTAATAAAACTATTGTGTTTCAAACTATGACATACTGAAGAAATTTCATAATTGGAATTTGTTTAAAAATAAAGAAATTTAAAAGAACAAAACTCGCTCTCTTTGTGAATGTTGACGGATGCTGATATAAGCTGATGAGAATATGGAGATGTCACCGAGGGGTTGAACTCATCAAAGTTGACCATTTCGAGTAGTAGTTTGCAATTTCTGCATGTAATCTGTCGAGTCCATAAAACGGAGATGGAACTTTGGGTCAATTCAAAGTTAGGTGATTGAGTGTTGGCATTATGGGTATGTTCAGACAAATCAAAATCTGCACTTTTTATGGACTGAGTTGTAAAGTCACAGATTCACAGCACAGCCTGGATGTTATTTATTCAATTCTCATCGTTTATGAAATTTCATGTCAACACACTAATGGTCACATGATATCCCCCCGACGTGTTTAGGTCTCGCCTTCAGAGGGATTCATATTTGTAACGTCTACAACGTAAAATACTCACAGTAAATTTAACTTTTGTAACCTATCGGGTTTTTGGATGTGTCAATGTGTGAAATACTACGGAAGTACAAGTAAAGCTGTCTACGAAAGCGCTACAGTCAGGTGTTGGCGATACCTGCTACGCGGAGATAACTGGTTGCTAGCCAGTAGGGGAACACTATTTTGATATTTCTGATTGATTTCTGACAATGTCTTACTCTTTAGATCATTTACTTTCTAGTCCTGTTATACCAAAGACAATTCCGTTATGCCAGAGACACTCTATGTTCTTGAAAAGAAAACATTTCAAGTAAGTTTGAAATTTAAATTAAATTGTAACACAAATCTGTGATCTATCTGTAATGAAAGAAAGAGTTCATTGCCTGTTACCCTCAGAAGTATGTGTTACATGTTATATCCATATCTCCAAATAAGGTGACTAACAATGACACCTTTGTTACAGAGAAGACAATTCGACTGTATATTTGAGTTAGGACAAGGATAATTCATCAGTGGCATTGATGATAAGCTAGGTTCATATAAATCAGTTTCTAAAAGTATTGTTTTCCCCATACTTGAAGTGCATAATATATAGTCTATATTTTAGAACTTTGCCAATTTGTTACCCTAAAGGCATGTCAGCGTTACTGGAAAGACATTTCAGAACCAGCTGCTGCAAGACAAAGAAGAAATAAATTCTGATGTAAAAAAATGATAGACCTTGTGCTTTAAATAAACAACAATTAAAGTAGCAGTTACTATCTTGAAATTTGTTTGTTTTAGGGTACTCAGAAAAAAATATGACGAGAAGCTGAAAACTTTCAAACAGGTTTACAACTAACAAAAGTATCAAAATTTGGTTTACCATACCCAAACTATCGAACAGGTTTACAACTAACAAAAGAATCTAAGTTTGCTACCTCATACAGTTAAAAAGGCTTGCTACTAACAAAAGTATCAAAGTTTTGATTATTTTCCTCAAGCTGTCAAAGTAACAAATAAATCAGCAAAATTAATCTCTGTATTTGTCATACTCATCTTGCCAGTTCTGAAATAGATACAGAAATGAATGTTTCACTGATTTGTATTTTAGGTTATCACCCATTAACATCATTTAGGAAGCTAGATGTTCAACGCGTTGATGGTTTTGCAGACTGATTATTACAATGTCATATTTAGTATCGTCAGTCACACACGGCAGTCTTTCAAATAGCAGTCTTTAAAATGGATATAAGCATTCAAAGTTTCAAGAACAGACTTCTTTGTTATGCATGAGATAATTTCATCTCATATATTAATGCAAATCGGAATCAATCAGGAAAGAAAAAAATAAAAATGAAAGGTCATTAATCTTTGCCGTAACAACATAAGCCCTTTAAGTAAAAGCTATTTTTGGAAGACATGAAACATACAAATCATTAAGAAAAATATGAGTTGTAACTTTAAATATAAACTTAATGGTCATAACATGAGTGCATAGCAAATCTAGATGAACAAAGACCTACTAGCAATATTAGGTATTTTCAAATTTATATTGAATTGTCTTTGCAGTTACATAATTTGTCTTTTCAATAAAATCCTTTTACAAAAATAAGTATAGCTGCATTCGGAAGAGAAAGTGTAAAACATGTTTCAATTTCAGCATATATCTACCTTAGATCTTTATCACAATTCAACTGTTAATGACACTGGCATTAAAATAAAAACAACATGTGACTAATCAAGATATGTTTCATTGAAGTAACACTGATGGTCTTTCTAATAACAAAATAGCTGTTACAGACAAGACTGTTAAATGAGAAACAAATTGTAAAAGTAAATTCAGAAAAATATAATGACTAATCACTTTCCCATTTCAAATAACATCCTTGTGTGGTAATTATGGTTTCAAATGCAAAGAGAAACACATATTGTTTGTTTCTTTTGTTATTTTGTTAGTTGATGTTACTTAAAAGACACCGATACTCGCAAATGTTTACCTTTTTAACGTTATTTTCTTGGAAAATTTTGTCTTGAAGTTAACACCAAAGGTTTGTCACTCTCAAGCAGAAGTTGTTAATGAGTACGATAGGGAGTTCCACTTTCACAGGATGAGATATCACCAATTATTCTGTACTTTTATGGAACTGTTACAGGAAAGACAGTTTTCCTGTATATACAAGAGAAAAAGGTTGTTTTTTACTTTGAAATTCAGCTTGAAAATCATTTACATCTACCAGGAATGGTAAGGTCTATCCTTTTCAACCATTCCAGAAACAATATCTTCTTAAATGAACTTTAGTGAACAGCAGACACCTGATGTTAGGTTTTTGCACCCCTAGTTACAAAAAAGAATAAAATATAAATTATTTGGTCCCTTTGTTTGTAATAAAAAATTCCCAAGCTAGATAGATATTGTCAATGAAGGAGATATCAGATATTTAACATACTGAGAAAATTTGAAGCTTATTTTGAAGTTTTAATCCTGATACGTGAGAAAACTGCATCTTTTGAGAATGACTCATATAGGCAACACTTTGGGACGTCACACTGTGGGACGTCACAATATGTAGGTAAATGTACCCATCAAAGCTCCCTTCAGAACATTTAGTGTTTTGATAAGCCTATGTGTTTCTCAAAGTCAGTTTCTCACATATCGGACCTGAAACGATGCAAAGGAAGAGCGGTGTCCATCTACTTGAACCCCTATAACATTATACCACGCGCACCTACCTGACCCCGTGGGTTGATATTCGTTATCTCCTCCGACTTGTGCTCCTTGTCGCTGAAGGAAAGCTTTTTATTCGGGTAGCCCGAGAGTCCTTTTTCTTCCAGAACCAGCATGGACTTCCAGCAAGGAACGCTTCCAGACGCCCAGTACAAAAACATATTGGACGACATGTTTGAAACGCCCAGTCGATGTGTAGACTGTAGTTTAACAGTGTCGAGCGTGACGTCTTACAGCGCTGTTGTCGGTTGCGAGAATGCAGCGATTTGTGTATATGAACCAACTTCCGCGCAGTGAAATGCACTACAGGTAATGAGCAGGCCACAATGTAAGGGAGGTAACTGTTGCATATCTTTATGTGTCTCGTTCTGAATGTTGCAACTGCCTGCTAAAATGTGGGTTGCGGATGTGGTGAACAGTGTCGTTTAAGTTTTGTATGATAGTTTATTTCCCAGAGGAAAAACGAATGTATTACATGCGAATGTAAATAAAGCCCAATCCGAATACAAAGATTGTCTTGTGAAAATATATTTAACTGCTCAGGTAGGTCGATCTGTTGGGTAGCCTTATAATTCGTGCTACACGCCCAAGAACCGGAGGCGAGTTCAGAATCGCGAGCGCCCCTGAGCGCTCGATCCTGAACGCCTGTGCCTCGGCGAGCGCTCGTGAGTGCCCGCGAACCATCATCACAGACGCCACGCCAAGCAAACAAAGATGGCGACAATGTTTAATGGAAGAAAAAAAACCCCAAACATCCAAATTATCATCATTAGTTAGCATCCACCGGACGAACGGACAAGGAATAGACAAGAAACGTTGTGTAAAGAATAAAGAAAAAGTAGACACCAATAACATTTTGTCTTACTCATGTTTAATGTCATTCGTCACCACTCGCCCCTTTCCGTAACCTCCAACAAGAAGACGAAAGGCTATTCGGCTTTTTCCGAAATAACACGAGTTGGTCACGAATGGTTTCTAGTAACCAAGCGCTCGCATTCGTTCAGGACCCATTCGAGCGCTCGTGGGAGGCAATCGCGCGGGCGCTCGCGGTTCTGAACACGTCTCGGTTTCGATTCACCACATTCGTGCTACGTGTGAAGCCCATTTCCTTTGTAAAATTCACTTTGTATCACTTACTCACTCATTGCACAGATTTACAACCTGCATGAAGCACAATGCGTCGTTCTCCTTTGCTTATTGCCTCTTCAGTGCTATCGACACATTGCGTTTCTGCAGTGTGGCTTGCATTCACCGAATATTATCAAGATAAACAGGTTCAAACCCCTCCTCCTTCTTTTGACGTATGGGGCGTAAATAATTATGTCTCATTCGCCCATCTGATCTTTCACAAAGAACACGTCCCAATTCCCTGCTAACTGTGGTGTACCGAAATATGAACTTATGAAGCAGTTTCCAAAGTTGATACTCAGATGCTGAGGGGGAATGTTGAATTTCCACTTCTATTTGTAATATGTGTAATGGTGAGGGTCTATTCTTGCTATATGTTAACTTCTGATTGTGTTCTGGACAAATTGCTTTTCAGACGAAAATGTCCTGGACGCTAGTGTTTGAAGATAGTGTGCCGTTGTATTGACAATGCTTACAACTGTTTACATGAAGAAGTTGTAGACCTTGAATTAAAGCTTTGAAATCAGCAGTAAACGTCATTGTTTGAGTTGAATCAATCGCTAAATCAGTAGGATAAACAAATTTGCCCGTGTCTCTTGCTTACCAGGCTGTTACCTGAGCTGTTGCTGCACCCATGTCACAAATCTTCCACTATCGAATGAGAATAATGATGGTTTGTTAAACCATTGTTATATCTTGTTGACAAAAATTATAACAAAATTCTGCAAAGCTTGTGGTTTTTTCCTTTTTACCTTGGCGTTAGTTTGAGTCATTTACGATTATTTGTTTTTGAGTTAGAATGCAATTCATTGAGAAGATTTTGACCGTAACATATGTGTAAGCAGGCCGAAGCCCGATAGTAAATGGTATTGCTTGCTCAACCTTTTTCAGCTACGCCCCTGAATATGTGTTGGGCATTTCTGGGGTTCCACACGCTAATATAGCTGTACATGGATAAAAGAGACCTAAACCCACAATGACACACACTATTACTTTAGTATCTGACAATGTGTTATAATGGTGCGCATAGCGAAACACGTGGCCATCAAGATGTAAGGCTTATGACTGTTTTCGGATGAAATAAAAACATTGCTGTTGTCGTTCTTTGGTTCGCTATAAAATGAGGGTGATTGTTTACGGAAAGCTTAAAGCCGCCCCTACCATTAAACTTGTTTGGTTTTTTTGTCGGTGGTACTGTAGTATAGCAGATGTCACTGCGAGCACGAGGACACGACATGGAGCAAGGTTCATTACTGAGGAGAATCGAAATAATGTACCAAGAAACAGCTCTACTTTAAGAATATGTTCATTCCACAGATCCAACCATGTACCAAATCACAAAAAGTTCGTATGTTACCGTGATTTTATATCAAAGTTGACTACAACGTAAAAAGACAAACAAAACAGCTCATGTAAAACATTTTATAAAATATCTCGCGAAATGTCTGAATAATATGACTTTGAATAAAGCAAACCTAAAACTGTTGGATGACAAGCGTCGGATCATATGCTCAGAAGCATATGATCGTCGCCATTCTCAACTACAGTTCCTAAACAGGTCCAAAGATTGAAGAGTCACCGGGACCATCAGCCCAGTGTGGCGGCCATGTCGTTTTCACGGATGGCCTGTCCTTGACCTTGTCGTAGTAGGCAGAGATGGCGGGATATTTGGCGAGGTTAAGGCCGAGTCTCACCCCGAAGGCGACATACGGAAAGAAGAAGACATCAGCCATGGTGAAGTTGCTACCGACGACGTAGCCTCCGCTCTGTAGAAAGAAAGGCATTTATTAGAACGTTGGCAAGAACATTATAATCACCAATGTCATCATTCACTCACGCATAACAAGGTGAGTGAGTGAGTTTAGTTTCACGCAGCACTCGGCAATATTCCAGCTATATTGTGTGTAAATAAAAGAGTCTAGACCAGACAATCAAGTGATCAACAGCATGAGCACGGATCAGCGGATGTTATCATAGCTGGGAACGGAAGGCATAATAATTCACACAATTACAAATGTATCGGGTACAGGATATCAGATGTGATAATTGGTAGCATAGGATATTTGGAATCGAACCAAGGAATCGGTAACTGATAAGCAGTGTTATAAGGAAATCAAACGCCGGGAAAGGATGATCAAAGGGAATGAAAGAAATACTGAGTATTATAGTACTGTCGGAAATAGAAAAAAAATGTTTTCTTTTCACGTTTGTCGTTAAAATGTATGTAGTTGATATGAAGTGTGAAGTATCTGTTAAAATAAATAAATAACTACAATACCAGTAGTAGGGAAATAGGAAACGTGACGAAAAGGACCGAGGAGATATTAGTGCAGAAATGAGCCATGCGAATATTTTTTTTCTCCAAAGTCCAAAGCGACTTATTTGGGACAGACTATGGCTTTATGTAAATTAGTGTTCGATGATATTGTATAAGAAAGGGCACATTTTACATGTTCATTTTGAAACTGGACTTTGTTTCATCATAAACGATAGCTGGTGTGAAAAATAATATGCTGAAACTGTTAGGGATGTAGCATCATGGAGTCTCACTATCACTATAAAAAGAAACAGGTAAAGGGATCGTCTCAAAAGCAAATCCAGGACTGTGAGGCAAGCGATGAAAGGTGTCGGGCTGGGTGATAAAGATAACAGCTGAGATATGATATCCCACAGGGGAATTAAAGTATGGAAGTACACGGCATGTCCTAACACATATGACAATATCCAGTCCCGTCAATCTTCGGGTGGTCATGCCGCCTATATATTTTGAGACATTTAATACGATACTTTTCTATGGGTATCGGATATACATGATCCAGATACGACGGAACTATTTAACGGATATGGGGGAATCAAAACTGCAGATATGGGGAAATCAAAACAGCAGATATGGGGGAATCAAAACAGCAGATATGGGGGAATCAAAACAGGAGATATGGGGAAATCAAAACAGCAGATATGGGGAAATCAAACATCGGGTATGGGTGAATCAAACGCCATGTGTGGTGGAATCAAGCATCAGGTATGGAGGAATCATACAACGGGTACAGGGTATCAAACAACAGGTATGAGGGAATCAAACAACAGGTATGAGGGAATCATACAACTGGTATTGGAAGATCAAGCAACGTGTATGGTATGAATCATACAACAGGCGTGAAGAATAAAAAAAAACAGGTATGGGGAATCAAACAACAGGTATGGGGGAATCAAGTGAAAGGTATCTGGGTGAATCAACCATCAGGTATAGTTGAATCATACAACAGGTATGCGGGTATCAAACACCGAATATCGGGGAATGGCAGACCAGGTGCTGAAGTGGTACAGATAATGTATCGGGTATGGGTAATCGGTCCACCCCTGGATTTGTCGGTACTTACAGCCGCGAGGTAGCCCTCCCATAATTTCAACTCCTCTCGAAAATCCTCGTACTTTGTCTTTAACAGCTCCTGAAATACAAAATGAATACATTCAAGAAACATATACAGACAGAAATCTCGGGCAATGGAAAGCAGTGGCTTTCACCGACGGTGGCAGTAACAGATTCAAGAGAGAGAGAGAGAGAGAGAGAGAGAGAGCGACCTTCCCCGGTAGTGGCAGTAACAGATTCAAGAGAGAGAGAGAGCGACCTTCCCCGATAGTGGCAGTAACAGATTCAAGAGAGAAGGCGACCTTCCCCGATAGTGGCAGTCACAGATTCAAGAGAGAAGGCGACCTTCCCCGATAGTGGCAGTCACAGATTCAAGAGAGAGAAAGAGAGAGAGAGCACACAAGTATTCGAAATATTTATTGATACAACTTACCTCATCAAGTTTATCTTTAGGGGTTTTAAATCTGTACTGGGCGAGGTTCACGACGGCGGTGTTGAACACGTTTGCTGTCTGCAGAAACCAGAATAACCAAATGAAAGTTACATGTAACACTCAATTTTTATTTGGCGTTTATATGGAGAGATTTGTTTATAGTGACCAACCAACCAGACGCGAATATGCAAAGACGGTCGCCATATAGTTCAAATATTGCAGAAGGCAGCGTTAAACAACAAACCAACCAACCAGACAAGAATATGCAAAGGCGGTCGCCATATAGCTGAAATATTGCAGAAGGCGGCGTTAAACAACAGACCAGCTAACCGGACAAGAATATGTAAAGGCGATCGCCATATAGCTCAAATATTGCTGAGTGCGGCGTTAAAGAACAAGCCAGACAAGCAGACTAGAATATGTAAAGGCGGTCGCCATATAGCTCAAAGGCGGCGTTAAACAACAAACGAACAAACAACGCAACAGAAATTTTCTTCAGGATGTTGCGTATGTTTATAACATATCATTTGTGGAAGCCGCGGTGGCTGAGGTGGTTAGACGGTTGAATCTGTGTGCTGCCAATTAGGTGCCAGACTCTGAGGGTGTGGGTTCGAATCCCGGATGGGACTCAACCCAACAAAAGTACCAGACTTTTGTGTGTTTCAAAATTGTGCTTGCCAGGCAGGCTAGCTATGGCCGGAAACTACCAGCTCGCAAATAATTCACTGTTTTCAAATGTAGAAACGTAGCAAAAGATTGGAAAAAGGTGAAATACCAAAATTTCTCAGGACAAACTGTTGCATGATTTAAAAGTGCATTTAAAAATATGACTTAAGAAATCGGAGAGAGTGATATATATTTTTTAAATATGTACCATGAAAATTCTCAAGCCAGTCAGACCAGGACTATAGAGATTTACTGACCCAATTGGATATTTACTAGCCACGGGCTCTCACACTCGACTCTGTACTGTACTGTACTGTACTGTACTGTACTGTACTGTACTGAGAAAGCGTAATCCTAAATACAACATTTTTTACATTTGACCACTTTCTTAATGTTATTTAATAAACTATGTTTATATGTCTACATTGTTTTAATATTCAAACATCTCACCTCCGCACATCTTTGTACAATTCGGCCAAACTCGGCTTTGTCGTCAGGAAGGAGTTTCGTTCCTTTGTCTGGAAATTTATTCTGCAAACGAAATATATATTTAGAGAATAACCAACGAGGTACGAGTGATTACGGGAAATATGCCCGCGTTGGCAGCGGGGTACATTGAAAATTATGGAAGAGCGGTAGCCGATCAGAAAATGATATTTATAACTCCCCCGTTCCTTCACTCCCTTGAACCGGAAACTGAGAGGGATGGCAATTTTTCCAGGATCAGAGGATTTCCGCCAATTCTATTTCAAACTGATCATTTTTGTGAATCGCCTGAAGCCGATATTCGATGACGCAATATTTAGTTTTCAGCTGAAACCAATTTTCTTGTTGCCATCCCTGCGAAGAACGACTTGACACCCCACGAGTGACCCTTACAGAGTTGAATGAAGTACGATGTACGTGAGTATTAAATATAAGGTTCGCAATCTGAGAGCATAACCTTGTGGGAAAATGGGTGTCTATCTTTGATAGTGGTGATATTTTATTATAAAAAGATTTTCGAACCGAAGAGAAGTAAGCTCGTTGCCAACCTTTGCTTGCTTCGCTGGCCTTTAGGAAGACTGGTCATTTTCGCTTTGTTGCGAGAACCCCTTTGCGCTACCGTTTGCCTGTGATTCTTGGTATTATTGCTTGCAATATGTTGTGCTCAACGTGGAGATGACAAGCGAGCTTTCTACCAAGAGCTAAAACGCCAAAGACGTTGCCAAACTGGTTTGATGATTTCACTTGAAACGGCTCAACATATTTCACAGCAAGTGCAGTTCACATGTGAAATTCTGGGATGGAATTGATTTTCTCGACAGACTGCTGAGTCACGGGTCCGACTGGGGATTGATGGCTTTCAGACTGACGCCATATATATGGAAAATTGCTGAGTGAGGCATTACCCCAAAATATACAAACCAATCCCAGTGATCTGAAATGTGGAATGACACGTGTGGCAAAACATGCATGATTAGTCAAAACATGCATGATTAGTCAGGCGATCTTGGCCCTCAAGGTCTGATAAAGACAGATAACTGACTGAGACTGACTCAACAACTACTTGTCTTGACCCTAACGACATGAACATGTCTGTTGTCAACAGAAAACTCTTGCACAATATTAAACAGTTACTAATTATAGACGATAAGAGAAATCCAAGTGCTAGACTGATCAGTCAAATGAAATTTCATACTAAATTCAATGAAACGTACGCACTCATGCTCGCACGACCACACACACTTGCTCTCACGCACGCATTAATTCAGCTCCTTTACGTCACGAATGTCAGCATCGGCGTGTCATACACACACACGCGCACACACACACACACGCACACACGCACACACACACACACACGCTCACTCGGGTTCGCGTGATAGGCCTTTCTTCATGTGGATGTGTTTTATTGATTACCTCAAGATAGAAGCAGATGGCGTTTGACTCGTTCACAACAACGTCGCCATCTTTGAAGGTCGGCACCTGAAACATATGTCACGAATTTGAATGTACTCATGGTTTCCATTATGACTGTAGTGTCGTTTAACTTATAGAATCGGATTTGTTGTTTCATATATATAGTATATATAATATACTCCCAGTGTATAATTGTATTTATTTGGACAAAAGAGTTTAGTCAAATATGTTTTAAACAATAAGCTCTGGGAAATATGAAAAATAGTAACTTTAGACACAACTGAGCAAGGTTTCCTGACATTCATATGATGAAAACATAATATGGATTTGTTATGTGTCCTTGGGGGCTTTGGGGTATCCTAGTGGTTGAAAAACAGCAATTGTAATAAACAAACAAATAAATAAATAAATAAATAAATAAATAAATAATAGCAAAAGGCACCACTTCAGCTTCTGACTGATATATCTACCAAGTTTTGCAGAAAAATATTGAACGGCTTTTGATTTCTGCTCCGGAAACGAAACACACCTCTTACTTTTAAGACTAAGTCTGAAACATTTCCATGGATACCAGGAAAATAATAAATCACAAAAACCTGTAAATATCAAAAGGCACCACTATAGGTTCAGATTGATATATCTACCAAGTTTTGCAGAAAAACATTGAATGGTTTTTGAGTTCTGCTCCAGAAACGAAGCCCATCCCTCCATTTTGAGACTATGTCCGAAACGTTTCCATGGAAACCGAGAAAATGACGAGGCGTCGACTATATCCCCCCGCATTACATGACGGGGGGATAATGAGGGAGGATGGAGGATAAAAATAAAACAATGAGAGAGCGTGGGAAAGTGAGGAACCGTCTTCACCTGAGTCACCCGTGACGACCAGCTCGAGGGATCATTCTGACAAATCAGCATCCTCGAATGCAAAGTCATTGGCATAAAGGACACAGAGCAGGTCTACTGCAACCATGGAGAGAGATGTTAGTTTAATGGTGAGTTGTGTCTTTAGTTTTTTGTCCGTCCAGACAGACAACTTCGAAAGTGCATACGGGAAGTGGACAGGTTTGATATCAGGGTGTAATGATATGGGGAAACCGTCTTTCATACAGGTAGTGCATAGTCAGTTCACGCCCAGACGGTACAACGTTCCACAGATGAAATTCTATGGCCCCACGCCCTTTCCACACTGAAACTAGCAAACGCCATATTGTAACATCTCACACGACAAGGCTGACAAAGCTCTTTCTGAGGTACATGGTTCCCAATGTGTACGACGTCACACGGAAAGGTTGAGAAGTTCTTTCTGAAGTACATGGTTCTCAAAGTGTACGACGTCAGTGTCTCCAGATCATCTTCCCTAAATCAACGTCTGCAAGCACCACCGCCAATGGCTGCCATACACAGTTCAGGATGAGTTTGTGACCATTACCCTGGTCACAATTCATAATCTGAATGGTTCCATGGGGCCACGATGACAGTCAGTTCTGGGCTCTCATTGAAACCACTCAAGACATAACAGATGTTTAGCTGCATGTTTTTTGTATGCTAAGATGAACCTCGGTCAGTGACAGTGGCCTGCCCAGACTCGATTATTTACAGACCGCCGCCATATAGCTGGAATAGTACTGCGTAAAACTCACTCACTAACAATACATGTATTTCCGAATGTTAAACCTCATTCGCGTTGTATTGCACATTCCTTGTCTAATGTTTCTGTCGCCTTTATACTCAGGTTTCTTTAATGACAGCATTTAGTTTATAAACTATCATACGTGAATAAATTAATTGAACTTACTTTTGCTGTTTACAACAAATTAATATTTCGAAATAGTGCATACGAAATATTGTACTGGTAATGGGTACTGACAAATTAGATTCTTTACATATGAACATTCACGTCTAAACCATGCGCCTAGTGATGTGTCACGCCTTGCTGAGATAGGTTAATTCACTATGTACATACTTGACACCTGAACCTGAAGATTAACACAATTCAAATGCTGTGCATGTGTACAGTTAGTAGACACCATGGGATTCCAAAGGGATCGGACTAAGCATCTGTAACCCCCCTGACATTACACCACCTACCTGACCCCGTGGGTTTAGTTTTGTTATTTCATCCGACTTGTGCTCCTGATCGCCGAAGGAAATCCTCTTATTTGGGTAGCCCGAGAGTCCCTTTTCTTCCAAAACCAGCATGGGCTTCCAACAAGGAATGCTGCCAGACCCCCAGTACAAAAACATGTTGGACGACATGTCTGAAACGCCCAGTCGTTCGTCTCAAGAGAATAGCGTGGACCTGATGCGCTCCCCAGCTATATGAGGTTTTTCGGGTAGGAGTGTCAGGGCATAGGTCAAGGTCAACAAGCTAAGTCAAACAAGTTCAGAGTTTAAAAAAATAGAGACGAACGGTTTATTTGCAACGCCTTAGAATACTGGGCTACCTATAGCTCCTTCAATAGCTGTTTTTGACTGACCTTGGTATTATGTAAAAATAATGATGGTTTGTTAAATAGCTTTTATATCTTGTTGACAAATCATCTAACAAAATTCTGCAGAGTTTGGGTGTTTTTCCTATTTTCATTGACGTTAGTTTGAGTCATTTACGATTATTTGTTTTTGAATTAGAGCGCAATTCATTGGGGCGATTTTGACTGTAATGGACTCATCCTGTAATATATGTGTTAGCAGGCGCATAGCAAACCCGATAGTAAATGCTATTGACGACTTTCCTAAGTAAACTTCTTCAGCAACAATCATGTGTAAACCCGGGATTTTGTTTATGATGTTTTTGATAGTAAATGGTATTGCGTGCTTGCTGAATCTTTTCAACAACGGTCATGTGTAAGCCCGAGCTTTAGTTTATAATGGTAGCTACGCCCCTGAATATGTGTTGGGCTTTTGGGGGGTTCCACACCGTAATATAGCTGTACTTGGATAAAAGAGACGTAAACCTACATTGACACACACTATCACTTCGACCTTTAGTATCTCACAATTTGTTATAATGGTATGAGTAGCGAAAAACGTGGCCAGCAAGATGTAAGGCTTGTTACTGTTTTCGGATGTCTTCTTGTTCTCTTGTCGCTATAAAGTAAATGTGATTGTTCATGGAAAGCTTAAAGCCGCCTCGACCATTGAAACTGTTATTCATTTTTGTCGGTGGTACTGTAGTATAGCAGATGCCACAGCGAGCACGAGGGCACCGAATGGGCCAAGGTTCATTGCTGAGGCGAATCGAAATAATGTACCAAGAAACAGCTCTACTTTAAGAATATGTTTATTCCACAGATCCAACCGTGTACCAAATCACAAAACGTTCGTCTGTTACCGTGATTTTATATCACAGTTGAACATTATAATCACCAATGTCATCATTCACTCACGCATAACAAGGTGAGTGAGTGAGTTTAGTTTCACGCAGCACTCGGTAATATTCCAGCTATATTGTGTGTAAATAAAAGAGTCTAGACCAGACAATCAAGTGATCAACAGCATGAGCACGGATCAGCGCACATGGGATATGATGACATGTATCAAATGTCACCCAAGTCAGTGAGTCTAACCACCCGAAACCGTTAGTTGCCTCTTACGACAAGCATGGATTAATATAGATCAATTCTAACCAGGATCTTTACGGGTGCACATCAAGGTATTGTGAGGTGATGTTATCATAGCTGGGAACGGAAGGCATAATAATTCACACAATTACAAGTGTATCGGGTACAGGATATCAGATGTGATAATTGGTAGCATTGGATATTTGGAATCGAAGCAAGGAATCACTAATGAAAAAGTTGTAAGGAAATCAAACGCCGGGTAAGGATGATCAAAGGAAATGAAAGAAATACTGAGTATTATAGGGCTGTCGCAAACAGAAAAAACCTGGGTTTTTTTCACGTTTATCTCTTCAATTTATGTAATTGATATGCGTATGAAATATCTGTTGAAATAAATTAGGCCTAACTACAATACCATTGGTAGTTTTTCCCAATTCCAAAGCGACTTATTTGGGACAGACTATGCTCATTTTGAAATTAAACGATAGCTGGTGTAAAAATAATAACTTTCATGCTGAAACTGTTAGGGATGTAGCTACCATGGAGTCTCGCTATCGCTAAAAAACAAAGGTGGAAGGGATCGTCTCAAAAGCAAAACCAGGACTGTGAAGCAGGCGATGGTAGGGGTCTGGCTGGGGGATTGAGATATCAGTCAAGACATAATAATAGGAGAATTAAAGTATGGAAGTACACGGCATGTCCTAACACATATGACAATATCCAGCCCCGTCAATCTTCGGGTGGTCATGCCGCCTATGTATTTTGAGACATTTAATACGATACGTTTTTATGGGTATCGGATATACATGTTCCAGATACGACGGAACTATGCAACGGGTATGGGGAAATCAAAACTGCAGATATGGAGGAATCAAACATCATGTATGGGCAAATAAAAAAAACAGGTATGGGGTATCACACAACAGGTATGGGGTAAGTCAAGTGAAAATTATGGGTGAATCAAACATCAGGTATAGTTGAATCATACAACAGGTATGAGGAATGAAAGACTACAGGTATGGGGATATCAAACGCCAGGTATGGGGATATCAAACGCGAGGTATGGGGGTATCAAACACCGGGTATCGGGGTTTGTCAGACCAGGTGATGAAGTGATAGAGGATAATAAATCGGGCATTGGTAATCGGTCCACCCCTGGATTTGTCGGTACTCACAGCCGCGAGGTAGCCCTAAATCTTAAATATAACTGTTACATTTGGTACATTTGACCACTTTCTAAATGGTATTGTATATTTATATGTCTACATTGTTTCAATATTCAAACATCTCACCTCCGCACATCTTTGTACAATTCGGCCAAACTCGGTTTTGTCGTCAGGAGGGAGTTTCGTTCCTTTGTCTGGAAATTTATTCTGCAAAAGAAATTATATATATTTAGAGAATAACCAACGAGGTACGAATGATTAGGGGAAATACGCCCGTGTTGAATTACTGTTCAAAGTGCCGAGCCTTGGCGTGTGTAATTCCCCATTTTAGTATTCACGGGGCCTACATTTGGACGTTTTGTCAAAATTTAGTTATTGGAATGCCAGGCAAACCTTTTCGTAACCATTGCTAAATTTGGCAGACGACACAAGAGAAACAAATTTAGAGTTATCACCCTTCCATCACTTTGCATTCGCAAAACATCGTTATTTCCGTGCATCATGCGTGATTCAATGTTATTCGAAATAAAGAAGTACTACCAGGAAGTACCGGATGGGTTGGATTGGCAGCGGGGTACATTGAAAATTATGGAAGAGCGGTAGCCGAGCAGAAAATGACATTTATAACTCCCCTGTTCCTTCACTCCCTTGAACCGGGAACTGAGAGGGCTGGCAATTCCCCCAGGATCAGAGGATTTCTGCCAATTCTGTATCAAACTGATCATTTTTGTGAATCGTCTGAAGCCGCATTCGATGACACAATATTTAGTTTTCATCACGATGTACGTGAGTATTAAATATAAGGTTCGCAATCTGAGAGCATAACCTTGTGGGAAAACGAGTGTCTATCTTTGATAGTGGTGATATTTTATTATGATATTTTTCGAACCGAAGCGAGGGAAACACGTTGCCAACCTTTGCTTGCTTCGCTGGCCTTTAGGAAGACTGGTCATTTTCTCTTTGTTGCGAGAACCCCTTTACGCTACCGTTTGCCTGTGATTCTTGGTATTATTGTTTACAATATGTTGTGCTTAACGTGGAGATGACAAGCGGGTTTTCTACCAAGAGCTAAATCGCCAGAGACGTTGCCAAAATGGTTTGATGATTTCACTTCACATTTGAGCCCCAAAAGCATAAAGCGAGGACTCCTGTCTCGTGACGTCCAGAGAACCGGAATGAAGTTTGATTGAAACGAAACGGCTCAACATATTTCACAGCAAGTGCAGTTCACACGTGAAATTCCGGGATGGAATTGATTTTCTCGACAGACTGCTGAGTCACGGGTCCGACTGGGGATTGATGGCTTTCAGACTGACGCCATATATATGGAAAATTGCTGAGTGAGGCATTACCCCAAAATAAACAAACCAATCCCAGTGATCTGAAATGTGGAATGACACGTGTGGCAAAACATGCATGATTAGTCAGGCGATCTTGGCCCTCAAGGTCTGATAAAGACAGATAACTGACTGAGACTGACTCAACAACTACTTGTCTTGGCTTGCCCTAACGACGTGAACATGTCTGTTGTCAACAGAAAACTCTTGCACAATATTAAACAGTTACTAATTATAGACGATAAGAGAAATCCAAGTGCTAGACTGATCAGTCAAATGAAATTTCATACTAAATTCAATGAAACGTACGCACTCATGCTCGCACGACCACACACACTTGCTCTCACGCACGCATTAATTCAGCTCCTTTACGTCACGAATGTCAGCATCGGCGTGTCATACACACACGCGCGCGCGCGCACACACACGCACACACACGCACACACGCTCACTCGGGTTCGCGTGATAGGCCTTTCTTCATGTGGATGCGTTTTATTGATTACCTCAAGATAGAAGCAGATGGCGTTTGACTCGTTCACAACAACGTCACCATCTTTGAAGGTCGGCACCTGAAACATATGTCACGAATTTGAATGCACTCATGGTTTTGAGTATGAATATAGTGTCATTACAAAATAACTATAAACTCATGAAATCAGATTTGTTGTTTCTTACATATAGTACATATAATATACTCCCAGTGTATAGTTGTTTTTATTTTGACAAAAGAGTTTAGTCAAATATGTTTTAAACAATAACAAGATAACAACTTTCGACATAACTGAGCAAGTTTTGCTGACATCTAATGCAAACATAATATGGATTTCTCATGTGTGCATGGGGGCGTTTGGGTATCCTAGTGGTTAAATAAATAAATAAATAAATAAATAAATAAATAAACAAATAGAAACAAACTAGGGAGGATGGAACATCGAAAGTGCAAACGGGAGGTGGACAGGTTTGATAACCGGGTGTAATGATATGGGGAACCGTCTTTCATACTGGTAGTGCATAGTCAGTTCACGCCCAGACGGCACAACGTTCCATAGATGAAATTCTATGGCCCCACGCCCTTTCCACACTGAAACTAGCAAACGCCATATTTTAACATGTCACGCGGCGAGGCTGACAAAGCTCTTTCTGAAGTACATGGTTCTCAATGTGTACGACGTCACACGGCGAGGCTGACAAAGCTCTTTCTGAGGTACATGGTTCCCAATGTGTACGACGTCACACGGAAAGGCTGAGAAGCGCTTTCTGAAGTACATGGTTCTCAAAGTGTACGACGTCAGTGTCTCCAGATCATCTTCCCTAAATCAACGTCTGCAAGCACCACCGCCAATGGCTGCCATACACAGTTCAGGATGAGTTTGTGACCATTACCCTGGTCACAATTCATAATCTGAATGGTTCCATGGGGCCACGATGACAGTCAGTTCTGGGCTCTCATTGAAACCACTCAAGACATAACAGATGTTTAGCTGCATGTTTTTTGTATGCTAAGATGAACCTCGGTCAGTGACAGTGGCCTGCCCAGACTCGATTATTTACAGACCGCCGCCATATAGCTGGAATAGTACTGCGTAAAACTCACTCACTAACAATACATGTATTTCCGAATGTTAAACCTCATTCGCGTTGTATTGCACATTCCTTGTCTAATGTTTCTGTCGCCTTTATACTCAGGTTTCTTTAATGACAGCATTTAGTTTATAAACTATCATACGTGAATAAATTAATTGAACTTACTTTTGCTGTTTACAACAAATTAATATTTCGAAATAGTGCATACGAAATATTGTACTGGTAATGGGTACTGACAAATTAGATTCTTTACATATGAACACTTGCGTCTAAACCATGCGCCTAGTGATGTGTCACGCCTTGCTGAGATAGGTTAATTCACTATGTACATACCTGACACCTGAACCTGATGATTAACATAATTCAAATGCTGTGCATGTGTACAGTTAGTAGACACCATGGGATTCCAAAGGGATCGGACTAAGCATCTGTAAACCCCCTGACATTACACCACCTACCTGACACCGTGGGTTTAGTTTTGTTATTTCATCCGACTTGTGCTCCTGATCGCCGAAGAAAATCCTCTTATTTGGGTAGCCCGAGAGTCCCTTTTTCTTTCAGAACCAGCATGGGCTTCCAACAAGGAATGCTGCCAGACCCCCAGTACAAAAATATGTTGGACGACATGTCTGAAACGCCCAGTCGTTGGTCTCAGGAGAATAGTGTGGACCTGATGCGCTCCCCAGCTATATGAGGTTATTTTGTTTTTTCACGGCACAGGTCAAGGTCAACAAGAAACGAACGGTTTATTTGCAACGCCTTAGAATACTGGGCTACCTATAGCTCCTTCAATAGCTGTTTCTACTGACCTTGGAATTATGGACTTTTGTGAACCAAAACATGTAAGTGTCTTTGATGAGAGGTCATATGCATGTATGTTTAAATGCTGAAAAACTAGTGTCCAGTTAGTTGTCTCCCTTGACTCCCTTGACCTTGTATGCACAATTTAAGGCAGGGTTGGTTTGATGAGGTGGACAACTGGAACTGACTTTTGTCTGATTTACACCACACATAACCACGTAGCTCATCACTACCTGAAGCATCCCCACATCTCACGTGACCACGTCTCACATCATGACGCAGCTCATCGCCACATCTCACGTGACCACGTCTCACATCATGACGCAGCTCATCGCCACATCTCACGTGACCACGTCTCACATCATGACGCAGCTCATCGCCACATCTCACGTGACCACGTCTCACATCATGACGCAGCTCATCGCCACATCCCACGTGACCACGTCTCACATCATGACGCAGCTCATCGCCACATATCACGTGACCACGTCTCACATCATGACGCAGCTCATCGCCACATCCCACGTGACCACGTCTCACATCATGACGCAGCTCATCGCCACATCTCACGTGACCACGTCTCACATCATGACGCAGCTCATCGCCACATCTCACGTGACCACGTCTCACATCATGACGCAGCTCATCGCCACATCCCACGTGACCACGTCTCACATCATGACGCAGCTCATCGCCACATATCACGTGACCACGTCTCACATCATGACGCAGCTCATCGCCACATCCTACGTGACCACGTCTCACATCATGACGCAGCTCATCGCCACATCTCACGTGACCACGTCTCACATCATGACGCAGCTCATCGCCACATCCTACGTGACCACGTCTCACATCATGACGCAGCTCATCGCCACATCTCACGTGACCACGTCTCACATCATGACGCAGCTCATCGCCACATCTCACGTGACCATGTCTCACATCATGACGCAGCTCATCGCCATTTCCCACGTGACCACGTCTCACATCATGACGCGGCACATCGCCCCCATCTCACGTGAGCACATCTCACATCATGACGCAGCTCATCGCCACATCTCACGTGACCACGTCTCACATCATGACGCAGCTCATCGCCACATCTCACGTGACCACGTCTCACATCATGACGCAGCTCATCGCCACATCCCACGTGACCACGTCTCACATCATGACGCAGCTCATCGCCACATATCACGTGACCACGTCTCACATCATGACGCAGCTCATCGCCACATATCACGTGACCACGTCTCACATCATGACGCAGCTCATCGCCACATCTCACGTGACCACGTCTCACATCATGACGCAGCTCATCGCCACATCCTACGTGACCACGTCTCACATCATGACGCAGCTCATCGCCACATCTCACGTGACCACGTCTCACATCATGACGCAGCTCATCGCCACATATCACGTGACCATGTCTCACATCATGACGCAGCTCATCGCCATTTCCCACGTGACCACGTCTCACATCATGACGCGGCTCATCGCCCCCATCTCACGTGAGCACATCTCACATCATGACGCAGCTCATCGCCACATCTCACGTGACCACGTCTCACATCATGACGCAGCTCATCGCCACATCTCACGTGACCACGTCTCACATCATGACGCAGCTCATCGCCACATCTCACGTGACCACGTCTCACATCATGACGCAGTTCATCGCCACAACTCACGTGACCACGTGTCGCAAAATCACGTATTGTGCTTTTGACTTAAAAGCGGACCGATGAATTGCAATCTAACCCGAAAACTATTAAACATAAAATACTCAATGAAACGCTGATCATAATTAAAACATCATACCAATCTGTCAGGTTTTTGCAGAATTTTTATCCTAAATAAAAGAGTTCTTTCACTGACTACCATAAAGATATTGACACAGTTCACTGTGTGTTACAAGGTAGGAATGCAGAGAAAGGGACAGCCAGGTGTTCGAGAAGCGTGTGCACAAGTGCTGATACGGTTTTGATTCATTTACCCGTGCTGTGCTCTCTCCATCCTTTCTCACACACCTGACTGTTCCTTTCTCTGCACTCCCCCCTCGTAACAAACATTGAACTGTGACAATATTTTTATGACAGTTTGTTTAACAACTATTGTTATTATTTTTAGGACAAAGATTCACATAGTCGTGTCTCAAACCCTATGTCTTACGTTGCCACCTCACACATCACAATGGATGACAGCACCAACGTCTTCGACTTGGATTTTAGGGTTGATTAACTTTGGAATGTATCCTCTAAGGTACACTAACAGGGTCTAACGTCGATAGGGTGGTATAGGGTGATAGGCTGGACTAAGACTTATTCTCTGAATAGTAATCAGTACATATAATTTGGATAGAAACAAACATTTTCTTTCAGACTGAAAATGAGATGTGAGATTCAGAACCTGAGGTTATATAGACTTGCTTCAGTTTCAGGCGTTAGCGTCGAATAAAAGGTTGGAAGGGAACATAACACGGTTCATTGATCCTTGAGATCCTTGATATTAAGTACCTTTATATTCATTAATACATCCTGTGTAAGAGGTTGTTTGAAAAGCATATTTAGAAGTTGGGTAATGACAAAGTAGCAATTATGTTGCCTACAACGTCCATATCTACATCTCGACGTATAGATCATTGCCGTTAGCAAGCTATGTTAAATAAACATGATAACGGTGTAAGGATAAGTTAGTCATCTGCATGACTGTGGCTAAGTCCTTCAATATGCTTTGCTGCAGCTTAAGGATGTTTGCTTGTCCTGGGTAGCCTACCAATCCCATTTTCCTGCGCACTGTGTTCAGCTTAG
This sequence comes from Haliotis asinina, assembly GCF_037392515.1. NCBI lineage: Eukaryota > Metazoa > Mollusca > Gastropoda > Lepetellida > Haliotidae > Haliotis > Haliotis asinina. The sequence continues at coordinate 36,923,088 of NC_090282.1, forward strand.
AGGCATGTTTGCAGTTGGGGTTATCAGTTCAATTTTCAAGGACGAACAGCGATGTGAGACAGGGCCAGTGTCAGTGTGACAAAATGTTACCGAACAAGGAAGTACAGTCTACGGGAGATAACCCAGACACAAAAACACCATACCCACGTGAATAACTTTAGTTTTAGGCCTCACTCAGCAATATTCCAGGTATATAATCGAGTCTGAATCAGACAAACCGGTGATCTACAGCATGAGCATCTATGTAGTCAATTTGGAAACGATAACATGTGTCAACCAAGGCAGCGTGCCTGACCACCGGATCCCGTTAGTCGCCTCTAAGGCGAATATGGGTTACTTCTAACCCGGAACTTTACGGGTTTTATACCACAGAAATCCATCAAAGGTATCAAACGATGGTTTGGGTCTGCGTTATCTACAGTGTTAGTAAATGTACCGGGTTTTCAACGTTAAGGTGGAACCTTTACGGGATTGTGCGTCAATGAGTTAGCAACATTCCAGCAATATCATCACGGGGGACACCAGCAACGGGGTTAGTTCCCATGTGGGGCATTGGATTGTGTATTTGCATGTAATATGTGTCGCCCTTTCTGTTAAAGTTTTCATATGTACTCCATAGTTTGGTAAGAATGTCACAGTGTCGTTAAGCTCCAAAGTAGCTCTATACATAAACGTATAGGAGAGGGATGAGGAGAGAGAAAGATTTCGTGTGCGTTTGTCACAAGATTTTCAACATTTACCCTCTAGTAACATGGACCTGCTTCTGACGAAAACTGGCAGTTGTACAGTTTGAAGTAGATCTAAACTCCTCGTCTCAGCTACTTATCAGAAATCGTATACTTTGAAATATTTAATGCTGGTAATAATCAAAACACGTTTTTCACAAGTTTACATTTGGAATATCTTACATGATATTCTCAGAAATAGACGCCTCGGTGTAAGTCACAGTATTCGGTGAACACGCTTAAGAAAATGACAAAAAGTGTTTCCGATTTTCACGAATTTCAGAATCTTTTTTAGTCTGTTATGTTTATATATGTACTAAAATAACATTTGAGTGACTTACAAATTCAACCCTTGACAGATAATCCGTCGTTCTTCGTGACTCATTTTCGTAGATCGATGCTCATGCTGTTATCATTGTCTGGTCGAGACTCGACTATTTACAGACCACCCGCCGCTGTACATAATTGCTGAGTGCGGCCTAAAACAAAACTCATTCACTCTTTGTGACTCGTTACGTGAAATCATAAAGACACACGCTTTAATATAATAACGACATTTGAGAGTGCCTCGTTCACGTTGTTAACATACCCATACAATGGCGTCATTTCACGCTTCACAAAATTCTGACTACTTCAGTAATTAGTAATTTATGATGACGGGACTGGCTGGGTTGTATTGTCAACGTGTCCATATAAAACAAGCCATTAAGTATTACAATTGCCTTGACATTTCAAAAGTCCGAGAGTTGAGCTGATCTGAATATCGTAATTAAAGATTAACTGTTGTTAGGTTACTTCGGAACAAAGACCCCCATACTTGGTTTAATTATGCATTGATAAATATAGCAATTTGTAGTAATTTTCTAAATTAACTCCTGGACGATAAAGGCACGGAATTCTCGGAAGAGACGCTTTTGGAGAACTATAGTAATTTACAGACCAAACTTTGTTCTCGCTGGAAAGTCTCTTAACCGGAAACCGGAGAACAGAGGATATGGTTCAGCTTTCATCATACGAGTGAGAGATTCAGTTTAGTTTTACGCCTCTTTTAGCAATAGTCCAGAAATATCACAGCGGGGGACACCAAAAATGAGCTTCACACATTGTACCTATTAGAGGTGTGACGATACAGAAAATTCACGATACGATACGTATCGCGATATCTTGAGACGATATGATTCGATTCAATGGACATCACGATATGCTATCCTTAGATATTTTCTTTACAACTGTCTTTTTTTTTTATATCAAGAGGCAGTGTAAATTTTGGCATAACCGTCAGTTTGTAGTGAAAATGAACAATTTTAACGTCAACGATACGTATCACTGTATGAAAACAAGTATCAATATGTTTATCGTCCGATGTCGTCACAACTCTAGTACCTATGATGGGAATCGAACCCGGGTCTCCGGTGTGTCGAGCCAACGATTTAACCACTAGGTTACCCAACCACCTCTTCATACAAAGTCACTTGTATAAAACGATCACACGAGAATGTAATGCGTCAGTGGGCGAGTGAGTGACTGAGTTTAAATAATGGTTTCGTTGATCCCATGAGAATAGGTCTGGTGGTGGCAAACCTGGAAATAATCTGGGATCGGAACACAGGATCATGGGCTTCCACTACGCTTCAGGGATGAAACTCTGAACAAGACCGATGAAGATACCGTTTCGAATCGCTCTTCAGCAACCCATGCTGAAGACAAACAAACAAACCCAAAACTCACCAAGGCCTTAACGAATTATCCGAACCGCCGAAGTTCCGCTCGTAATTCAGGCAATTTATCCACAACGCCACAGAGATAGTCCAGAAACTTTGAAAATAATCAGAAGCAATATCATTATGATCATTGTATTGACAACAACAAAGCACACGAATCGCTTAAAACATAGTGAGTGAGTGAGTATGGTTTTATGCCTCTGTTAGCATTGTTCCAGCACCATGACGGCAGGGGTTACCAGTAATGGGCTTCACACCTAGTAACCATGTGGGAAATCGAACCCGTGTCTTCGACGTGATGAGTGGACACTTTAACCACTAGGCTGCCCTACCTCTCACTTAAAACATAGCCGTACTGTGATAAGAGCTTGGAACACTAATCACAGTACGAATACAGACTGGACCAAACACAGAAATGTTCACAGTCCAGGTTTGAGTACACTTAGGTTGATGAGAACCGTGTTCTAGAAAACCAATTTGGAAAGAAGACCCGATTAATTAAATTAATTTTCACAAATCCTTCTTGAAACACCATTATCAGTTTTGCTGGTTTATAATGAAGGTGTATCACTCCATAAAACATGGCTGCTACGTTTTATAGAAGACAAACACTGCTAAAATGATCTCACGGTGTGTTTGAAACGACAGACGTAACATAAATTAGCAATACTACGGTAGTGGTCGTTGACATTTCAACGACAATATGCTAACTGCTGACTGTTTAGACTTAATATGAGTGAATGATTTCAGAAGATGACTCCAACAAGATCAGGGACCGCAGCAAGACCACAAGATGAATCCTTCCGGTGTTGTCTCCATGTTTCTCGTGGTCCTAATGCTTCTAACTTACACGGGTAAGAACATTCAGTAGCTTCAGAGTGAGTGAGTGAGTGTAGTTTTTCGCCGCACTTAGCAATATTCCAGCTGTATGGCGGTGGTCTTTAAATAATCGTGTTTGGACCAGACAATCCTGTGATCAACAGGCTGGGCATCGGCCGGCGCAATTGGGGACCGATGACATCTCAACCAAATCTGCGAGCCTGACCACTCGATCACGTTAGTCGCCTCTTACGCCAATGCTCGCCTTTTATGGCAAGTATGGGTTGCTGAAGGCCTATTCTACCCCGGACCTTCACGGGAACAGTAGCTTCAGAGTTGTCTTATAAGGTGACTTTTTATTCGTTATATACATATAAATTTTCTGCAGAAAGTTTGTTTTAGCACACAGTGCTTCTAACGCTTTGTCAACATGAATTTGACAGAAAAAAGATTTAAAACATGAATTGAAAAGGAGTCCCAGTAAGAAGGGGATTGCGATAAGTGCGGTTGAGGCAGTAGGAGACAGACTAAGTACACCAAAAAGTTAACGGATGTTTTTGAATGTAACATTTTTGACAATTAAAAAGTCTGTATTCGTGTAGTGTTGCTGTAAAAGTGGAATTTCCATATATATAATAGTGGTCTTGAAGGGCTTAACGAATTTGAGCAGAAAATTCTTTTTACGTTTACGTTTTTTTGGTTGATCCAGTATTGATAAAGGACACGTGATCAATGATGATGATAACTGTGAAAATTCTATCAATGGCAAATGAAAATACTTAGTCTAATATGTAACTTGTATCTCTCGGTTCAAGACAAACTCAAAATGTTGTACACCCGTAGGTAGGTTCTTTTCAAAACCCATTATTACTACAAATCCGGTGTGGACATGGGCGTCGCGGATTGGTTACGTTGCTCCAAATTTTAATGGCTTGGCATACTGTTACAGGCACCACTCCAGTTCTCTGTCTCAAAAGTTTTTGTGTTTATTCATAATAGTACAAGATGATAAGTTAACGCTTTTGGGGTGAGTTGGTTGATATATATTGGTTTACGCCGCAGTCAGTGATACTCCCGTCACATAATTGCTTGTACAGGGACGGTTGATAGCTTAGAGGTTAAAGCGTGTGCCTGTCACGTGGAAGACCCGGGTTCGTTTCCCATATGAACACAATGTGTGAAGCCCATTTTGGTGTTCTACTACGGCGGCTTTTAGAACCATTCCAGTAATATCAGGGAGATACCAAATGAATCCGGCTCTACCCCTGGACAGAGTGAGCTGGGTTTTGAGCAATATTCCAGCATTTTCAGCTTCATATATAATACCCATTTGGGGAATCGAACCCGGGTTTTCGGCGTGACGTGCGGACGCTGTAACCAGAAGCCTATCCCATCGGCCAACATGGAGCAAAATTTTATGGACATCAACTTCTTTGCTACGTGAGTGCGACGTTTTGATACAGTTTCTTATACCATTGTCCCTGCTTGACAACGATACAAGGAACTGCATCGAAGCGTCGCACTCGCTAAAGAAAGAAGTTGTTATCCTTGAAATATTGTTCTATATTGTACGTCCCAACTTCTAAAATACCATTCAGACAAGTTACCCTACCGCTCCCCACACCTTGGAGGCGAGGTCCAAATTTTGACACCAGAAACGACTGTAAGGCAGACACGTTTTGAAATGTAAAGGTTTCATACCTTTATTGTTACTTGAATCACTTATGCCTTATAATATATATTTTTAATTTGTCTCCCACATGTGACAGTTTTGTGAATAATACTGGCTGCACTGTGCTTTCGAACCTTGACACATAACAAAGGATTTGTCCCGTGCAAGTCAACAAGTAATAGAGACGAGACAGCTGTCAATCACATGCAATAGACAAGGCTTCAAATGTCAGTGTCGCCAATGACTGCTATTATCGCGCCATGTTTCAGGCATTTATAAGAATGCCTTTGATGGTTAATGTCTGATATGTTAGTAATTGCACAATTTTTTCTGATTGTATTCTTCAGTTGTATACCGTGTCACATTGTCCACTGTGAATGTCTGCGTCAGGAAACGAATGACTCAGCTCTCGTTAAAGCCTATTTCGTAATGGGTGCCTATTTTGAAATGATAAATAACAGAACGTTAAGATTTGATTTTTTTAACTGCAATCACTTGAGAAACAAAACAGTTACATAACGTACATTAAAACTGACAACAAAACGAAGACGCGATCATAATATAATGCATGTTTGGTGTCTAACGTTAAACTTAACCCGTTGGCTCAGCGAACACACAAAAAATCTATAAGTGATTTTCAAGGGTGGGTGGCTGAGTGTGTGTGTGTGGGGGTGGGGGGGGATTTTTTTGTAAAACATACAAAAACAAAAAACAAACAAACGAACAACAACAAAAAAAACCCGCATAAGACGTGCTACTGAAATGTATCGTAGAAAATTATCGCATAGTTTCACATGTTCCTGTGTTCCAATATCAACAACTTGTCTTCCTGTTCCAGTCTCCGGATCTTACATTAACACTGTGGTGGAGGATGACAAATCTGTCAGTGAAGTAAACAAAGAGTGAGTATTCCATGCAAGTTATAATTGTCAACTGTATGCTGACGTTGGGTACCACCGTTTAAGCGTCAATAATACTCAGGCGTTCCGGATCTGAACAGACCCCAGCAATCTAAATGTTTGTAGTAAATGGAACTAAAATAAACAGCATGAATATTTAATATAAACAAGCTATCAGCAGATTAAACCACACGAGATAAACGATTATTTTTAAATGGTTTATTTTACTCAAACATTTAACGTAGTCATGCACATATTTTCAAATTGGATTTAGTTGAAGAGGATTTTACCTTTTCACATTTTCGGCTAGACAAACGTTATGGTGGATATTAAAGATAAAGACTAAATGACTACAGTCTTTCTCATCTCGATATAGATTTGCAGCTATAATTTCGACTGCTCATTCAGTAGGTAGTGGAACAAAAGGATATCTATCATTTCATCTCTTCTACTTGTTTGGACATTATGTCATTAAAAGGGCAAGAAAAGATAACTCTTGCCCTAAAACTTAAGGTCATAATCCGAAAGCTGACGCAGAGATTGTCTTTATAATATTCTGCATATGTGTATCCATATGAATATCAATAGTGCTATAGTCCCCTTTCGTGTTATCTAAACGGTTCCTTTGTTTATGTAATAAACTGTGATTTATAATACATCAAGTCAAATCACATGCAAACACTAGCGTAAATAGCGTTGCCCAACAGATAAAAAATGACCAGTCATTCTGTATCCGAACGAAGGCCAGCAAAGGTTGGGAACGAAGACATCCGTTTCTTCACAGGGTTGTGCTCGTAGATTTCCAACCTCATACTTAATAATAACTCGCGTACACTATATCTAATTTAACATTTTAAGCGCCACTCGTGGCATGTAAAATCGTTCATCGCCTCCTTTACCCCTGTCAGCTCCACCGGCCAATAAACCGTTTTACATTAATGGCGATAAGCACTATTTTGTAACTAAACATTTGTCACCGAATCAAGCAAAAGCATATTCAGGAATCGGAACAAAAAGCTTCACATGGCTATACAAAATGCTCCGTTAGCTAGGCAAGTATTCATGACCTATGTCATGCTGACTATGTGAAAACAATTGCCTGATGAGTAAAGATAGTTTTGTAAAGTATTTTATGTAGATAGATTGGCAATTGACCTATCTGTTTGTTAGATCATCCAAATGATGCCATTATCCCCAAACACGGTATTTATATACAATCGGCGTAACTTAAATATGACCTTTGTATCATTAAGATACTGACCCGGTAACATCATCGCCATTAAATACAAACACGGGAGAGCCCATGTACAGTTGTTTTTAAAGGTTTAAACGTGTGATGGTTTTACACTTATCAAAAAGACTGTTTTGCAGTTATTCTTAATATGAAGTTCTATCTCTAGATAATACCATTGTGCTATACTGACGATCCACAGAGTAAGCGAAAAGTGTATGATATTTTACACTACTGTAAGCGATATTCAAGCAAATTCACAGTGTGGGACACAGAAAAGACTACATTGTACCCATGCGGGGAATCGAACAGGGGTCTTCGGCGTGACGAGTGAACGATTTAACCAATAGGCTACCCCCACTCCTAACCCGAAACAATAAATCAGCTTTGCAATGTAGAGAAGTGTCCGTTAGTCGTGTCCGAAATTCATGATGTGGAGTTGGAATCCCACATGCACTGTGATTATAACACAGGTGTGTTAGCACATTACCGCTCAGTGACGTGTGTTAAGGTTTCAACGTAATATCGATACAGATTCGCAAAAAAGACAAAGGAAAAACACTCAACGGCTTCTTTGTTTGATGTTTAAAGCCGCATTCTGCAACTCTCCAGTAATATGGAAGCACTCCTTCATTACTCGAGTCTGGGACGGGTAATCCAATGATCAATAGCATGAATAACTTCTCTGAGAAGCATTTAGATGTTGGAACAGTAAGGGAGGATGACAATACATGAATGAACAACTTCTTTACTATGACAGACGTGTGCTCTGCATGTTCCTGAGTGTGGTGTAGGTTTCCTCTGTACGAACTGACTGAAGGTAGTTGTTTTTCGGCGATGGTGTGTAGTGAGTACCCTGGCCATGCGGTGTTGGTGTATCCTTTCTTTGACGAGATGTTGCTCTCATAGCAATAAAGAATTTGTTCATCCATATATTGTCATCCTGTAATCCTTCCTTAGCATGCGACCCGTGAAGGTCCCGGGGTAGAATAGGTCTTCAGCAACCCATGCTTGCCATAAAACGCGACTATGCTTGTCGCAAGAGGCGACTAGCAGGATTGGGCGGTCAGGCTCACTGACTTGGTTGACACGTGTCATCGGTTCCCAGTTACGCAGATCGATGCTCATGTTGTTGATCTCTGGATTGTCTGGTTCAGACGTTTTTAATTTACAGATCATATAGCTGGAATATTTCTGAGTGCGGTGTAACACTCAACTCACTCACTCAATCCTTAGCATTAATAACGTAACCAATAAATAATCTGACTATGTCGTATACTTGCAGGGTCAAAAAGAAACACGTGAGCCGATCTAACGACTGCCGGGATTTTGGGGACGACTGTGGTTGGTTCAGCGGCTGTTGTGAGGGAATGTCGTGTCAGTATGACTCTTTGGGCCTTATACCAGCAATATTATGGTGTGGAACCCCAGAAATGCCCCTCACATATTCAGGGGCGTAGCTACCATGATAGGAAAAAACCCGGGCTTACGCAAGATTGTTGCTAAAAAGGCTGGGCAAACACACAAATTGAATACTATCTACATATAAAGCTTTGCAACCTATCAGGCTTGCACGAAAACGTCTGCACTGCTACGCGCCTGATACTTGTAGAGCTCATGCCGTTATCAAGATCAGGAAACAGCAGTCGTTATGTATTCCATTCTATAAAATAACAAATTGTTTACATGTCCTTTGGAACCCGTAAAAAATCTTAACACTTCGACGTCATCGGAATGCGTGGCATTTCACACCAATGCCTTCAATGTATGTTCCTTTGTAGATACAAGACATAACATCCATAGATACAGTCTGTGGTTAAAAGTATTGCATTTATTTCTTATCCATCAAGATCGTGTCTGTGCATTATTTGACGTGCATGATGAAATAGTGAAAATTAAATGCACGATAGGAAGACATAGAGAGAGAACTGTCGCTGCAATTTGACAGTTTCGTCTGCCAATATTTGCTGTACTTCCGGTGACCTTCACAACAACCATAGTGAGGTTGCGGTGCGATGGCTTCTGTAGAATGCATGCGGTAGTTAGCGTAGCAGGGAGTAGATTGCATCGATAATATTCCAGTAATTTAATACCAGCTAATTGTGGGAACTTCGTGTATATAAGAGAGGTCACGAAATAGTTCAGGTATCAGAAAGACCAGAACTGACCCGACGCCTCAAAGGACGCAGACACAGAAGATGGCCAAGTTCGTTGCGATTGTTGCTGTTGTAACCCTGATGATACTGTTTACGGAAGCCAAAGGTACGTGTTATTCTTAATAGTGTATATACCACATATGTCTCGAGGAGATTCACGGTAAGAATTGGTCCACGTCAATCTATTCCGGTCGTAATAGGCGACACAATGGATCGGGTGGTCATCCTCGGTTCATTTTATGTATTGCGTTGTCCAGATTTGATTATTTACAGAGTGAAGTTATTTCGCATGTGTACGATTTATATTTTCAAAGAAATAAAACTGCTAGAAAAAACACACACTAACTGTGCGATGCAAGATGGTTGTGAACATGTGGTTTACAGTGATCTAAACCTTGAAAACCGTCAAAATCAAGAATGACATCCAGTGCATATGCATGGGTTACTGCGATGTCCACGTGATTTTCATGAGCTGTGTTCAGGAATGGAGATAAAGAGAAATGGTCGTGCGAGTCACTCCCTTTTTATCACCCTACCATGATAATAATACTTTATTGTCAATTTTTTGACCAAAGGAATAACACGTCACAATTTAATTCTGGACTCACAAAAGTCCAGAAACTCTCAGCACTGTGGCCACTCTCTCACAAGCGATTTCGCAAAATTAAACAGGCAGCTGTTATGTATGTGTGCTAAGGATGAAAAAATGAAAAAAATTTTTTTCGAAAACTCAAAATTTAAACTCGCTCGCCCATGGGCACGCCCATGGGCACGCCCATGGGCGAACAGTGGCCAGTGGGTAGGCCCATGGGCAGGCCCATGGGCGAAAGTGTTTATTTCATCCAGAATAAATGTTTTGGAGGTTGTAAATGAATGAAAAAATGTTGATAAGTATCATGACACAAATTTCAGCTTGTTGTGACTTGACTCTGGTAACTGACAGCGATTTTGAAAAATCTCGCCCATGGGTGAAAAACATATTGGCCCATGGACGAGAATAATTAATTTCATTGAAACTACATGTTTTTTTCCAGGCTTTGCAGCTTTTCAATGAATGAACGTGTATTTATTATTGTCTTGACACGAAATTAAGCTTATTTTGACTTAATTCGACTAATTTAAAATGATTTTTAAAAACGCCTCGCCCATGGGCGAAAACCATTTGGCCCATGGGTGAGAATATTTACTTTTACTCAAAATACACCTTTTCCCATGTTTTGGAGGTTGTGAATGGATGAAAGTATGTTCATAAGTATCATGTCACAAAATTCAACTCATTTTGAATTAATTCCGTTAATTTAGAGCTATTTAACAAAATCTCACCCATGGGCGAAAAACATTTTGGCCCATGGGCGAGAATATTTCCTTTTACCCCAAACACATCTTTTCCAATATTTGGAGGATGTAAATGAATGAAAGTACATTTATGAGTATCATGACAGAAATTCCAACTCATTTTGACTTAATTCCTCTAAATGAGAGCAATTTTGAAAACTCTCGCCCATGGGAGAAAGATATTTTGGCCCATGGGCGAGAATATATGCCTTCACTCAAAATACATCTTTTCCTGTGGTTTGGAGGTTGTAAATAAATGAGGATATATTTATGAGTATCGTGGCACCAAATCCAACTCACTGTGACTTAATTCTGATAATTGAGACCGATTTTCAAAAACATCTCGCCCATGGGCGAAAAACATTGGGCCCATGAGCGAAAATATTTCCTTTTCACTCCAAATACATCTTTTCTATTGTTTTGGAGGATGTAAAGGAATGAAAGTGCCATTATGAGTATCATGACACAAAATTCAACTGATTTTGACTTACTTTTGCGAATTCAGGAAGATTTTTAAAAATATGCCAGAATAATCACTTTTACTCAAAGTACATCTTTTCCGGTGTTTTGGATTTTGTAAATGAATGAGGATATATTTATATGTATCATGGCACAAAATTCAACTCATTTTGATTTAATTCTGCTAATTTGTAACAAGTACAAGAATCTGGATTTCCACTTCAATTTTCATAGCTTTTTTATTGTCTTGGAGGTTGTAAATATATGAATGAAAGTGTGTTTATAATTATCACGACAAAAAAATGAAATCATTCCGGTCTTAATTCGACTAATCTCTCTCGTGGACGAAAATATTTTCGTTTGCTCGTTTTCTTTATTTTGCAAACATATGGCTTAAAAATAGATGAAATTCTAATGACAATTCAGTTTAATTTCGTGAGTTTAGTTTTATGTCGCACTCAGTAATATCCCAGCAATATGGCGGCGGTTTGCAGATAATCGAGTTTTACTTTACTTCCAGCAACATATACAATACACTTAGAATACTAAGTCTTGAGATTCTTTTGAATTTAGGTATTCTATAAATATACCAAAATTCAACCTATATCTATGAAGTTGAAGTTATTTGTGAAAGCCCTAATCAAGAGTGACCAAACTCCAGTGACTATGCTGGGACACATTAATAAACGGTGTTGTGAGATCTTTAAACTGTATTGAAATATGTCTTGCCAATTCCGCTGACATTCACCAAATGTACCTACCTAGTAGTTTTAAGTGTACCTACCCAGTTTAGCATGTTTCGTTTTAATAGTGTGGTCTCCATTTTTAGTAATTCCCGTTTGCCCGCCCCGGCTTTTCTTCGTCCGAGGTTTTATGGGGTATTTTCCTATTTGTCAGACCAGAAATTATCTACAACAGGGGTAGGTCACTCGCTTGTTTTCTTTACCATTTGTACTAATTAGTATGCGCCTCCTCATGCTCCAATGCACACAGTGACCTGATTCGTCTCCATCGCAACTTAGGCTGCGTTTAACAGTACTTCAGCCAGTTTACTGTATCAGTCGAAATCTTACAATGAATGAATGAATGAATGAATGAATGAATGAAGAGCAAGACGTATATGTGAATGAATGAGAAGATATAATAAAAGAAAGAAGTACATATGTGAATGAATGAAAGAATAAATGATACACCACGGTCATCCCTTCCAAAACATGCTAAAGAACGCAAAACTATCGTTAGATCACATGTGTTAACATCAGCTTGTTATTGTCTCCCTGGTCAGACGTAACAATTGTCAGACAGGTTAAAACAACAAGCTATCTGGTTGACTGCACAGCTGCCTGTTGACGTAGTATACCCACATCACCTACTTTTCTTGCGTAACCTTCATCTACATCACCACCCTTAATATATTGAGCAGAGAGCACAGAAGGTCCTATAGCTGTAACCACTGAGCCGTGGCGTCTCTCTGCTCCCAAGTTCCCAAGTGGGGGTGTCCTTCTCTACCTCTTCCATTAATCTTAAAACATCTAGCAAGCTCAACGCATGCATCTTTTTATTAAAATGTGATGTTATACATAATCATAAGAGTATTTTTATGTATTATTCAGTTGATAAATTATTATTTTACGACATATATATATATATATATATATATATGACACGCTGGACAGGTCTAGGGCATTCTGTGTTAATTTACCATTCCCTATTTCATAATGCTTAACACTCATTAATCTCTCACAGAGTTTTGTCATTCCTTCACTCCGACATGGTTGCTAAATCCCCTATGATCATAGTATATCGACTTTGCCATACCCAATTCACCTAATCCTGAGAAATCAACTAGTCATGACATACCCACATCGCCTAATTACTTTTCCGTACCTATCGAGTAAAAAATACATAAAATGGGAGGACGCCTTGTTAACTAATGGGAGTGAGCCTTGTAGGGAGTACCCTCACTCTCACAAACCCACGTATTGAGGAGAAGCGGCCGTGTTTGTCGAGGATTTTTCTGGCTTTGCTAAATAAATCGTACATAAACATGTAAAATATTTTGCTTTGATTCTGTAACTACGCACATTATGACATTGAGACCATTTTGATTTATCGAGTAAAATACCATTGAATAGTTTTGAGTTTGAATCTTGCCACTTTAGCGCTCTATCTTTTTAAATGGGGCGTGCATACTAATATTTAGGTGTTTTTTAGTATACCATCTATTTGTTTAAATTAACTGATTTACCTGTTTTTGCTTTGTTTGGGTTTTTTATTGCAGGTGGCCCAGCGAGTGAGTCTGCTTTGATACCTGTAAATTTATTCTGACGAGAAACGTAAACAAGAACATATGGAGCCCCTGCATCAATACGTATTAAAGTGTTTGAAACATTATTCTAGACCATTATTTGTACACAACTGATGATATGTACCTGAAAGATCAAGGTTCATAAGAACGTACATGACACATTTCTCCTACCCCATTTAAGAATGTCCATTTCTGATTGGTTCACGTGGCCTTGCGAGGGAGAATAGATCATTAAGTTTTACCCCGCCACGTGGGAAAAGCCTGCATCCAGTCAGTGAACTGTAAAGCAGTGGTTCGAATCGACTATAGTTAGTACCTTGTTAATATAATACATGGTTTCAGCTTGTTTTGGTGCTCTATTTACATAAAGTGATATTTAAACATTCGTTATGGTAAATACGGTGTAGCAATGTGATGAAGAGTATGCGGGTTTTCTTCATCCCATTTCATCCACCGATGAGAATGGTGGTATCCTCTTTTGGTTCACACCCGGATTGTCGATTGTTTTATCAAATACACAACAGGACTGTCGAAAAGCAGTGGAGTGTGACAGTGCTCAACACTGTTCTAATGACACCCGGAGCGTCGACTACCTTGGAGAACTTGTGCCCGAGAATGCCCGAGAATGCCCGAGAATAGCAGAAGACTCGTCTCTACGCTAATTAACGAGCTAAAACACATACACAAAGACTTCGGTGAAAGAATGAGCTGTGGAACCAATTCCTGAATGATAGTCGTCGCACGAACAGTAGTCTAGAAAGTTGGCGTCATCGTGAATCGAGGGTCTGTGAGCAATGTAAACTGCATATTGTGACACAGTGGCCACAATAAAGAATAAAGAAGAACTTGACAGAAGGCTTCAGCGTCTCAACGAGCAGCTCCAAAGACAAGAGATTTCCGTACTGAGCTGTGCTCATCAGACTGTCTGCCTCGCTCATACTGACCACATTACTGTACTTTATAACGTATTTGGTTTTCCTAATGTCCGGAGCGTCGAACGCCATAGTGTTGACACCTGATTACCTCCTTACGTAATACCCGAAACATCGAATTTACAAAAAATTCAATTCAATTTTAGACAGCCCAGGCAAGTCGTTTGTTTAAGGAGTAAGAGGATTAGGAGGCATGGTCGACTAGATTTCTTTGTTTAACTAATCCCACACGGCCTTCACCAATAGAGGGAATGATTTCTGTTCAGTTATGACATTGCTGTTCTCCATATGTCTCTATTTTCTCCACACATCTCCATGTTGTTGTATTTTTGTGTGTTTTGTAACTCTGATTGGGACTGGTGAACAAGCTTTACAGTACCTCACCCTTACAGCATATAATACAAAATATAAATGAAGCATGTGTCGTCATCCATATGAACTATCATATAATAACATATGCATACACATCATTACATCAAATACATCTATCATATAAGTAAACATGAAAAATAGAATTATGGTTTGTTGTGTCTGACTAGCTCTTTGTAGAAACACTGAACATTTGTGAGAAGGTTTTTGACAAGTTAATTAGTTTCCTGTTAAAAAATTAAAAATCAAGCTTTGTATTTTATGATAAAATCGTGGACGGATTCAACTATTTTCTGGTTTTCACAATGAATAATTTCTTTTCCGTTCACCGAAGTCATCATAGACCACAGTGAGAAAAGGTCAATCTTCAACCAGTAAGGAAGACCATGATAGCGTATGGAGTACGTGTGTCTTGGTCATCTCCTCCGTTACCCCCTCTCGAAACCACACCCCACCAGGGCGTGTAGGACTTGTCTCGGTGGATAAAAAGGGACTCCTATAACCCCATATACCCCTAATCACAATGCTATAATTTGTCGTTTGTGTGTATCCAGTTTTGTGTATTCTGTAATATTGTATAGTACTGGTGAAGTGTTAATCAAAGCAATATTTTGCTTGCTAAACGAACCACATTCTTTGAGAATCAAAATATGTTTTAAGCACATTTCCAAAATTGAAATGCAGCATGCACACAATAACTAAATTGGAAGGAATATCGTGCCGGACAAGGTTTTCCAGAGCACCTGCACATAAATGTCAATGTCTTTCAAAAACTAACATGTGCAGGTCTTGCAAAAGGACAAAGCAGGTATGCTTGACGAAGTTCTTGCAAAGGAGGTTTATACACAACACCAAAACCAACCGGTCAGCTCGACGCCTTATAAAACAATCAAATCGAGATTTCCTTTGAATGTGAGATATTTGGCTGCGCGTCTTGCGCAATCAGTCTTTTTCATCCATATACACTCACGAACACCTGTTCATTTCAAAGCTGGTGTCCCCTAATGACCTAATGTGATCCATGGATGAATTTTGTATATGACAAGTAAAATACACTTGAAAGCGGCAGCTGTTTTACTCCAATAAACAAGACCAGCGGACGAGACATGACTTTTTCGGCGCAAATTGTCGTAGGCGCTTTGCGGAAATTACGTAAGTGAACGCGTCATCGTTCCGCTCAGTTTCCATTGTCTTTGCGAGTTATGCTGAGATACTCAACAAACTGAGATAAAAGTCAAAATGATGAAAAAGTGGAAATCAGTGTGTGGATTAGAACGTGAAAATCACTCATGAAGTCTCTGACAAAGTAATATCTGTTCAGGTCATGATCATTTGGAAACAAATACGAAAGTTCTATGGATATACAACTTCTTATAAGGTAAGCAGCATTTCGGCGTAGCTGTTAAACTCGTTATCAAGAAAGGGATATCTTACAGGTAGTCCTGTAAGTTAAACCTTTGTTTTGGGTCGAGGTCAAAATCGTTTGGTGTAGTGACAACGGTGTTGTTTTATGGGATTAGACACGGATTTTCTATAAAAAAAGTAAAATGTGTGTCCTCAGGAAACGAAATAAGACACGTGTACCAGAATGTAAGTGAATCGATGTTAGTTCAATCAGTGACTTCAGTTAATAAAATGGGCTTTCAGTTCACTCCTTCCATTAGTAATGAGTTATTTAGTTTCTTGGTAAACTTGCTTGCAAGGTGAATGTTGAAAATGACAGTTTTCAGGATCATTTTAACAACTTCAATTATGGCAATCAGTTATGGCTTCAGTAAAGCTGCTATGCTTCACGTTTCGTCCTACCTATTTTACGGGAAGATACCTTTGTGTAAACAGCTATATGTTCATTTTGAGAACTGGTAAAATATATCTCGTGAAAATGAATTTTGAAAGACTGCAGATCAACAGTTCCAGTTGTCTCAACAACATACTTTCTAAAATACTTAGAGACCACAATCACGAAAGCCAAAGTAAATCTGTTCGAGTGTAGCAAAAATAGTGAAAATTTATTTAAAAAATAGAAAAGTATACGCAAAGTCAATCTTGATTACATTACGTATTCCTCATAGCCCGAAAAATGATTACACATTAATAGTATGGATACGTTAATCTATAGTTTAAACTAATCTCCTCAAGTAATCGGGACTGGATTGGCAAGCATAAACATACATATCAATGCCGCTCCATACCAATAATATAATTACATAACATACATGATAACAACACTTCATATTCCGCTCGTCAAACGTCAGAATAAATTTACAGTTATCAAAGCAGATTAACAGGCCCACTAGCAGTAAAAAACAAAACAAAACAAAAACAAATAGATTAATAAATCCAAATGAATAGATGGAATACTAAAAACCACCAACATATGCACTCCCCCTTTAAAAAGGTAGAGTGCAAAAGTGGCAAACCGGTAAAATATGCCACGATTCAAACTCAAAACTATACAATCGTATTTTACTCGATAAATCAAAATGGTCTCAATGTCATAATGTGGGTAGTTACAAATCGAAGCAAAATATTGTACATATATGTATCATGAAATGATAATTTATCAACTAAATAACACATAAAAATACTCTTATGATTATGTATAACATCACATTTGAGTAAAAAAATGCATGTGTTGAGCTTGTTAGATGTTTTAAAGATTAATGGAATAGGTAGAAAAGGACACCCCCACTTGGGAACTTGGAAGCAGAGAGACGCCACGGTTCAGTGGTTACAGCTATAGGACCTTCTGTGCTCTCTGCTCAATATATTAAGGGTGGTGATGTAGATGAAGGTTACGCAAGAAAAGTAGGTGATGTGGGTATACTACGTCAACAGGCAGCTGTGCAGTCAACCAGATAGTTTGTTGTTTTAACCTGTCTGACAATTGTTACGTCTGACCAGGGAGACAATAACAAGCTGATGTTAACACATGTGATCTAACGATAGTTTTGCGTTCTTTAGCATGTTTTGGAAGGGATGGCCGTGGTGTATCATTTATTCTTTCATTCATTCACATATGTACTTCTTTCTTTTATTATATCTTCTCATTCATTCACATATACGTCTTGCTCTTCATTCATTCATTCATTCATTCATTCATTCATTCATTCATTCATTCATTCATTCATTCATTCATTCATTCATTCATTGTAAGATTTCGACTGATACAGTAAACTGGCTGAAGTACTGTTAAACGCAGCCTAAGTTGCGATGGAGACGAATCAGGTCACTGTGTGCATTGGAGCATGAGGAGGCGCATACTAATTAGTACAAATGGTAAAGAAAACAAGCGAGTGACCTACCCCTGTTGTAGATAATTTCTGGTCTGACAAATAGGAAAATACCCCATAAAACCTCGGACGAAGAAAAGCCGGGGCGGGCAAACGGGAATTACTAAAAATGGAGACCACACTATTAAAACGAAACATGCTAAACTGGGTAGGTACACTTAAAACTACTAGGTAGGTACATTTGGTGAATGTCAGCGGAATTGGCAAGACATATTTCAATACAGTTTAAAGATCTCACAACACCGTTTATTAATGTGTCCCAGCATAGTCACTGGAGTTTGGTCATTCTTGATTAGGGCTTTCACAAATAACTTCAACTTCATAGATATAGGTTGAATTTTGGTATATTTATAGAATACCTAAATTCAAAAGAATCTCAAGACTTAGTATTCTAAGTGTATTGTATATGTTGCTGGAAGTAAAGTAAAACTCGATTATCTGCAAACCGCCGCCATATTGCTGGGATGTTACTGAGTGCGACATAAAACTAAACTCACGAAATTAAACTGAATTGTCATTAGAATTTCATCTATTTTTAAGCCATATGTTTGCAAAATAAAGAAAACGAGCAAACGAAAATATTTTCGTCCACGAGAGAGATTAGTCGAATTAAGACCGGAATGATTTCATTTTTTTGTCGTGATAATTATAAACACACTTTCATTCATATATTTACAACCTCCAAGACAATAAAAAAGCTATGAAAATTGAAGTGGAAATCCAGATTCTTGTACTTGTTACAAATTAGCAGAATTAAGTCAAAATGAGTTGAATTTTGTGCCATGATACATATAAATATATCCTCATTCATTTACAAAATCCAAAACACCGGAAAAGATGTACTTTGAGTAAAAGTGATTATTCTGGCATATTTTAAAAAAATCTTCCTGAATTCGCAAAAGTAAGTCAAAATCAGTTGAATTTTGTGTCATGATACTCATAATGGCACTTTCATTCCTTTACATCCTCCAAAACATTAGAAAAGATGTATCTGGAGTGAAAAGGAAATATTTTCGCTCATGGGCCCAATGTTTTTCGCCCATGGGCGAGATGTTTTTGAAAATCGGTCTCAATTATCAGAATTAAGTCACAGCGAGTTGGATTTGGTGCCACGATACTCATAAATATATCCTCATTTATTTACAACCTCCAAACCACAGGAAAAGATGTATTTTGAGTGAAGGCATATATTCTCGCCCATGGGCCAAAATATCTTTCTCCCATGGGCGAGAGTTTTCAAAATTGCTCTCATTTAGAGGAATTAAGTCAAAATGAGTTGGAATTTCTGTCATGATACTCATAAATGTACTTTCATTCATTTACATCCTCCAAATATTGGAAAAGATGTGTTTGGGGTAAAAGGAAATATTCTCGCCCATGGGCCAAAATGTTTTTCGCCCATGGGTGAGATTTTGTTAAATAGCTCTAAATTAACGGAATTAATTCAAAATGAGTTGAATTTTGTGACATGATACTTATGAACATACTTTCATCCATTCACAACCTCCAAAACATGGGAAAAGGTGTATTTTGAGTAAAAGTAAATATTCTCACCCATGGGCCAAATGGTTTTCGCCCATGGGCGAGGCGTTTTTAAAAATCATTTTAAATTAGTCGAATTAAGTCAAAATAAGCTTAATTTCGTGTCAAGACAATAATAAATACACGTTCATTCATTGAAAAGCTGCAAAGCCTGGAAAAAAACATGTAGTTTCAATTAAATTAATTATTCTCGTCCATGGGCCAATATGTTTTTCACCCATGGGCGAGATTTTTCAAAATCGCTGTCAGTTACCAGAGTCAAGTCACAACAAGCTGAAATTTGTGTCATGATACTTATCAACATTTTTTCATTCATTTACAACCTCCAAAACATTTATTCTGGATGAAATAAACACTTTCGCCCATGGGCCTGCCCATGGGCCTACCCACTGGCCACTGTTCGCCCATGGGCGTGCCCATGGGCGAGCGAGTTTAAATTTTGAGTTTTCGAAAAAAATTTTTTTAATTTTTTCATCCTTAGCACACATACATAACAGCTGCCTGTTTAATTTTGCGAAATCGCTTGTGAGAGAGTGGCCACAGTGCTGAGAGTTTCTGGACTTTTGTGAGTCCAGAATTAAATTGTGACGTGTTGAATTCTTTTGACAACAGCGGGACATACGGCATGGTTAAAACAAATAAAGCAAAGAGAGACGATCACCTTGTACGCATAAATAGGATGAGGATGAGATGGAAAAGCAGTAAGGCTGTAAATATGCGTCGAACTATCGATGAATTGCAATTGTTGAGTTTCCGATAGCAATTAATCGATGGTAGAAACGAAAAACTATAGATGCATCGATAGTATGTGTGACTATGGATAGTTTAGCACTCGCAAAATACATGACGAACCAGATTCGTTCACTTTGATTTAGAGCTATCCGCCCCTATTACCTATTAATCCGCCCCTATTAGAACGAATAAACTCTTATTTTACCATGACTTCAGTAAATATATTTGATTCTGATTGTTAATCAAAGTCATTCACGGGTATATAATCACATTATATACCTCTGATTTTCCAACACATTATGTATTTGTTTAAAATCGGAATAATGCGGTTATGGTAGAATGGAGATGAACCTAATATGTTGGAAAATCAGAGTTGTACGACAAAATTATAATAGCTCTAAATTTTGTATTTAAAACCTCACGCTACGCGTTCTGTTTTAAATTAAATTTAGAGCTATTATAATTTCATCATACACCTCTGATTTTCCAACACAGTATGTTTATCTCCTCTCCTAGTTTAGTGTACTACTTTTAACCATTACATATGAAAGACGTGTGGTTAATCTTAAGCGGAACACCAAATTCATTCTTGTAAAACTTGTGGTTAATTCACACCGAGCGATTAAAATTTGCCAAAAGGTCGTCTGCTTCACTCTCACCCACCAACGACACCACGGACAGGTTACGTAACTCTGTAGCCAGGGGACAGCAGCGAACCGCAGTGACGTCATGTTAGGAACGATTTTCAGGTATAACATATGTGTAAGAAGCTCGTCTTTTCGCTGATTTCTCGACGTCATCATAGATATGCCTACAGATTGCCTTGCCGTCTGTTGCTCCCAGTGGTCGGGCGATGGTGTCACCATGCACAGATTTCCACAGGAACCCACAATTCGTGCTAAATGGGTTATGTTTGTAAGTGCGAAGCGAGAACTGAGATAAATAGTCCACAATTTCGTAAAACCCTATTTACTGCAGTGCTGCGCCCGGTTAACTTAAAAACGTTAGCCGATCTATGCGCGGAATATGAACTAGTTTATGTTGTGGGAAACACTGAAGTCTTGGGACGATATCTTACTTGTGTTCAGATACCTTCACGGAAGTTAAATAACCAATACTACTTACTAGTTGTAGTAATATATGTATGTGGGTGATGACCAAAAAAAAAACTACAACTTGTAACACACAGATTTCTTCCACGGAACCTCGCTTCCACGAGAGAAATTGTTATGTTATAAGCCATGTCAGGCAAAATCCTATTGGCCATCAATCAGATACATATTTTACTACCGGTAGAAGTGGTTTTGATTTTGTAACTTGGTGAAAACAAACCTAAATAGCATTTATCCTCAGACAGGGCGCCGCCATTTATGAAAGTCGTGAAGTCACCAGCTGAGATTATGGTGATCTGCTGATACTTATAGATAGTGTATAACAGGAATGTAATATCTAGACATTTTATAGTTTGCCAATGTGAAACAATTCGTGCACATGTGTATGTTGTGTGTCTCATTACACTTCACGACGAAAATAATGATTTTGTTGTTATGCTACGACAAATGAATAAAAACAAAATGCAAATATTCAAATTAAAACAGATTTAAGTTATAGGAACAATGTTAGGCTGTTACTTTGTTCCAGGAATGTATTCATCAATATCCACAAAAACGAGTGATATGCCATTCATCTGCAGCTTTTTTATCTGATGTGTTTTTTAATAGTCTAATATACCAAAAAGTGATGTATCGTTTCGGGTATTTCACATCGGTGTATAGTCTCATTGGTCACCCAAGACAGCACACCTGGCAACTAATTTCATAATGTCCGTCATTCTTTAAAAAAGTAATTTAGTTAGCCAATAATTATCAATCGGTTTCTTAGCGGTTAATCTTTGAAAGAAGGGCGTTGTTTTAACACAGACACAGACACGACAGGGTGCATTCAGTATAGATTAATAAATCTTTACACATAAACACTGTCTTTTGACAAATCCGCTTTGCATAAAAAGGTAATTAATCAATCATTGTATTATCTGTTGATTCTTTGATCGATCTAGACACAAAAATGGGAACCTTTGTCGAGTATCATACGTGGTGTTACCACTTATACCTGTTTTAAATTCATTAGTTGACCATCGAGTGAATAATGACAAAACGTTTAGGTTTACACTATAGGTTATGGCCGTTAAACGCGAAATTTGAGACCCCTATAACCACTGTCGCGGTTCCGGTACTTTTTGTCGTTCGTTTCGGTTCAGTGATGTCGCGGTTCCGGTACTTTTTGTCGTTCGTTTCGGTTCAGTGATGTCACGGTTCCGGTACTTTTTGTCGTTCGTTTCGGTTCAGTGATGTCACGGTTCCGGTACTTTTTGTCGTTCGTTTCGGTTCAGTGATGTCGCGGTCACTGCACTTTGTGGTTTCACGTGCACTGTTACCGTACTTATCACAATAATCATATAAAGGGGATTGGAGAATTAAACAACAAAACAAGACACAAGAAAATATAACTCAGATGAGCTATGTTGTTTATTTTTAAATTTTACATAAATAAATAAATAAATAAATAAATAAATAAATAAATAAATAATTATTTTAAATAATTTCAATGTTCATGATACCTCAGTGTTCACTCAGTTGTATTAATCAGTTGTTTGGAATTCCAACCCTCGACGTTGTTTGTTCGGTGACGTGCCCTCTCATAACGGTTCCAAACTGCTGGCGGGAACTGGGTGCCTTCCACCCAGGTAGCTGTGATGTAATCCATGAAGGCTGCTACTTAAAACAAATTCAGAATTTATAAGTAACAAAACTTATAATTACAAATCACAAAAAGTTGTATTTACGAAAAGGAATACATGTAGATTACATGATGCATGCTTATCTTAGGACCCTTTGGACTGTTGGCTATGGTGTCCAACCATACATCTTCTATCTGGTGTCTGGGCACCAGGGGCAGAACAGCAGTTCGTCGAACAAACCTCCTAATGTCGTCGTCGTCCTTGTATTATAGCGTAAGACCTTCTTCCTGAGTCCTCCTCCAGATGCTCTGGATGGATGTGATGAAGAAAGCACCCACGAATTCCCGTTGCTGGAAGGACAAGTCGTACTGTGTTGTGGGCAGTCCCGGGACTTTGGATTTGACGGGCTTCCGGGAATAGAAAATTTCCAAATTTCGCGCTACCGGGTCGACACCAACACGGGTTACAAAAAGGCAGTATTAATTGATGTAGTGCAATTGGCATGTAAATTTAATCAAATTATGGACCAACACTAAACGAGATAATTTACCCTCTGAAATGTACATGGATTCTACATCGGCCGTCATATCTATTCATGACATTACGTCACGGAGACACGCCGCTTCGATT
The DNA here is from genome assembly GCF_037392515.1 of Haliotis asinina. NCBI lineage: Eukaryota > Metazoa > Mollusca > Gastropoda > Lepetellida > Haliotidae > Haliotis > Haliotis asinina. The sequence goes on from NC_090282.1 coordinate 36,946,648, forward strand.
GGTTGAAATTTCGTTTTCGGGTGAGAATTGTGCACTGGTGTCAAAAAGGTCGATTTAAGTTACCTAAAGATAGAAATGAGTAGTTTTAATTGTGAGGTTTCCTTTATAGCGATGCACATTAGTGATTTGTGCATGTGTACCCCCAAAGTACACGTGATCGTTAATCGCGTTCATAAGATGTCCGTCTTTGAAAAGGTTGTGAACTCTCATACTTCCTAATATAGAACACGCAATATGGATAACGTCTATATTTCATGAGTGCGACGTTTCGATACAGATTCTCGTACCGTTGTCCATCTGCTTGAAACGTTGCAGTCATGAAATAAAGAAGATGTTATGCATAAAGCGTGTTCTATGTTGTATTCCCCAACTTCTAAAATGCAACTAAAACAACTTTTACTTCCTATCCAAATTGAAACTTCAGGTTTTCCTACTTTTTGTTGAAAATGAGTGCGTGAGTTTAGTTTAAGGCCGCACTCCAGCAATATTCCATCGATATAGCGGCGGTCTCTCAATAATCGAGTCTGGGCCGGACAATCCAGTGACCAACAACATGAGCATCGATTTGCGCAACTTGGAACCGATGACATGGGTCAACCAAGGCAGCGAGTCTGACCACCCGATCCCGTTAGTAGCCTCTTACGACAAGCATAGACGCCTTTTATGGCAAGCATGGGTTCTACCCCGGGTAGACCTTCATTTGTTTTTGTTTTTTTGTTTGTTTTTGTTTTTGTTTTTTTGTTTTTTTAAAGAGTATAGCATAGTCAGCTAATTCCAGATTACAAGGCATTGTTCCCAAAGCCAGTTGATCGCAGTTGAATGCCGAGACAATTAATATAGTCCATAATCTGTAATTGAGAGAGTACGGATAATAAAAGAAGCTTTAATAATGAAACAAAGAGGAATTTGGCCGGGACGCAGAGATTAGTCCGGACTCGGTTTACAAAGAGTCCGGATTTGACAGGTCCCACTAATGTGAGATTTAAGTTTCACAAATGACTTGACACAAAATGCTGCGCTGCACACATCGTATGACTGCAAATGCATATTTTTGTTTGAATATTACAGTTATTTACTGTGTAACGAAACAGATCGAAAGTCAGTTAAATGCGATCTACCCCATAACAAGAAACTTACCATTGTCTGATGTTCGATTGTCGGTGATTTTTCAGGAGTAAAAGACGTAGTGGATAACACCTGTGCCTAGATTTTCGAAGTTCTCTTAGCGCTAAGATAGGCGTAAGTACCTTACATTACAATTAAGATAGATTTTCTAAGCGCTGAGAGTAATTCGAAAACCTAGGCTCAGATCTATTACAATCTACGGCTTCGCTGTTGTGATATTGCCAACATTTTGTTTTCCTTTAAAGAGTCCGATTCCACTGACCAACGGGCAGCAGCAGTAGCAGCAGAGGTGTCCCGTCAGGCCAGATCAGTGTGAGTAACGGGTTACTGGAGGTGTTGGTGTCCTGTCGCTTTCAGTTTAGTAGGGGAGCGTCAAGAATGAAACCCACCAGTCGAATACGTCGCTTGCAAACTGTCATAATGAGGGTGAATCGGGAAATGAACCAAGCTTCGTTTCCTTCTAGCATCTCAAAGGGGAGCAACTCTTGCAGCCCTGTTCTAAATACTATTTTAAGGGCCTCTCTCCGTAGTAACCGCCAAGAAGACTCGTCCCCTACCCGATGCTTGTTATGTGCGAAAATACTACAAACCAATCTGAACTCACGTAATGGACGTGGTGATTTGATATAAATGATCCTGACTATGGCATTATGTTATAGTATAAAAAATCATAAATTATATATACCGTCATATTGAAAGTGTAAAGAACGTAGGTAATAGAATTGTGCTGACTCGTGTGACGTTTTTGATAAAAAAAAACCATGCCACTGACAGTGAGAAATTCAAATACACGCACGTGTGTTTGTTGACATAAGTGCTCTCAATGGTCCAACGGAGTTTTTCTGACGATTTTGCGAGCTTGTTGTGGTGATTGTACGTGTGCTTCAAACAGTTTTAGGCAATGTAATTTATTAACCGCTAGAAGTTTCAAAACAATAATATTACATCTGTATAACTAATCAGCTTTAATCTTTAAGACTTGACATATATTTCACATCGATGGAAATATTTTAGTTTCACTTTTTTGGTTATTCATATATTTTTCAGATAATTCAGTTAAAATGCCGCTAGTGTATGACAGCGACTTTACATGAATGTTCAGTATGAGAAATATTTTAAAGTCATTTGTATGAGTTTCTGCTTGGGAATTAATGCAGCTTTTTAAAAACCAATATAAATTTTGCTTGGATATTCAATAAAACTAATCTCATTAGTAATTCTTAAACCCTTTTCAGAAATGGAAATATAAGGTGACCTTGAGGTAGTCAAAATATGTCTTTAACAACTATATTTTTCTCCCTTTAGCTGTATCAAGGAGGATTAAATCTTTGAAAAAAATAAACAAAAACAAAAACAGCAATACAATGTAGCAGTGCTTCAGTGATATTAAGCACCATTGGAATCAAACAGAAACAGAGTTATCGTTCCTATTTGAAAAGGTTCTGATGTTCCTACGCCACGGCTTGTCCCTGAATAACGCGAGTAAATCACGAATGGGCGAGCTTGGGGAAAAGGTGGTCTATATATTTTGAGAAGCAGTAAAGTTGAAGTGTACAGGCATGTGTTTGTAAGTCTCCAAGTCTGTTACAGGCAGGGGTGGTGGGGTAGCCTAGTTTTGGTTCAACCGTTTGCTCGTCACGTTGAAGATCCGTGTTTGATTCCTCACATGGGTTCGCGCCCCCACATTTCTAGCGTCCCCCGTCATCATATTGCTGGAATATTGCTTACACCGGCGTAATACTAAACTGACTAACTCACTGTAATAGGCTGGTAGTCTCATTGCAGCTCGATCACTAGCACTGGTCATAGGATCGGACCAGTCCGACTTTCATTCCTGTGCAATATTAATTAGACAATGAAACAGCAAGCATTGGGCCCCTTATATTATAAACTGTTTGCTGCATTTAGACCTAATGGATGTATACAAAATTCAACAAGCGTGTACTCCAATGCTGAGTATTCGTCATCTGTCTGTTTCGTGGCAAGACGTTAGTTTTGTAAGATATTAATTAAAACATATATATATAAAATATATATATACATCCCTTCTTAAACAAGCCGGACTACGACAGGGCGATGGAAGAACAATCAGTGTCGTCTCTCTTTTCTTTTTCCCGTCTCAAATTCACCCTTTCGTCCAGTCATTCCCTGCTCTTGTCCACTGAGTAGATCGATGCTCATGATGCTGATCACTGGATTGTTTGGTCCAAACTTGATTATTTACAGACTGCTACTATAGCTGGAATGATTAGTTGTTTGGGTGTTTAACGCCACACTCAGCAATATTCCATCTCCCATATCACTTGCGTTTTTCACACAGTTGATGTTAACAGGAATATAACTATTCATTGTACGACTTTAATTGTGTTTCAGGTCTGATGTCATTGCCCGTGCTATGAAGCGGTCAAACAAGAATAGTAAGGAGTGTGCCGACTTTGGGGATGAATGTAGCTTCTGGACAAACTGCTGTGAAGGAATGGGGCTTGAGTGTCAGGCCGACAACGATAGCTGGCTCAGCAAAGGGACATGCTGGATGAAATACTAGACATGGAGTCTTCCTAGTTGATCACGTGATGTCGTAAATCTGGAAGTTGACGTTATGCGGCATCACGTGGTATTCTGTCCACGATCACGTCGTGGTTTACCGTGTACTCGTCGTATAGGCCCGTTCGACAAATCGGATTGTTTCTTCCATTTCCTAACATGGACTTACAACAGTCGTAGCACCACGATCCGTTTGTGGGGTACGAGCCAATCATAGCATTAAGTTTACGGGCGAAAGTTATGTGTGTATGTATGTAAATGTATGTTCCAGCACTGTGGCAACACCACGAAAATACGTTTCAGTCCTAAATCAGTTTGTCAGGTCAGATGTTTGATTTTCTCAACTAATAAACCTGTGAAAAACTTCACTTCACTTGTCTATTCGTCGCACGATCGTAATTGTGTCTGCGTTGATGAATATGATAACGCACCATAGAGGCCACGTCTCTAACAGGAGGTCACGGACATTTTCTGTTCGCAAGATGCCACCATTTGTTTGTACTATTCCGTGCCATGAAACGTTTATCTGGTATGCTGATGCCAATATGTCTATGTGATGTTCCGGCAAACGAACAAACAAAAACAAACTGAATGAACTACCCTCCAGCTTATGAACACCGATTGTTAATCTCAGAGTCATTTACACCCAGTGAAATTACGAATTCAGCAACCCGCACTTGTAAGAGACGTCTTACAGGACTGGTTGTGAGGCTCGCTGACTTGACTGAAGCATGCCTTTGTATCACAGTTGCGGAGCTTGATGCTCATGATGGCAATGACTGTAATGCTGCATTGAACAACAGTCACTTTGGCGTTTACTCGATGCCAAGACAAATGCAAACTGAGCTGTATTCCTATATTCCTAGGGGAAGGGAGTTGGCACCCTCATGTGTTCATCAACACTGTATTACTATCAGATCTGTATGTTGACCAACAGTGAGTGAATTTAGTTTTACGCCACACTCGGCAATATTCCAGTTATGTGGCGGCCTTCTGTAAATAATCAAGTCTGGACCAGACAATGCAGTGATCAACAGCATGTGCATCGATCTACGCAGCTGATATACGATGATATGTGTGAACAAAGTCTGACCACCCACTATACTGTTAGTAGCTTCTTAAGACAGGTATGGGTTGCTGAAGATCAATTGTAGCCCGGATCTTCTTGACCAACAGATGCTCAAAAGGTTTCACGTTTCTGTTAGTTGATAAAGTGAAGACCGACGCTTCACACACTCAAGTCGACCTTAGCGTTGGCATGCAACCGAATAAGTAGTCCCTAAAATACGTATTATTCCACTGTAACAGAACGATGCATTTAGCGACGAGTTAGGTACGAGTGGTACAGCCATGACGTTCATGGAAATATCATATAACAAGGAGAATACATTAAAACGGTATGTTGCAGATTAAAACGTAAAGGTTTGGTTGTGTAAAAGATGTTTCATTGCAACCACTAGAAAACACCCAAAGGAACAAAACACAAATTTGCAGGAAAACAAAGACACGCACTGTGGATATAATAATTGGAAAAGTCATTCTTTCGGAAAAATAATTCGGAAAAGGAAACAAACAAATCATAGGAAATGTGTAGAGCTACACAGCATGCCGGGACATATTTTTAGCTGTAATATTAATGATCATACAGTATCTTGTAATCTTTCCACTCTTACCCTCGATATTATTTCAGCTTCTGCAGATAATTCTACAAACCACCAATCTTATATTAATTCTCCTTGCATGTACCATCACTTCTCCGACGGTTTCACAAAAATGTAATGAGTTTAGTTTGCACAAATTCGGGTTTCCCACCCACATTGAAAATGATACGCTATGAAATGATTTTGAATTCGCCAGAAACGCAACAACACAAACTCACTCACAATACACGGCATGTTGGCTGAACGATAGCTAGGCTCTACTCCACGAGAAATGACCACACAAGCATGGGGACGACGATGGACCATGATGCCCAGGTTTAGCAAATTCACAGTTCAATGTGCTAATGAGCTGTAATAGTTTCAAAACAACATTTATTTTCAAATCAGTATGTAACCTGTGATATCCGTATCAACCTTATTTGCTTACATTTTTTTCAAATTATCTTTTAACTTGCACATCAAGGCTATAAAATTCGTTTCGACAACGTTCTTTCTATAAGTCATGTCTCAAAGCACAACCACAGCTTGTCTTATAGGTTCAGCTTGAGGAGTAGTTCTGTACCGAATGGCATACAATGTACTTGATATAAAAATCATTCGAAGTTGGCAGAAAATGTGAGTAAAGAAAGCGAGGATGTCCTTTAAGCTGTTGGTCGCCGAGACACGTCATATATTCATGACACTACGGTTGCCTGGTGCTCTCTGCATCCACATCATTGATAATTCCCCCATCCTTTACCTCCTCCACTTTCACTCCTTTGCTGCGTGCTGGTGGGTAGTAGTCCGATAACTGGATGTCACCAAGGATGTGCTTCATGCCCTTTTTTATTTTCACTTTTTTCGACTCATTTTCTTTCCGAATGCCCAGTTGTAGGTTTTGAGGTGGCCTGTACCCTGGGTGTTTGTATAAAGGAAAATATGAAAAGTACGGCCGTTTGTTCGAGTTCTCCAACGCAAACGGGTCTTTCTTCATTTTCCTTATCCTTGCGTCAGCGAGTGCCAACAGGTATGCCTGTTTGTGGATATTTGGGTCGACTTTCGGCAAGGCAGGGTTATGCTTATTTCTTTGTTTCTTTTTCACAGATATTTCTATTTTCTCTCTGTAACTCAGCGAGTTACCTGTGTCGTGCTTGAGAATTCCACCTTGACCTTGTTTACTCTCCTTCACAAAAGAGTTCTGTTCGCTGAATCGGACTTTGTGATCACCCTCCTTCCTCTTGCTGGAACACTCTCGTCTGTTATGGGAAGCACTCGTTAGGTCCGTGGCTGTTTTATCTGGGGTTCGTGAAGGCGTGCGGGTCCGCTGTCGTTCAAGATGGCCACGGGAATGTTTCCGTCTCACAGGCTTACCACACTGGGGGCAAAGCCCCATTTTAGACACACACCATTTTTCATGTCTACCCGTCTGGAAACATTCCTTACACCTTAGGAACGCTGTGTCGACATCGGGACACTCGCACCAATTCGCTGAACCAATTCTTGAAAATATAAACGAGTCTGGGGTCGTCAGAGTTGTCTCCCTTGATATGGAGTGTGGTTCTGGTGGTGAGAGGCTGAATGTTCCTTTTCGATGAAATTCAAAAGAAAGTTCTTTTGTGTTGGGAGTTTCACGTACGTATTCCTTAAATGGGGATGACTGACCTGCATATTTGGCCCAGTCGTCTTTCTTCCCGTGCTTGTATTTGACCGTTCCTCCAGGTATCTCATCTTGCTCTCCCCACGCTTCAATACCAGGATGATTCGTGGAAGCTCCTTTAGGTTTCTTCGTCCTTCTCTCATTCCCATTTCTATTCGTTGTATCACTTCCTCTTCCGCTGTAATGGGTACTATCTCCTAATGTATATGACCCCTTTCGATTTAACTCTCCACCGCCATCTTGGGACATTGACCTTGATCTGTCAGTATTCCGTCCAATCATTGATCTCGTCTCATTTGTCAAGGTCGGAAGACTCAATCTCCCCTCAGCAGCCCTCTTCCTGTCTTTGGACATCGGTGGATTCGTAGTGAGGAAGGTATTTTCGCTTACAAGGGGAAGAAACCTGCCGTCTTTATCAGCCTTCTGTTTATCGTTTTCGAACATTGGAGGGAGTTGAAACCTGTTCTTTTTCTCTCTAGGCAACGCATCCCTGTTGAGGATTGCCGTATCAAAGAACCTCCCGTCGTCGGACGCGGGAGTGTTTGGAGGAGAGACACCCAACATGGTAGGGTGTGGAGCCGGAGGCACGTGCTCACAGCGCTGGAGGTACCCCTTTCCAAAGAGGTACCTGTAGGGGTTACCCATATATCGGCCATCAGGTCCCAGTCGACTACATACATAGCAGAAACTATGAGGTATATGCTTGCGAGAAACCTGGAATTAAAGAAATATGGTTATTTGATTTTGCTTTATCTCCCTTAAATCAGAAATTACAGAATAAATCATTCGGTGATCGTTTCGTGTTTTTTCACCTAATTATGCATAGATTTATGCATTACTGTTTTATGGCAAGGTTCTTCAAGTTTTTCATTAAGACGCCGCACGCTAGTAAGGCCTGATCACTGTGTGTTTTATCCCAGAAATAAAGAAACAAACCACAGTCATTTCGTATTTCATTTTTGAGAGTGGAAAAGTACGGTAACCCAAGAAAGTGAGTATGCTTTTACGCCGTTTTTAGCAATATTACAGCAATATCACGGCGGGGGACACCGAAAATGGGCTTCACACTTTGTACCTGTGTAGAAAATCGAACCCAGGCCTTCAGGTTACCATCGGACGGTGTAACCATTAGTCAACCCCAATGCACCACCGAGGCAGTGAGGAACACAATGATATGGCGGGTAAAAGAAAGAAGTTCCTGGTGGTTCGGCGCCATTATTTATTACACAATGGCCTCATATTTCATCAAATAAACCTCCAGACTGCCACTTAAAGAAGCCATTATTTTCTACCATGTGATGGCATAGAGTTTTTGTGTAAAACAGCTCACACTTTCGTAATACTACGACCCAAGCTAGATGTTGCAGTCATATTGCAAAATACAAGTTTTACACTAAAAACAAATATTCGTATTGCTCTCAAAGATTCAATACATATATTCACTATATTCCTTTTGTATTTAACTAAACCAAGAGATTATTGGTTTATCGTCCATTTCAAACTGTGACTTTAGAGTTATCCACCCTTACATCATCCAAAATACGTTCCGTGCACATTACCTCAGACCACAGTTACCCCACCCCCTACAAGCGCCTGAAGCTTTAAAGATCCGGAAGAAAAATAGGAGACTATAGTGCATTGCTTAAATGGGCTGTTCAGTCCGTGCTATCAGGGAGACATTTTAAGGCACTTTTGTGTCCATTACGTGGACATGGTGTTGGGTCCAGCCTTCCAATATTTGACCCAAAGTTCAAGGCTGTTTAGTGCGTTTCGGCAGCAAACTTTCGGTGAACACAGTTATTGTGACAGATCAAGGGTCAAGGTCTGAAAGAGGAAATGAAAACGGATCCTTGTTTAGCAAGGTATGAAACTCTGCACACGGTATTACCAATGTCTAGATCACCGTGCACCAGTGACCACGAAAGTGTTCTCGCTAGCTGACATTTATTTCCTTTGTGGCAACCACACTATTCTACACACCTGGTGTTCTGTTCAACCACATACGTCAGTATACAACAAATTGCAAGCATCTCACAAAACACATTTCAACTCACAGCTGTCCCTTTTCGACCCCATGGGGCGGCCCCATTCAGCAAGGCAGCCACCCTCCTCTGTGTTTTCTTTATATCCCCTAGGTCGAGGGGTACCGGCGGCGCCCGGGGGTAGCGGGTCGTGGTCGGCATAAGGAATGACTGAAATAAACACGCATAATTAATCTTTGACCTACCTTCTGGGGGAACTGATAGTTGATCATGTGAATCAGATCATCCACATTCATGATCCCCGGGGGGTCAGTCTGGAGGGACATTGTTCTGTGAGCGGGGAGCCCGTGCCGGGGGTCTTAAGGTTGGCCGAAATGCTTTAATCCAAGCAAAGATCCACGGGAATGACTTTTTTGTCGGGTTAATTGATATCAATCTGAAGTGGAAAACTTCAGAGGTGAGTTATCTTCGAGGTGAACACAAATCTGTCAACCGTCATCTGTCATCACGCTACACTTAAGTCATAAGAGGGTTTGATACTTGATATCCGAATTAAGGCCGAAGTCCTTCCCTTCTTTTGAACCATACGATTGGAACTCAAATCCATATACCGCACCATGATTCATATTCCTCCATATTCTTTTCGGAACAAAGCATATCCTAAAACTTTACAACACGGCCGATCAAAGACAGCAACGGCTTCACCATATCAAGTGGAGATAAAGTCGAATATAATTCCTAGGTTAGCACTCAAGTCACAGGTGCGCTGGGGTCGATACTGCCAATACAAACTACACTAAACTCTTAATCGTAATTCGTCTGACATTAATTCTTCCGTCTTTCTTCGAATCACGGCAGTTATTGACTGCAGTTCATGACGTTTCATTCATAAGACTCACAATTTCCTGTTATTGAACGAAACGTAGCGCCGATTACCGAATCCGTACACTACCGACCGCAGCTACCAACAATACATCCCAGCCTGAAAGGATAGGATTAATGAATGAATTGCCAAGATGGATGTTCATATCCTTGGATAGGATATGCTGTGGAGAGTTCAGTGAAACTCCGACGGAACCACACGCACGTTGATAATGTGCCAATTAGCCGTTGACGTCATTGACGTCTATTAACACAGCATCACAAGAACACTTCAGGACGTATGGACACGATACATCCCATGAGACTCAGGGATCCACGTCAGAGGAATGTAAAATACAGGTCATATTCGCTGAAGACTAACACCACATGTATTGCAAGAAGTCACGTCACCTAGACCTTTAATCACAAATCCGCATTGCAGTCATGCAGGCAATTCATAAACTCCCTTGACACTAGAATAATCTTGTCTTATCACCCATGTAAAGCGTCTTGGAAGCTACTGTGCACGTCACTGGCTCGGCTGTTGACGTGTTCCAGTCGTTAAAGTTCGATAAACATTCCCCCATTTAGTCCTGGACCACCTTGTTCAACGCTATAAACGATCCACAAGTTGGTATCTTGTCCTGCGTTGCTTCTTGAAAGCCAAGTGCAAGTGCTAAATCCACTTCTGCTTCCCACGGTAACACTCATTTAATTAACTCCATACACAAACAAATTATGGCTGTACAGTTGTTGCGTTGAGTGTAAGCTCCCATTTCAGTAAATTTACTGCAAGTCTTCACGGCATGTCTCCAAACAAACACAAGCTAGGTGTTCAGAGACTGTGCTTTACAACGAGGCAGTCTGTTCTCGCATGACAAACCCTCATAAAAGAGACATTAATCCATCGTGTTAATATACGGTTGCAGTGAGCACTTCATTAATGAAATACACAGGATGAAGGCATGGGAAACAAGCCACAAAGTATAAAAAAACACGTTATAAAGTGTGCTGCTATCTCCAGTTATTCAGCCACTATCAGTGTTTATATACGGGCCTACGGTCATAGTAACAGTAATCCCTTGTGTAGAGGCCCTCCCTAAAACGGGTATGTAATTACGACTGGCGGACCCATCCAGGTATGTCCTGACGAATACGGTGGACACCTGTATCATTATCTGAGGTCTGTGACAGGGTATCAGTGACATAGGGGTACGATAACATATCAGTGCTTAGTGGAGTGTTGAATGATCTAATTGTTAACCCGTGTTGGGATTGTGAAACAGTTACTCAGCATATTACCGTCACACCGTCACACAGGACCACATGCTCAAAGAGACTTTAATTGCTCAGCATATTGCCGTCACACCGTCACACAGGACCACATGCTCAAAGAGACCTCAGTTGCTCAGCACATGCCGTCACCCGTCACACAGGACCACATGCTCAAAGAGACTTTAATTGCTCAGCATATTGCCGTCACACCGTCACACAGAACCACTTGCTCAAAGAGACTTTAATTGCTCAGCATATTGCCGTCACCCCGTCACACAGGACCACATGCTCAAAGAGACTTTAATTGCTCAGCATATTGCCGTCACACCGTCACACAGGACCACTTGCTCAAAGAGACCTCAGTTGCTCAGCACATGCCGTCACCCCTTCACACAGGACAACTTGCTCAAAGAGATTTTTGCTTGAAATACAAATCAATGACTGTATAACAGCTAAACAGTCTACGTGTTAAGATTGTCCTCTTAGTACGTTGCTTTCCGTTAAATCAAACACAACTAAAATTTTATTGCACTATTTGACTATGTGTTACAGTTGTGTGTAACATCTAATCTTCTCAATTGTTTTGTGCTGAAGGTCGTTGGAATCTTTGATAAAACATATTGTCTTTGAATATGTTCATGGTGGTATGTTGTTAACGTTATTGATAGAATTGATGGTTGAAATATTTTGACGTTAGCATTGATGGCTCACGTTATTACTGGTGGCTGTATTGGTGTTGACGTTAGGATTGATGGATGCATATGGGTTGACGTTAGCATTGGCGTTCACTTTGGCATTGGTGCATAGGTCTTGACGTTAGCGTGATGTTTGTGCTGATGTTGACGTTAGCATTGGTGTTGATGTTACCAGTGATGGTTGTATTGATGTTGATGTTAGCATTGAAGGCTGTATTTGTGTTGACGTTAGCACTGATGGTTGCGTTGGTGATGACGTTTTGATGTTAGCATTAATGGCTGTATACTTTATGTTACAATGGATGGTTAGGGGTGGGTGTGAGGGAAGGGGTGAGGGGTCGAGGGAAGAGGAGGATTGGACGTGTGTGGTGGAATTGTATGTACGGATGTAATATGTGTGTGAGGATTAATTACCAACGGTTTCGTCACACGTGCCCTCTTTCAAATTTCCCCTAACCATAAAGAACCTCCCGGGCCGTATACAACCGCTCTGTCAGTCTAGCTGTGATATAATCTGTCTCCCTCTACAAACTGTCACAGGACCCTTCAATCTGAAGAATCTTATCACCACTGTCAACTCGTCAACTGTCAATATTCAGCCAAGACCTCCTCCGTTATACTGCCCTATAAAACACACCCTGTGTATCATGTCCTTCACAGGGCGTCCATAAGATACATAACTGGGGGAGTCAGATTAGAAACGGGGGAGGTGGGAGATATTGATTTCAAGAGCGTACTTCAAAAACAATGTTATCTCGTCAGTTCAGTTTGATCCAGTTATGGAAATCAGTACATGTTATCTGGAGGAAATATTGCTTGAAATCGATACATCAGTCTCATTCCTTCCTAATTATTGACATGCGTTGCATGTCAATATTACATTGACGTTTTAGTGGTTCTGACACGATATTTGCCTGTGCATATTTCATATAACTGAGAAATCATGCATGTCAGCCATTCTAATTTCACAGTACGTCTCACTGGTGGCCATGTCTTGTAAAGCGCCTAAATTTGCCCTGTGCGCCAAGCATCTTGGGAATAATGTTACACACACGAGAAAACACGTTCTTTAAACAATTCATTTCTTTTAATCAGTGCGTGTTTAATGTATATTGAAAGGTTTGATATATGAGTTTCGTTCTTAGTCGTTCAAATGTATACGCAAAACTATCGGATTGGAGATTCGAATCCCGAATCTGAAAATGAAATATTCAGATTTGGGATTCGAATCCCTAATCTTGTCTGATGTGCCATTGGTGCGTCGGAATCATGGGTTCGAATCTCAGATTCTACTTGACTTCGCTCTTGATCTCGTTAGTATAACCGATACATAATGATACTGGTCTTGGTATCGTCACTAATAACAGTAATTTATAACAAATGCATATAAAATAGTCGGAATCGGACGACAGAGTTCTCTTCAGATTTCTTATGACTACGGGCTAGATTTTGCCGCTGGTTTCCCATATGCAAATCCGCATGGCAATCGTCTCCTGAAGGCATTTGAATGTATTAAAATATAGTTTTAAGTTGATGTGTTGGGTTCACTGACGTAGGCACCTGTGGACGCTGCGTCGTATTGCAGGAAAACCTGTGGTCTGAAAGTGAATATTTCGCGCCACCGTGGCCTTTGTTGTTTTTTAATTCCATTAATCCTATATGTCACAATGCACACATTCTGATTTCAAAACACACGCGTTTAATGTGGACACACGAAGTAACACTTCAAGTATATCAAACAAGTTGTACATAGTTCCCCACTATCTCTGCAAATAAGCGCACCAACACAACTGCCACATAAACGCGCAATGGTCGCTATTTACTGTATATTTATATCTTGGTTATCTTTGGAAATGCTTATATCTCTGTAATGTCGATTGTTTTCTCATTCAAAAACTTTTCATGTTAGGTCCCATTAAGGAAGGGACCAGTACGATCATGGCAAAAGCATTGCAGAAAATCAGGAACCGAACTTTAAACCCGCCATATGGCTGGAATATTGCTGAGCGTGGTGTAAAACCTAACTCACTCACTCACTTACAAATTGTAAAAGAGAGATGTTTTATTTACGCCTCAATATATATATTATGCAAACAGCACGAGCGAGAAATCGAACCTCAAAGTGACTGGAACAATGAAGATTATTAAAGTATACATCGATATACGTAATGCAGTATTATCAGTAGGAGTACATCGATCGTTATCTGTTAACCCTTTGATACTCTTCGTTATCTGTTAACCCTTTGATAATCTGAGCGCTTTTGTAATCTACAGATAAGGTCTGAAAATGTTCTGTCAGATCTTGAGAAGCGTTGTTGAAGCATGAACACCTGGCACGGCACATTCCGTGCAGTGAAGTATTTTCTCATCCACCGGTCACGTCGTTAAAGGGAACATTGCTCTGGGAGGGGGGAAAGTTCATTGCATTGGATTCATGGAAAGGCGATGTACGTTTACCATTGTTACTAAAGAGCTTATCCGATTAACCACTCATTCATTTACTAATATAACAAGATAAGGTGAATGTCTTTTCTTTAAGAAACATGTTTGTATATTATATCACACATTTGTATACTATTTTTTTAAGTTTCCGTTTTTAGCAGAATATCTACATTTATATTTATCTGGTCGACTCAACTACCAGAGTAGATTGGTGAGGACAAATAATAACCTGGATAACTACTGGGTTGATTATGTAAGAATGAATTACAAGATTCTGACGCATTTAAGGGACGTAACTCTACATTACAAATTGTGACGCTTTGAAGTGCCGATCCACATGTGTTTGAAATGATAAAATAACTAAGCAGTTGAAAATATTCTCCAGCTGCCGTGAATATATGTGGCAGTTCAAATGTCACTCTTTATTCATTTTGTGAAAATGGCAGGAGTGCTAGCGATCATTGTCGCCACTGAGTTATGAATTGGAATCAGAATGGTCAAATACAGTCTATATTCCTGTGATTAAGGATTTTGAAGGAATATATACACTATGGAAGTATACTTAATTTACATGCTGATTTCCACAGGAGTGAGTGAGCAATGTATGTATTTACGCCCCTTGTAGCAGTATTTCAGCAATATCACGGCGGGCGACTCCAGAAATGGGCTTCACAAATTTTGTGGTCAATCAAACGAGGGCCTTCGGCATGACGAGCGTGGTTACCCTACCGCCACGACTTCCTGAGCACATTATAACAGACATGTCAGCGTGAGATCACTCGTGACAACGCAGTGAAGAATATATTCCAACATTGTTTGCTTCCCTCTTGAGGTATCAAGATTTAGAAGCAAGAGATGTTTGTGAAGTATTGTGCCAGTAATTCTTTCCGTCAAAAATAGTTCTACTCTAAATATGGCAGCTACGCGTATTGATCTGTATACTTAGCATAATACTGACGCAATAAGTCATAGTCAGTTAAACCACAAGGTTCTCGAACAATGTTTATAATGCATATCAATATCAGTTTGAATGTAACCAACGTTTATTTAAGAATGGTGCAAGCGTAATTTCTGTTTGCCGAACAAATGCAAAAAGGTTCCTTTAGCCATCAAATGCTATAAAATCACTTGCACTTAATTTATCTACCTTAAAAAATCCAATACCGAATTCAGGCGGTTGTCATGTTTATATCACACTTCTCCACACTGTGTTCACGATCGTCCCGGGAACAATATCAACTAAATGAGCAAATAAACTCACTAATCAAAATAGTAGCTCTCAATACATTTTAATGAACGGCCAGTGTTATTTCAGAAGGTGCTAAAACCCACATTTCAGGCACACGTTCTGCTATTTCAGAAGGTGTTTTTTTATTCAAGACATGCGATAATTTAAGGATTTACCGTACAGATGTTTTATTAGGTAAGAAGTCCTCCTGTGGTTCCGTGGGGATCCTTACAGGTTAGAGTAGGTCTTAATTAATTATTCCATGTTTTTTTGGTAAGAGGCAGCTCATTGGATCGGGGGATCAGGATCGAAGGCATGGTTGAATGTATGTCACCAACACGATGTCATCAGTACGATGACACCCATCAAGCAAGGTCATCGTCTACTGACGTCAGTGGACGTTGCTCATGATATCCGTCACTGGTTTTAAAATTTTCTTCAGACTCGATTATCTACTGTTCTGGATATAGCTGGAATATTAAGATACGACCAATCAAACAATACGATGCCAACAATGTACGTGAACGGCACCTACCTTAGCGTGTTGTATATTGTCGCACCTTCTCACATCTCCGTCGTAGGACACCGACCACAGCGTTCTGCTTCATCATCTACGCCTGACGAAGTAAATGTTTCCCTTCTCTGTAATACGCCAATCGAAATCGCCACACAATAATCTGATACAACCTGTCCCCTATCAATTCCTATCATGCAGCCTCATCCAATGAAGTCTGACAAAGGTCTGTCATTGTCCGTTGCATAATTCCTTACTTGAGAAACCCATAACTCGTGTTTTCAAATATAACCATAAATTGAAACAATGACTTTCAAATTCACTTTGAATCCTATGTCTCAAGAATTACTTTCTTGCAACCCCTGTAAACGTACGAAATCTCTAACTAACTCTCAACTGTGGCCTGGAACGTTAAACAACGCTCTCGTCCGACCCTCGCGAACAACTCAGGTAGGGTATAAATCCTCTTGTGCCATGCGACCGTTGAGAGAAGCAGTAGCACATTGTTACAAACCCGTCTCATTGCCTGGAGAAGTGTAATTGATTTATCGACTGATTGATATTAACTACAGTATGGCCCGATCAGTGATTGAGAATATGTCAACAATCAAAATAAGATCTAACGATACCTGGAGAAAGAAAGACTGATTAATGAGATAACATAATACAGTTTTAGATTTCTGTTTAATAAAGGTATTTGTGTTTGATTAACTGTAATAATGAGCTGTACGTCATGAATGATATTAAGAAGGAAATCGATCGTTTTTCTCAGATTTTGCATCATAAAGGAGATAACATGTTTACTGATTATATCTAATAGGTCTGGATGTAGACGTAGCTGTTTGGATGCTTTGATTAAGGACAGTTGTTACATTAACGCGAATGGAAGTTTACGCGACAAGAGAAGTCAGATGGTCCGAGGTGTGGTGTCTCGCGTGACATGGCCGTAAATCACGGTCTTTGATATTAAGGATGTCCGCATATTTTTCAACGTTTCTCGACCTCGGCCAATCCTCAACTATGTCAGTGTTGAAATGCATTACATGTTTAGATACAAAAATAATCTTCCGCATGCTGAATCATCAACATCATAATCATAAATCCCAAACCACCTGCGTCCTTCTTCGTTGTCTTTTTAAAGTATGTTTCCAAAGCAAGACGTCTTGAACTTCATACATTATTCTGAAAAATATGTCCAAGGTATCTAAATTCTAAACATTCATTGTATTAGATAAAGTAGTGTTGAAAAACACTCTTTCATATTTCATGTTCTATTTTGTTTATCCGCTCGTCTCTTATTAGTTCATGCTGTAGGTGAGAGACATGTACAAACTATGGATAGCCTTGGTCTGATATCATATTACTGTGACACTCACAATGAACGTTCCTCCACAAATCATGGCAGTATCTAACCCATGTGGCTGAATAATCGAGTCTTGACCAGGCAACCCAATGGCGGATATCATGAACATCGGTCTACGCAATCGGAATACAATGACTTGAATGAAACAAGTCAGAGAACCTAAGAACGTTTATCTTGTCTTACACAGCAGCATCAAAGACAAGCCGGCTATTAGTATTTATAGGCAACAACACAATTTGACAAACGCCTGTTTAGATTTAACCTTATAAATGGCAGAGACGAAACCCATCCATATTCATAAGAAATCTCTGAAAAATGAGTGGATTGTAAATTTGTGACTATATCATGAGCACATATTTGTTTTAAGAATATTGCAGCTGTATGGTGTTGTTTTTAAACCCATCAGTCTACACCAGACAATCCAGTGATTATCACCATGTAATACGATGACAGAGCCTGTGTTTATGAATCACTATGAAGACAGAGCATGTGTTTGTGAATCACTATGAAGACAGAGTGTTTCTGAATCACTATGAAATAGTGATGATACCAGGTTTGTGAGAAAGTTGAGCGTAACCTTCCCAACCATTGGCACCCGCCTTAAACATATTCTAAGTCTATTCATTTGTTCACCTGAAATAATTCCGGAACGTATGGTACAAGTCAAAATAAGGCGTTGCATCGCACACCATGTTTGTCACTGATGCATCAAATTTTCTCCAGGTGTCTATAATGTCAGCGCATCAACACATCACTTAGTGGAGACGTTTTGATGTACCCAAACCACATCCCGTATGTCCGGTGAACAATGGCATCTTATTGAAGGTGTTGTATATTTAACCTTTATAAAACAGTTATTGGGTTTGAAAACAGAGTATATCAAAATACTCTATATGTACGTTATCTGGAACTATTATAAATGCTGTGATTCTTCTGTCTTGAGAAGACATATAGAGAGCGCATTCCTCGAGCAACTTGGAATGATAAATTGGGATTATAATGTATATATTTTCATGCGTTATCCAACAGTACTGCAGAGAAACCAAGGCGGGATATACCAGGAGTAGGGTCCATGTCGTGTACGTTACAAAAATCAAACCGGGACAGTCGTGCGACAAGCAAACGCTTTTACCACTAGACCTCACTCCTCCGGAATAACAAATGGGCTCCGCTTTTTTGGTGAAATTCATTCAGCAGTGGACAAGTAGTACAGTGGACAAATACCACAATAGACAAGTACTACATTAGGCAAGTACTACATTAGGCCAGTACTACATTGGACAAGTACTACATTAGACAAGTACCTCATCAGACAAGTACTACAGTGGACAATTAATACAGTGGACAAGTACTACATTGGGCAATTACTATTTTGGACAAGTATTTACGTGGACAAGAACTACAGTGGACAAGTACTACAGCGGACAAGTACTACATTAGACAAGTACCTCATTAGACAAGTACTACAGTGGACAATTCATACAGTGGACAAGTACTTAAGTAGACAAGTACTACAGTGGCCAAATACCACAGTAGACAAGTACTACATTAGGCAAGTACTACATTAGGCCAGTACTACATTGGACAAGTACTACATTAGACAAGCACCTCATCAGACAAGTACTACAGTGGACAATTAATACAGTGGACAAGTACTACATTGGACAAGTATTTACGTGGAAAAGAACTACAGTGGACAAGTACTACAGTGGACAAGTACTACAGTGGATATGTACTACAGTGGACAAGTACTACAAGGACACTTATCATTCATTAAGAAATACATGTACTGCTATTCTCTGCAGATACTTTTAGAACTGTTGCCGAAATCATAATGCACGAAGTTCATTAGTATTCTGATCTCTGTTAGTGTTGTGCTTTAACCCACTATTACTATTCATAATTATATACAATTATACACCCAGATACTGTATAACATATATAACATCTATCTAATGTGGAGAATTTGCGGACAATTTGTTAACAGTTCCACGTGAATTTGTAATAAATATCATACACTATACACAACCATCAGTGTATAGCTTCTTAAAGGACATACTTCCTGGCATGTTTGACAAATTGCCATTCAGCCACTTCGTTTCTTCCTCAAATATCAGTCAAACATACAAGAATATTCTGAACCACGATGTCAGTATGAAATAGAAATAAATGATATTCGAAGATTTCAAGGAAACAAATTAATACAAAAACTCACCCACACCTCGACATGTGGCGTCAGAAACTGACACTGAGAGGAAATCCTACATAAGGTTTACATGAAACACATTACAGCAAGTGACTCCCGCAGATGAAATACATTACACCACGTGGTGTAGGTAAACGAGGTAAATTACGCCGTCGTGTTTACTGCATACATAAATCCCGAGTATGCATTGTGCGAGACAATGCGAATTCTCATAAGACTTAGTACATACACGGAGTGGGCCTCGGCGAAGTTATTGTCTCACAACAATACCATGTACCCTCGTCAACTCACTTGGCAGCCCTAACGAGCTAGTATGGGTCGTGTTACACGTCGATGTGAAGGAATACATTTTCAGGCTAAATGTATGTGTCATTTGTGACACGGACGGGGCATTTAAATAGCGGAAGTATTATACAAACACACAGTTAGAGTAGCTTCAAGATATCACAGGTCACGATGATCTGGGTAACTGATGTACAATCTGCCAGGTTGAACATAAAGTTGTTGCAAGACCCATGAAAATTTACCAGATTCACTGGCCCGACTGGACTTTTACTGGCCACGGCTTAGCGGGCCAGTGACTACTTGGCACACTGACTATATACCACAACGGTGGACTCTACGAATCTAGTTCACGAAGTGCGACAGGGTGTGGAATCGAAATCAGGAATGACCAATTCGTCGGCGCCGGAGAACAACACCAGCAGGCGACCAGGTGCTCGTTTTGTCGCTTCCACGCCAGTTTTAGTTCTACAGCTGTGCTCAGTAGGACTTTATGATTAAACAGTTATTCTGGTAGAACAAAAACACTTCATGAGATGTCGGGCGTTGCTAACACACAATGTTGTAGGAAGGATGTAGATGGTAACATCATCACGCAACATTGGCATTACGTCATTTTATTACGTAAAACAACGTAATAACAACGTTGCAAATTACGTTGAGGAAACCGGTTGAGAAAAAAGGAGGGGTGCATATGTCATTTTTACCCGAATTTCAATAGACAAAACCGGGTACGCCACACAGCCATTATAAGTATGTAAATATGAACCTTAGCAGTCAGGGTGCAAACAAAAACCGGCCATTTTGAATACAATAGCGTATACCATGAATATAATTGTGTAAAATGAGGAGTGTATATACGTAGTCATTGTTAAACTTATATGATTGGCAAGACTTGTTTGGTATGAGTGAGTGAGCTCGTTTTGATTTACGCCGCTTTAAGCAATGTTTCTGCAATATCACGACGAGAGACAACCGAAATGCCGAAATGGGCTTAAGTGACTCATATAGTTCGACTAACCTTAGCCACACATTGCTTATTTGAAATTTCTGAAAGTGCTTAAGTTATATATACTTTCAAATTATCTGACCGAGGACGGGTTTCTATGTGAGGCTGTATATTAACCTTACAAACTGGATAGACGTGGGTGAGGTTTTACAGTTCTGCTGTTGATGTTTGCAGACGCTCCTAAACACAACTTCCAGTTGTTCGTGTTTGTTTGTGCTTTTGACGCCGCACTCAGCAATATGGCAGCGCTCTGAAAATAATCGAGTCTTGAACCTGTGATAAACAGCATGAGCATCGATCTGCCTACTGGGATACGGTGACAAGTGTCAACAAAGTCAGCTAACCAACCGATCCCGTTAGTTGCTTCTTACGCAAGCAAGGGTTGCCGAAGACTAATTATAAATTGCATTCGAGTTGGAATGGTGGTAATTACTGACACCCTCATTCTGAGACTCACATGCCAGGAGGTACACAGTGATTATATAAACATTGGTAGATGCAAGAATACATGAACAAGATTAATGTTTAGCAATCACGTTTATTCAACGATTCCGTGATATTGAAACAAACGTGGACGTTTTGTACTTGAATGAAAGTAATGGCCAAATTGTAACCGCCCAACCACCTGATCTCACACACAAATAAATCAACAAACGTCATATCTATAAACCATCCACTTCTGTGGATTCCTTCAATTCACAGTCGTCGTACGAGCCGAACTATGACGGAATGAGCCGAATGATTCCGAGACTACCAGCAGACCCCTTGTGGTTTGTAGGAGCTGAAGCACACCAGACCAGGACAACAGTCCTCGTCAAATTCGCAGTTCCGGTTAAGCCCGGTGCATGGCATTTCGTATTGGCCACGAGCCTTGCGTTGTGCTGTCAACCTGCAAGAGAACAATTATAGTTTAATATACGTAAAAAAAACCCAACATAAATAAAACCTCGATGTGGGTGGTCTAGTCGCCAGGAACGCCGCCTTACCTTACGCAGAGTTACGTCCCTTTGACGAGTCAGCAACCTAACAGCCAGCCCTACCCAACAAGGCAGACAATTTTGTGAAAGAGAGGTCAAGCACAGCCAAACGGTACCACAAATGGGGTGGCACAGCATAGATAATATGAACAGTCTTCTTATATGTGAACGAAGCGAGCAAAGATTGACAATTTACTGCCGTCGCTTCAGGTTCGAAAAATATTTTTCATGTCAAATATGAAATGAAATATTGCTACCATCAAAGGTGTACACCCATTTCTTCAATGGGTTGTGCGCTCAGATTTCCAACCCCATGTTGAATAATTACTCACGTGAAAAATGTTTTATTCAACAATTTAAGGGCAACACGTGGTGTATCAGATTGTTCTTAGCCTTCATTCCCCCTGCCAGCTTCCGGTTCAACGGAGTGATGCAACAGGAGTGTATTTTCCCTATGGAATACTTACCTCCCCCGTTCATTAGCCCACTACATCTGAAGTGTCTTTTTTCGTAGAATAAATGTTATTCTAATGTTAACAAGACAAATAAGCTCCAACACGTTCATGCTAAAATTTGGCAATATGGTATTTCTTTTCTATTTCTGCTTATTCTCGTTCGTTCACTTCATTGAACCGGAAGCTGAAGGGGTAATGGAGGCGAAGAATGATCCGAAGACCACAAGTGGTGCTAAAAATGTCGAATGAAATTATTATATATTAACATGAGTAATTATTAACTGGGAAATCCGAGAGTACAACCAAGTGAGGAAATGGGAGGGTACCTTTGATGGTGGCGATATTTCATTTGGACATGTAAAAATAGAGGGAAGTACGTTGCCAACCTTTGCTCGCTTCGCGCTCATACGACTCCTCAGCAACAATCTAATTATTTTAGCTCTACCTGTCCAGGTTTTTCAAAGCTACCTGTCCAGTTGTGTTGCGGCAGTCACCCACAGCAAAGGGATTTACCCGCGAATCGCTACAATATTTCTGGTGAGGCTTAAATCAACATTTACTCACTCACAAGGAATTGGTTTGTTGATGACTGTCAGCGATCCTGTACGTACCTACTAAAGGGATTGCTGTCTTTGTCCATTGCAGGGGTTCCTGAAATAAATATTGCACAGTAGTATGTTGACCTGTTGATGAAATCGTACACGATAATTAGCTAATGTAATCTAAGGAGGAAGTGAAAAGGAGGATAATGGGAACCGTGTGGGGGAGGATAATGGGAACCGTGTGGGGGAGGATAATGGGAACCGTGTGGGGGAGGATAATGGGAACTGTGTAGGGGAGGATAATGGGAACTGTGTAGGAGAGGATAATGGGAACTGTGTAGGGGAGGATAATGGAAACCGTGTGGGGGAGGATAATGGGAACTGTGTAGGGGAGGATAATGGGAACCGTGTGGGGGAGGATAATGGGAACTGTGTAGGGGAGGATAATGGGAACTGTGTAGGACTGTGTAGGGGAGGATAATGGGAACTGTGTAGGGGAGGATAATGGAAACCGTGTGGGGGAGGATAATGGGAACCGTGTGGGGGAGGATAATGGGAACTGTGTGGGGGAGGATAATGGGAACCGTGTGGGGGAGAATAATGGGAACCGTGTGGGGAAATGGCGAAAAATTTGCAAACCCGTACTGAAGTTTGAAAAGACAGAAAAAGAGCAACAGGAAACACAGAAGATCGATCAGAAGTGGGGATGGCTGGGGTGTGGGTGTGGGTGTGGGTGTGGGTGTGGGTGTGGGTGTGGGTGTGGGTGTGGGTGTGGGTGTAGGGTGGGATTGTTGTTGAAAACCCGAACGATCTCTCAGTGAGTGACTTTCATGGTTTGATTATTAAGACCGCACTCAGCAATATTCCATCCACAGTACACTCCGACACTGACTCACTGTGACGGGGAAAAATGTCGGATTGTACCGAGGGCCGGACAATTCAAAGTATCCTTGCTTAAATACTAGTGCGTTTCAAACAATATCCTGCATTGTAACTGGCTTATATCACAGGATTGATGCTTCAAAGTTATGCTGTTGGTACGTAAAGAGAAAAGAAAAATTCTGTATTTATATGTTCATGTATACGTGGTTTTTACACCTAGTATATGGTGGAGTCTGGACTGGACAATGCAGTGATCAATAGCAGTGATCATCGCAGCAGTACCAAGGGGGGTGGGGGGTGGGGGTGGGGGTAAGGGGCACCAGACATTAACTTCATACATGGAGGGCTATTCGTTGGACGGACACCTATTCAACTGCAAGTCTCAAGCTCATGTACCGAAACAAGGATATTACTAACTGCTTGTAAGGGGGTGTTGAATAGGTTCAATGTGAGGTTCAGCTGTATGCTCGGTGGTAGCGTTGAGTGACTGAGGCCATGGTTGGAGAAAGCAGTCATAAAATCTATGTTTAAAAATTACCTTAGAAGACGAGATACAATCAATATATTCAGGCAGTCACATGGATCTAAATCAATCGTTTGTGATACCTTAAACAATATGCCCACGTCTACCGTCATAGTATAACGTTTTATTAATGCTATACACATAACTGCTTGTCATAAAAAATCTAATGAACAAAACATGTTACGATATTTTTCTCTTTGCCGCCAGGTGTTGTATGTTCAAGAACCTATTACAAAGAAGGCTCTGTTGCATGCTGTTATATACTGATTACGTACCATAACTGTACACACCAACATTTCCTGTCTGGCAACACGTGTTTTAAATATCTGGCATAAGTACTGATGAAAACAACCCATAACATACATATTCATGATATGACAAATGTTACAATTAACATGATACAGACATATCGTCTCTTGTATTGTCGACACATTAGCCCTTATCAAGAACGATATTAATCATCTTCCTATCACATATAGAATTTTCCTATCACATATAGAATTAAAATTCAGTTGCAAATACACATGGCATTCATCCAAAATATCCAACACAGACTTACCTTCCGTGTTCATCATTAGGCCTTGGAGGACGCAAACAAACAGCAATATCATCACTCTCGTCATGATTGATGTTTGTTTAGTGAAATGTACAACTGCCAGCTAATCTTCTTGTCTGTTGTGGGTGGATGGCAGTGCTGACAGCTTGCGGAGATTTACTGCCGGCAATTATGGCGTATTTCCTCGTGGAAGTTGATCTGACATTTTACAATTCATGGGCATAAGAACTGTCACGTGACTTTCACAACTTGAATGATTGTCGGTTTAATCAGTTCAGGCGCCAACTGTTTCAGCTTCTTGAAGTTGTTATATCAAACGAATATCTTTTAACAACATGATTGATGGGATATAATATACATATTTCGACGTTAAGTTTGAACGACACCTTCCATTTTCAAAACATTTCGTCGTTCCTTAAGAGAGTGAGCGAGTTTGGTGCATTTAGTGAGTTTTAGCAACATTCCAGCAACATCAGGGCGGGGGACATCAGAAATGGGCGTTACATTGTACCCGTGTAGAGAATCGAACCCGGGTCTCCGGCGTCACGAGCGAACGCTTTAACCATTTAGCTACACCGCCGACCCATTCCGTAAGTGAATCATTCGAAACACCATAATGTACTTTTTTGTCTAGTCATTCAAAAGAGGTTTGAAGCAGGTCGTTTATATTTGACTTTTGTACAAGTGTGTGAAGGCCGGAAAGAAGGTGACAGGAAAGAAGTCACAATGCATTTACACATATCAGTGGGTTGAAAAATTGCCAACAAACGCCATTTAACTGTTTCGTAATTGAATTAATTACTTAGCATATTACTTTAATTACGCTTTGTTAGCATACCTATTTGTAGTTCCTGGGCGGCTTCTAAATAACCACAATTAGCTTTAATCATTTCTGTGATGGTTTACTACGAGTACACCTTGTTGTGTTTTTGATCTTTCAAATATTTTCAAAACACTATGACCAAATTAATTATTTATCTTTCTGTGCCACGTGTATGTCTATATTTAGTTAATAAGAGGGTGGTTTTCTGATTCTGACTGAGTATTATAAATTATGATTTATGATCATGATGGTAAATTCAATATAATTGGTTACTGTGACTTTTTCAAGTGATTTATTTAGCCGAACAGCATGACTGTCTCTCCGCAATATTTTTCCCTTAGTCTTGATTTCCAGTCACCAAATCTGTGAGCTACCAAGGATGGCACAATTTAGTTTTGAGTAGTTTTACGTTATTATGGAATATCAAGAACTTAATATTGATTGAATAAGCTTAATAAATTGTAGCATTAATACTAAGCGTACCAATCCGTTATTAGTGTGAAAACAGTCGCCGAAACTAGCAACACTGGCACCTAAACCTATCAATTACATCACACCAAAAACTATTAATTTTCTTGTTTGTTACTTTTTATACTTTTAACTACCATCAAATAAGGGCGTACCCTTTCTTTCGCCCACATATATGCCAACGACCCGAATGCCGATGTAAACCCGAGATAAATATCGGCTGCAAATCTCAAATATTTGTAATTTTCATGTTGACATTTCTACTCCATTTCTCAAAGCAGTCCTCTCAGTACTTTCACAGTTTCTTCTCCGCTAGCCTCTGTTGCTTGTTACTGATATCAACACATAATTACTAACACGAGTAATTACCAGTAATAATCCCGCCGAGACATTAATCAGAGAACCTCATTACAAGGCGGGGCGTCATTATATGGTAAGAAAGGTCCCAAGAACATATTTACTGACACTTTACAACCTTGACGGTTGACCAGCGGTCAAGAGACACAACTCTCATAATAAAGGAAGGCTACTTACGAGTTTCTGTATTAAATGAAATGTCCAGCATTAGCACATCAATATGTTACCAATCCCTTGGTAACTGTCGAATGCCCTGATCCACTCACGTATATGCAAATAGGTCAATTAACCGGTTAGTATTCATTATACCAGCTGGTTAATACAAAAAGTAGGAATGCGAGTCGAACTCATTCTGACGAAGACATAAGATTGGTAAGACCTCCCACTGAAGACTTGAGCTAAGACAATGAGGTTCGTTGTGCTGATTGTGTTTGGGATTGCAGTCTGCGCACTGGCAGGAGCTGAAGACAATGAAGGTAATATTTTACGTAAAATATCATAAGAACGTATTTTCACTTTTCGTTTAAAATACGTCTTATGTGTTGTATCTGCATAGTGAAACAAACGTTAATTTATTGTACAATGAATTATGTCTGTGAGTGTTTGTGGATGTTAAGTGAGTGTTTATAAGATTGTGTTAGAATCACTACATATGGCGACAAACTGCTGATTCATCAAGACAAAAACTAAAAGAAAACTGAACAAACCTTGGACTAGAATGCCATATCTCAGCATTTCGCAAGGCATCTAACACATGTTGTTTATCCTTAAAACTAGACAAAACCATTTTCAGTGAGGTTTCACTGTAAATTCGACTCGACTTAAATGTGTGAGTGATGTGTCAGTGACCTGCAACAATCGTATTTGTTGATTCTAAGTTTTAGATGTGAAAGGTGAAGCGTTGGTTCATAAATACACACTTTTGTGAAAGTGTTACTTTTATATGTACATAATATATTTACAGTTTACTCTGAATAAAGTAAACAGACAGAGGAACGTTCATGAGAGAGAACACGATGAAGGCATTGATGGTCTGAAAAACGTTCACTTTGTGTTAATGAGCAACATTTGCCAACACAGTGTACATGAGTATCACCTTTGAATTTTTAGACCGCCAAGCTAACACGTTGTAACAGATGTGCTGCCTATAAGGCTGTGTACCAATTTAAACTCGCTGATCTGATTCATGTGACTGGTGCAATGTTCAGTCTCTGATGAATTCTGATGAATGGGATTTAACATCGTCCTCATGTTAGTGTCTGCTGTGTGCCTTTTAGTCACGGTTAGTGTCAGCGTGTATTGGTATGTGTGTTAGGATAGCTAGTGTGTGTCTTTCAGTTACGGTTAGTGTCAGCGTGTATTGGTATGTGTGTTAGGATAGTTAGTGTGTGCTGTGTGTTGTTTAGTCACCGTTAGTGTCAGTGTGCATTGGTATGTATGCAATAGTGCATGTTAGTGTGTGATGTGTGTCTGTTAGTCACTGTTGGTGTGTAAATGTGTATTGATAGTTCATGCCAGTCCGTGCTAATTAACTAAAGTGTCTGTATGTCACTGTCACTGTGTTTTGGTATGCTTGCATGTCTGTTACTTACTGTTTGTGTGGTTGTTGTGTGTGTACAAGACTGGATTAATGTCAAGCTAAATCCGAACCCTCAATCCCGACAGTGCCGAGGAAGGAATTCAAAGCAGCAGTATGTTCCACAAGAACCTAATTTGTCATCTGTGTCCCCCAGCAGCGTTTTAGATACATATCACAGTTATCATGACACATATTCATGAACTATGTTCGTGTCATTGAAACGTGGACCACGGGCATGGGTCGACAGACCAAAGATGGGACGTGAATGTCAAGGTTTGACTATCAGAACAGATATTGTAATACTAGCATTTGCGAATGTGAGAACACGACTGAAGGTCAACTAACGGTAGATCAGACATGATACTACGCACTAGATCATGCGCAGGGAGGTTGGGTGAAATACTCCCCAAGTCTCATAGTTGTACAGACATTGATAGCACAGATTAAAATGCCACATGTGTCGGGGTTTGTGTAGGTGTGAGAGAGATGATGGGATGAATGGTGGGGTTGATAAATATACACTTTTATTAAAATCGTTACTTCTGGGAAATATATTTACAGTTTACTCTGAGGTATAATAAACAAAACACCAAATAAGCTGCGTAATCCGTGAAAATGCGGATAGAAGATTTCCACTGAAGCTCTGAAAAATAATTGTTGCGTACCAGTTACGCATTTAAAATGTTACATAAGCAAATAGTTTGAAACATATGCGTGCGTAATAAATTTATAAACAATCGCTCAGCGTGATAAAAAGGACATGAGTGTTGTACTGTCAGTATAGGATGAGTATTGTACTGTCAGTATAGGACTAGTGTTGTACTCTCAGTATAGGACTAGAGTTGTACTGTCAGTATAGGACTAGTGTTGTACTGCCCGTATAGGACTAGTGTTGTACTGTCCGTATAGGACTAGAGTTGTACTGTCCGTATAGGACTAGAGTTGTACTGTCCGTATAGGACTAGTGTTGTACTGTCCGTATAGGACTAGTGTTGTACTGTCCGTATAGGACTAGAGTTGTACTGTCAGTATATTATGAGTGATTTTGTATGAAATCATTTCCATTATATTTTAGTTGGTTCTGATTTGGTATGACAGAAGGAAGTACACACCTGCTTAAACGTACTCCATGACATATGACATAGCTGAGTAAAAGCTGAATAAAATATATATACCCACATATTTGATTGCAGGGAAGTGAAATTGCAACACCCACTCAACGTTCATAATACTCACTCCAACGAAAACAAAACAAAACAAAGCCCCACAAAAACACAAACACAAAAAAAGACAAAAAAAGGCATAGGTGAGTAATGAACTCGGAACGCAATGGCAAGCAATTGTGTTCGTAACTTCAACCAGCTGCAGCTAACCGAATAATGAATTTGAAGCTATTTGAAAAGCATTGCAGGGACATGTTTAACAGCCAGTACTTTCCCTGTTTCAGAGAATGCAGTTCTCCCGGCTGATATGCGGTTTCTGTAAGTTCAACCATTATTTTCAATTCTCAGATAAGAAACTACCGTGAGGACTCTTGTAATTATTCAAATTTTGAAATTTAGCTAACTTGACGGTCTTTGAAATAATTTATGATGTACCTCGAGTCGCCCTTGTTTCTTGAGAAATGTACACGAAAAAGGTTACGCTGACCTGATTGATAAGCGTTTCTTCACACCAGAGTGAGTGAGTATGGTTTTACGCCACTTTTTGCAATATTCCAGGAATATCATGGTGGGGGACGTCAGAAATGGGCTTTATGCATTGTACCCATGAGGGAAATCGAACCAGGGTCCTCGGTGTGGCGCGCGAACGCTTTCACTATTAACCTACACCACAACCTATTTGACATCAGAGAACATATTTCAACAGCGGTTGTGAAAATTCAGAATTCACGTCGTAATGATAAGTTAGGGCTGATAGTAGATTGAAAGCACAGGCATAGAATTCGGAGAGATGTGAGCGTTTTGATTACCCATACGTCGGCTTATCTGCCAGTCAGGGAATCATGACGTCATTATGTTTGATGTTACGTCACAAAGGACATCAAATCTCGAGTTTGAGTCAGATGCATCTTATCTCAATAAATACTTCACTGATCCATTTTTGTGAAAATGTAAAGTCGTCATGTTAAAGTCGTCATAACGTATGTGAAGAATTTTCCAACATCGTGGCGTAGATACCGGTGAGCCCTACAGCAAAACATATTTGATACGAATACGGGATCGGCCCGTAGTGCTCGTTGACTTGTTGAAGCATGCTATCGTATCCTAGTTGTGTAGATCGATCCCCAGTGCATGCTATAAAGAACAAACATGATGAATATAAACTTTTATACGTGTGTGCGACCTTTCGATACAGATTCTTGACAACGGCGCACGAATCTGTATCAAAACGCCAGGCTAACGAAATAAAGTTTGTTCTATGTTGTACTTCTAAAAAGAAGATGTCCATGCTGTTGAGGGCGGCAGGGTAAACTAGTCGTTAAGGCATTCGCTCATGCTGTTGATCCCTGGATTGTGTAGTCCAGACTATTTTTTTAAAGAAATAGTCAGTCAAGCACTAGAATATTGCTGCGTTGTGCGTAATTAAAAAACACACACAAACAAACAGACAGAAGTAAAGAACCAAATACACAAACATGTCACTTTTATGGTGGCTTTTATATTTTCAAGAATGCCACAGACGATCTTTTTAACAGGTACCCGTCAAGCTCCGGGGGTAGAATAGGTCTTCAGCAACCCATGCTTGCCACGAAACGCGACTATGCTTGTCGTAAGAGGCGACTAACGGGATCGGGTGGTCAGGCTCGCTGACTTGGATGACACATATCATCGGTTCCCAACTGCGCAGATCGATGCTCAAGTTGTTGATCACTGGATTGTCTGGTCCAGACTCGATTATTTACAGACCACCGCCATATAACTGGAATACTGCTGAGGGCGGCGTAAATGTCAAGTCACTTACTCTTTAATTGGGCGATTGCCCACGAAACTCAGATCCAGTATGTAATACACCTCTTCCGTAATGACAGAGGTACCCATCTTCAGCTGACGTTGCGATTCGTGGACGTCCACATTTTGGTCTGTCTACGATCACCCCGTCTGTCTGTAGTGCTGAATATGTGGCATACGAGGGCGTTAGCAACAGCATTGCTTGTCGACTCCATCTACACCAGTCCACTGGCTCTTTCTCTCTCTTCAGCTGTGGCATATTTCTCGGACTTGTGTATCATATCATGCATTCTAGTGTCTCTTTATACCCTATAGAATCATTCTATACGCGGATTGGATGCAAATACTGCTTGAACATTGCTACATTTTGACGACTGATATTGCAAATACGTGTAAACAGAAAATGTCAGAATGTTACTTTGCAAAATTGTTCCTAATGTTCCTAAATATATACATTTTCACTATATCAAAGACACGTTTTACATGTCTTCGCTAATGCAAATCAGCAGAAAATGTTTTAAAAGACTGAAATCATAGGAATGATTCTTTCACAGTTTTATGCAACAGCTGTTTCTTGTTTCAATAGTTGACAAAAGGTGACTTTAAATGGCTCATCTTTGTCTCAAAGCAGAATTTTATTTTATCCTTTCTTATGGACATCTGATTCACTGTTGTTGATTCATTTCGCCATGGTCGAGAATATGACAATTTAATTCTTCTGAAAAAGATGCATTTCACCTAAATACGAATGCATTTGAGAATGTGAATTCTGCACAAAGCTGTGATGTTCAGCTGTCTTGTAAGCTAATGCCTTCTAACATGCATTTGATAGTCTATTTTAGTAATTCATAAAGGCAGAAAGGTAACGTTTCTTATGGCGTCTAGTATATGTTTTCTTTTCTGCTTCTAGGGCACGGGCTTTACGTGACCGACTAGTGTCCAAGAGGAACATTTGTGGGACATATAAGAAGGAATGTGGCATGTTGCTGCCATGCTGTCCCGGCTATGAGTGTCATCACGAGGGGGGATACAGTATTGGTGAATGTAATAAAAACCGGAAATAGAACTCACGCATTTTACGGAAGAAGATTTGTCCGGAAGTCAACGGCTTTCTAGAGACACTAGTTCTTGTCAGTGTTTATATGACGGTGTTTTATTGAATTTATTTTGTGTGAGAACCGTGCCGGCATTGTTTCTGTTTGGTTATTGTTCGTTTAATTGTTCAAGAACTGAAAGAAGTAAAATCGACGAAGAAGAATTTGTCTTATTTTTATCACGAATATCAGGTCATATACTGGACCAATTTCGAACATTTCATGGTATATTCCGCTCAACAGGAGTAAAAGAAGACTTTCGTATAGTTATTCTAAATAGTTATTTTATTATGCAATGAAAGGTTGTGTAGTAATATCAAAGAATTTAGGCATTTTTTAAAGTTCTTCACACCAAATACATATCGTCCTTTGGCGTTGAGTACAAAGTGAAACATACGATTTTGAAAAAATATAATTAGGGTACTGGAAAAAGAACCATGACATATATAGTGATTGATATATTTTGTATATATTCTATAGATAGATAGATATTGGATATTTATATGGCGAACATATCCACGCACTAGTGCATGCTCAAGGCGCTGGTATTATAATGTCAGTTCATGCGCCATTTTGACTCGGGAAGATCCGTGTCAGAACTGATCTTAAAGGTCACATGCAACCAAAAAATCAAACATAATTAAAACACATTTATCACTTATTCATGACATATAATATACATTGCTGCTTTAAAAAAAACAACAAATAAACAAAATTAAAAGCGTACAATCGCGATTCAAAAGTACAATATTTTGTACTTGGGCTTACTTCCCCCGAAACGAAACCCTCGGGAGAAAGAAACCCAGTCATAGCGGGTGGATGTGCACTCAAGTGTAATGACGGCTTCCGATTGGCTGTTTCATTTGCTGATATGCTGAGGGTTCATTGTGCGTACAGAAAGATGATCTGTTTGATGGGGATTTCAGAAGTATGGCGAGTCAGAAGAAAGTAAGATTCTTTATGGATAACAACTTCTTTTTGTGTACTTGATGCGTCATTTCAGTATGGATTCATATACTGTTGTCAAACAAAATCATATACACTAAAAGAAGTCGTTATCCATGAAGAATGTGTATAGAGATGTTAGGTTTTGAAAATACATATTCTCTGAATTTGCGCTCGATCCGATCAAAAGTCATGTCAGTAGAAATGGTAAACTACTGCGTGGCTGGAATCTGTCATTCGTCCAAGTACAAAGCAGGATTTGAAATTGACAAGAGGTTGCACCAGTTTCCGTCAAATCCAATCATCCGAAATAAATGGCTGTAGTTTGTTTGCAACCCACAGACATTAAAACATGTCATGTGTATCACACGTGCCTAATTACATAATGTGGCAGAGACGGGACTCGGGTGCACGAGTCATAAATCAATTTATTTTCTTTATGTCGTATAGTCTGATAGGTGTTAAGTTCAAATTGCACGTGGTCAATGATTGAAGCTGTGTATTGCATGTTGTCTTTAGCAGACAGGCAGGCAGACGTATAGGTGTGAATAAACCAGACACTGAGCTTCCTCTGTGACAGATGCTGCTTACCACAATCAACAAGTTTTTTTATGTAACGAGTAGATTATTTACTTGTACACGACCAAGATTAGACTACTGCTCACGAACTCAGACTCTGGGCATGCATATTGTTTCAAGCTCCACGAACCTATTCACTGCGCATGCGTTATGGACGCAGTGCAGCATAGCTGTTGAAACCAGTTTTATCCCCAGCGCTGGGGGGAATTTAGTGAAACGTTTGAACTCCGATTTCGCGGGCCTTTTTTTCATCGCGTTGTTTTCAACTTTATAGGTTGAATTGGCATTTTTTATGATTTGTTTTGGTAAGTGCATACCGAGAGGTACCAGAATCTGCACAGTTGTGTTTTACGTTGCATGTGACCTTTAACCAATAACCCATGCCTGTCGTAAGAGGCGATTTACAGAATCAAGTGATCAGTCTCGCTCACCTTTTTTGACACAATTCGATGTTCATGCTGTTGATCCTTGGATTGTCCGGACCAGACTCTGTTACTTACGGATCGCCGTCATATGGCTTGAATATTGCTGAGTGAGGCGTCAGACAACAAACAAAATAGTAAAACGTTTCCAAAACTGTTACTTACAAGGAGAACTTACACCTGGTAATATGCATGTTAATTGTGTGCTGATTGTTTCATTAATACACTGTTCGGCTAAACCAAATCATGCTGCAGAGCTCAGTGCATTCGGGTACTCTCCGGTCAATGTACACCGAACTACGTAACACTAAAAGACCCAGAAACAAACAAAATAATACCTCGTAATTGGCCTCATTTTGGAACTTGTATATTTCATCACTACATGCAGCAATATAAGCTGGGTAATGAGTTATTCATATCGTATGGTTTTGACCCTGGCACCAAATCACCACAACTAACTACATAATTGTTATAATATCTTCCTGTCGACTGTTACGGTGTTGCAATCGTCATGACCTTTTTATGTAGAGGAAATGACGTTCCTGCAAATAATCAGACTGATTAGTAACTGTGGTGTGAGTAAAGTTTCACAAACGTTCCTGACTCCAACTGTATATCATCATCATCAACACCATCATCATCAACATCATCATCATCATCATCATCATCATCATCATCATCATCATCATCATCATCATCATCACTGTCATCGTCGTTGTCTTAGAATCACGTTAATAAATTATTTATAATAATAAGTGTATTTAAGTGCGCTAAATTTCACCAGTTGAATACACTATCAAACTGATTATCATTACCCCAGATGAGTTAACTGAGAGGCAATACAAAGTACTTGATATTGATCTGCAACTTTATTATTTACACACATCAAACGGTTGCACATTCATATCAGGTGTCTTGTATTACCCTACCAACTTCTAAATGTCTATCAATCAACCGCCTGAGATGCGCTAGAAGGTTAATAGTCACATTACTTTTCCTACCGGGTACCCATTTCATGGCGAGTTGAGACCACGTACTTCACAGGTGATTTTTTGAGGGGCAGAGCTGAGGTCCTAGAAACCGCCAGGAGTCGCCCATTTAAGTATTCTTCACGCCCAGTGTTGCTACACTTCAACTGATTTGTGACCAAATACCACTTTAATTATATTTAAACGTCCTCCTATCCACAAACCGAATGATGGTATGAGCGAGTGGTTCTTTACGCTGCAGTCAGCAATTTAGTAGCTCTGTGACAACGATTTATACGAAATAATAAAATCTGTGTTAGACATGTGGTTGATCTCCACAAGGTAACAGAGGTCAACCATCCGAGAACATTCGTTGACTGGGAAACGTTTCTCTTAGGAGCTTGTCCTAGTACCACGAGACCGCTGAAAGAAACTGGAATAAATACATTTTGAATTGGACTTGTCTCTACAAGTAGAAGCAACAATGATTCGATGTGGAAAGAATTTATTTCTTGTTTCTCACTTCACCATTTATCAGAACGTATTTCAATACAGCTCGTCATTGTGGGTTCTTACACACACCAGTTGGATGGTACCATTTCTCGCGAGTGCACTCAAACGGGTCACAACAGAAGGTCCTCACGTAGCTGCACGATTCGTTGAATCCACCACAAGTGCCGCCCATCCCAAAGGCAACATTTTCACGGCGGCTCAAGTCGGACTCTGACCTGGCGGCAGCGGAGATCCTGGAGATATATGTATTTATGTTAATATTACGTATATATAGTATTACGTATATATACTTCAAGGTTTCAAGAAGAAAACGGACAAATAGGATAGTGTTTCAGTTTTCTGGCTGAAATGTATGAACGTTGTCTATTAATCGATAAACTAGACTGACGTGTAGACGTATAGAAGTACACATCTGGTGTTAGGGTATTATTGTAAACACAAACAACGAAATCCAAACAACCAACCGGACAAAAACCCAAAGTAAGTGTGTTTATTAGAAAATCACAAACATTGGACTCATTAACCCATGCTTGTCGTAAGAGGCGACAAATGGGATACGGTGGCCCGACACGCTAACCCGATTGGCAGATGCCATCGCATCCCAAATGCGTAAATCGATGCTCATGCTTTTGATCACTAGACTCTCTGGTCCAGACTCGATTATTTACAGAACGAAGCCATATAGCTGTAATATTGCTGAGTGCCGCGTTCAATAACGAACCAATCAACCAATCTTGTTAAAGACACTCATCAAAACGGCAAGATTATGTTATAAATGTTATGTATATTATGGCAGCAGAACGAGAACGAGCCATTGTCAGATGTCAGTTGTCAGATGGGGGCTTGTACTGCCTTACTGCCAGACCGTTCAGCTGTACAAGGCAGACCATAGTCACACAAACCAAGTCTGACCAAGGTTCTGCAGGTGTCCTAGGCCTCTGCAAGACATTGCCTCATGGTGCCAAGATTTCTGACGTAGTCCTAGTTAACACAAAGCGTCTTCACAACGTCGAAGAAAGGTTGTAGACAGTTATCATCTTAACACAGCATTGCCACGCTATTTTATAACCCTATTTTTGCATATACGCTATCAAAACGTTGTGTAACATTTTCATAACGTCATGTTTCATCGTTTCTGAATCTTTAACGCTGATGCGACGTAAACTTTCAAAACAAGAGTGACATTGAGTATTCGTAATATGCATGACAGTAGTGCATTGTTTACCTATCATATTACATTACTAACATCCCATAGATATACTGTAACGTAATTTCCATCCTTATTGACAATGCTATATCACGTCACCGTGCAGTGTCACGTCACAACGTTGGACAACGTAAATGAGGCCACAGAATAACGTTGTGTCAACGTTGAGACAACGTGATATTGTTAACACGGGTAGTGGCAGGAGGCGGCATTAACCTGCTTCAACATTTGCATTGAATTTTGTCGAGAGAATCCAATTCATTCCGAGAAAAGTCAACTCAGATAATTTCATTAAAATAGGATCTGGGCTCTCGTTACCGTTGAACAAGATTTGAGGACATGCCATCAGGGATCACGATATTTCAGTCGATCAATCAAAGTGAATGCAGATCAGGAAAAAGACAGCAGGAATGTATAACGTGAATATGCAACCTCAAAATTTGTTAACCCGAGGAATTTTGAACGACATTTACGGGTGCTTCCATCCCAACACAGTCTCTCGCTTCAAAGGGTTCAACATTTGGATGGTAGGCGACTTTCCATAGCTCACTTGAAGCACCGTCATGCAATCTAGGCCATTTGTTATGCGTTCCAGAATCTTCTCTTTTTGGGGTGATCGAAAGGACAACTCTTTCAAGATATTTTACAGCTAGGGAGAACTGCTTTCCGATTTGGGAATGTTGATGTCTACTTACTTGGTCAGTGTCGCTCTGATGTAATTATAACCTATAATTATATGTACTCAGATAACGGTAGTGTGAGGAAAAAACGGTTTTCATTTTGTATCACAGCAGAGCTGGTAACAGATTATGCAGGATCGTGCACAGAGATCAGGCAACCCGTGAGTTGGGGTTTACGCCACTTTTAGCAATGGTCCACCACTATCACTGTGGGGGACACCAGAAATGGGCTTCACACATTGTTCCCATTTCGTGAATCGAACTCTGACCTTCGGCGTGACAAGAGAACGCTTTGACCACTGGGCTACCTTACCGCTCACGTGACTTATGACAACAAAATGAACAACACGTGGTCAACATGTGTCTGGGTTCATTCAAGGGTTCCTTCTGGAATGTTGTTGCTGATAACGATTGAAAATCAGCTCTAGGGAGAAATGAACTTTATTCACGTGTAAATTGGAGAATTAGCTTTGATTGCAGCTCAGCATGTTTATTGGTTGCAATCCGTTTAGCGTGGCTCGAAAGGTTCTGGAAATGTGGCAGCACACGCCCATATAATGAATCAGAAAGCCATGGATAATTATGGAACCTTAAAAGGGACATTTACTGAAACAAGCTGGGATTCCGTATACATGATGACGCCCAGAAAGTAACAACCAACTATTCACTCTCAGCATCGTATAGAAATGGAGGGATCTGATGAGATCGCATGAATGTACGAAGTATTATAATTTGTCTTGAACAAACTCATGTCAGATCTTCCTGAATGAGTATGGTTTTATGCCGCTTTGAACAATATTTCTGCAATATCACGATGGGTGACACTAGACATGGGCTGTATAGATTGGAAATCGAACCATAGCGTTCGGCGTGGAGACCGAACGATTTAACCAGTAAGCTACACCAACGACCCGAATCATCTTAACAGGGTTGTGATTTCGGACACACAAAGACATAGAGTAGGGATGGAAATCAATGACTCTGAATGGAGTAAGCATTATTCTTACTTTTCAACGACATTTTGAATCTCTTCCTGGAGTCTGTCATTGGTTTCCCGTGCTTGTCGCTCACTCTCACTCAGGGAGCGTTTCAAAAACTGGAAAGGGAGTAAAGGCGATAGATTTCCGGCTCTGGCTGAAACAGCAAAATACCTGGTTAGAACATAGTGAATGAGTGAGTTATAAGCCACACTCAGCAATATTGCAGCTATAGGACTCCGGTCTGTAAATAATCGAACTGCACCAGAGCAACAGCGTGAGCATCGTTCTACGTAACTGGAACACGATGACACGTGTCAGCCACGAGCTTGAGCACCCGATCCTGTTAGACGCGTTTTACGGCGTTATTGAATCGGGTTATTGAAAACCAATGCTAACCCGGGATCTTTATGGGTGCACTGGCTGAGAATAGGCGAATGACGACCATGTAAAGAAAAGCGATTAAGTAACGTAAACTGGTGGTCAATACTGTGAGCACCGAAGACGTCATGACGTTTCATGCATACCCTGACGCACGGTCGACATGGACCAAACTGTTGAACACTACATCCTTTGTACGTTTAGGTTTGCTCGAACTGATAGGAAGGATCCCGTCACATGGAAGTATCACCACTAGCAGACATTCGTAGTCATGATTGTGTCTTTCACCAGTAATGATTAAATACTTATGTACAAGATCATGAACTAGATAATCATTATGAAAACGACACGTATCCTTTGACACGTAGGATGATCAGAATGGGCTGACAGTATACATAGCCGACACTACAAATTATAAAGTAAAGAAATACGAAAAGCAAACATAAAGTCGCTGAAACACTACAAACCTAATGTACAAAAGACAAGTTGATACGAGCATCAAATACATCAAAATCGAAAAGTCATTTTGGCATATTAATTAAGCATCTTCTAACATGGACGTATTCTTCCTTTTTGAATGCACTATACACATGCACTATACATCTTGCCCAGCTGCTAAGGATGAGTGAGGTTGGTTTTACGCCGCTTTTAGCAATATTCCAGCGATATCACGGCAGAGATACCAGAATTGGGCTTCAGACGTTGTACCGATGTGAGGAATCGAACTCGGGTCGTCTGATGAGCGAACGCTTTAACTACTAGCCTATCCCATCGCCCCCCAACTGCTAAGAAGGCTATGATTATACCTTAGAAGCAGCAATTAAGCTGCAATATGTCTTGCCTCTGTTCATTGCCCATTACCTGTGTTATTTCCATGTAATTGTGGAGATCGGGGTCAATGCACTTATGCCCAATCCTTTTCAATACTGAATAAAGTATGTTCGATGTTCTAACACCACCATCGGTGCAACCAATGAGATATTTTTCAAATATCGTACAATACAATGCACATTGTGTTCACGTGCTGCAACTTTATACATACGTGCTGCTGTATTCGCGATGCACGCCAGTCCAAGGACACACACTGCTGCTAGCGCCAAACGCCCCATGTTCCGAAATGTTCAAGCCCTGTATTAACGCTTCACACCGACTGATCAGGATATATAACCACTCTTCGCCCGGGCCAGCTTCAGGACTACTGTGGATTACACACCACGTGACAGTTCATGACATTTAAGCGGATGTCGAGAATTTGAGGTTAGAGGTGAACAACTTGGATAGGTCACAATATGCCCCAATCACTAATCACGTAATTAAGCTGTATTTCTCATATGGATATGACATTAAAG
This sequence comes from Haliotis asinina, assembly GCF_037392515.1. Taxonomy (NCBI): domain Eukaryota; kingdom Metazoa; phylum Mollusca; class Gastropoda; order Lepetellida; family Haliotidae; genus Haliotis; species Haliotis asinina. Next base: position 36,986,699 of record NC_090282.1, read on the forward strand.
GTGTATGTTGGTAGATTTTCAACGTTCATGCATGTGTTGAAATATGCTTATTAAATGTTATTAAATTATTAGAATCCATGTTTTATGTTCATAAGTGCTCATTTATAAAAATCACCGATTTCCATACTAAACCACGTCTGTACAAGTATGGCCGGGGTATGTTTAATGTTGAATTTATTGGTGAATGTGAACACTCAAAATGTCATTTTGCATGTCTTACACTATTCAAGTTCAGTACTGTGTGTAACCTCTATGTGACTATATGACAGCCAGCACTAGTCGCCTCACATCTCATGTCATCTTCCTCATCCCCTGATGGGGCGGTGTACGCCATTCCCCGTGTAAATCAGCTTCCAGCTAGGCCAGGTTCTGAACAGGATGATCCTTTTGTTGTACGTGATGACCAGTCATGTCCCAGATATGCTCCACGGGATTAAGATTAATGCTCATCTAATCATGAGACATTTCAGAGGATGCTTAAAAATATCAAATAGTTTATCTTTTCGACATTTGACTTTTTCATTGAAATATATTTTCAGCTACAATATTGTGATAAAAATGACAATGGCAAAGTCTCAGGAAACAGAAGTAGGAGGAGAGTGTCACTTAAAGCTAGACATGAAACGTACTTTAAAAAGCGCTGTTTAATCCCACCTGCTTTCCTTAACGTGCTCTTTCTGATGAGGGTTTCTATCATTCACCTACATATCGGTAAGTATAGCAGAGTAAGAACCCCATTTGTAAGCCTTCTGAAGTTCAATAATTATTTCTGTTGTTAATGAATAAAAAAGACTTCCCACGTTATCTCGGCCACGTGTTGCTGTGAGCCTTGGCGTCATGGGGTTTAATGTTTTTAGTGTTTAATAAAAACCGTTATATTGTTATCATCATGATGACGAACATTATTAGAGAGGATAAGAAACTGATACGATTCATAAATTTGTGGCAATGTTCACAGTGCCTCATAAAATAACGATACAAGCCCGTAAAACTGAACCCGTTATCCAGACTCTGAACTTTCCTGGCCACTGTACTACTGACCCGTCCATATGAAACTAAAACCACAGTGCATCATATCCATGAAACGTAAATTCCGAATCTTTGTTATTCAGGACCACTCCATCGGGAATGATATTGTCCGGACTAATTGAAAATCATGGCCTAGTAGCCATCACGCTGAAGATCCGGGTTCGATTCCCCACATGGGTACAATGTGTGAAGCCCATTTCTGGTGTCCCCGCCGGAATATATTGCTGGACTATTGCGGAAAGCGGCGTAAAACTATACTCACTCACAATCACTAGTTTGTATGACCCAAACTAATGTATTTACATTCCTATGTGATGCAGCTTGAATATTGTGTCTTTACTTATTATTTACCAGTTACAATGGGAAGCACATTTCTGACTACCCATCTGGAGCGTTGTTCAAACCCCAAATCGCCACAATGATTAACTCAAATGGACCATTATTGTTCTCCGTATTGCAGAGAGCCGAACATGACCTATTAAATTAAACCTTAAAATGTCGGCATAAACAGCTGAACGTTATCATTTAATTTGTGACACTTTTGTGACAATAAAGAGATGGAATTTAACAATTGCATAAATATAGCAAAACGATACTGAACGCACATTACATAATTTATTTATGTATTACATATTTAAGTCTTCATTTATATACGGGTGTGGCCATCTGGTTTAAAGTGGACATTATCTCCAGAAATCGGGGAAATGGTTAAGTGCCAAGTTTAAAATATAGCTAAATGAAACCTAAAAATATAACAATATAAAATATACAGATCTTACGACTGTTGGCGCTTTATGTAGGCTTCTTGTATATCACTGACGAACACTTTCCGCACAAGAAGTAAAAAAAAAAAAACGAGGAAAAAAAAGAAAACATAGAAAAATGGAAAACGAACAGATAAAGACTTGGTGGCCCCGGTGTGCAGGTGCCCCAATTTGTTGCGCTTGTCAGAAGCCTATGAAGTTGGTTCGAATCCCAGATTCGATATGGTATTGTTTCTTGGTAGTTGATCCTAACCGTGAAGCTGGCTATCTGAAACTCACATTCACTCAGTCATTGACTGATGTAGATTCCATTCTAATAGACATAAAACAGAAAGCAAATTGTAATGCATTCACAAAGTGTATTTCTGTCGAATAAGGTACATCCCTTCGCATACAAAAAGATATAACTGTGTGGTAATTAAGCGGAAACAATAGGACAAACAAAACCATTGCTGCTGCTTACCACTGATGCTAGACGGGGAGGTCACACTCAAAGACCTTGTCAGCAAACAAACCCTTCATCATGGTTGCGAAACTGATTTCTTTCACTGGTGAAAACGATTTAGTATCTTCAAGTTCATATTAGAAGGTTTATGTATTTTAGGCGTTAAATATACTACCCATCAAAACTTAAGACTCACTTATAGTACTCACTATGTGTCATGTAGATATATACGGTTACATCGAAGATAAATTTCACCACTAAATTTGGGGGGACCAACTGCAAACCTAATGCAGATGAACTGCCCGAGGACCATGCGCCACATGCAAATGTGGTGCATGTGAACAGCTGCGTTTTGTTTTAAGGTTCCGTTAAGAGATCGCCAAGTTTCACCACTTATGAAACGCATGACAATAAACTTTTTAAACGTTACGAAATTGTTTTACAATACATCAGTTCATGCAAACAGCACCTATAATAAGCATGGAAAAACAAATCTAGTTTAGAACAGTTGACTGAAGTAAGTGGCTACATTTACACTAGTACATTTACACCAAATTTTGACGAAGTCGAGGTGGCTGAGCGGGCTAGGCTGCTGACGTTGTGTGCTGGCGATTAGGTGCCGATGGGGGTGCGGGTTCGAATCCCGAATGGGACTCAACCACAAAAAGGTACTAGAATTTGTACTTTACTAAGAAAGTGAAATCCCAAATATGACATGTGTTGCTTATGACGAGGGAGTATGTCATAATCATACATATATAATGTTCCTGGAAAAAATGTTAAGATCTTAGGAAGGTCAGAGATCATATACAGGCATGTAGTCTCTGGAAAAGTACAGAGAAAACTTACAAAGATAAATAATTGGTCTTGTTCCTTCGATTTCATTCTATGCGTCAAAATATTTGCAAGTTCAAGTCATGCTGAACGGAATAATACTGCGTTTCTGTTGAATCAATTTATGTGGATATTAAAAATATGTTAAGACATGTCTGTGACGCGAAGGTTGATAGAAACACTATTTTTAAAAAATTGTCCGTAAAGAGAAACTTGGAAACAATATTTTAAGTAACATCTATAAAGAGAAATCTGACTAATCTAAGTTTTCTTCGTAATAGTGGGGATAAAGTTTGATACTAAGTTGTAAGTTAACATTGCTAATACAAGTGTTGTTTATTCCACAAGAAATGTTTCCCGTCACTGTGTTTATTTGTATATACTTGTAGATGTCAAAGGGGAGACCGGTATTGTACTCTTCCTTAGTTTTTCCGGACATGTTATTGTTTGAGCATCTCAAGCCAGACCATTTTTATTTCCTGTTCTACGTACTTTTGTCCCCAGGAGAACTTAATTCATTCTGTTTTCCTTATTTTAGAAAACATACGACCGGCGGGTCCATAAAACAAGAAATAAAATGAGTCTTGACTCACCAAAATGTTCAACCAAGGAGAGATGGATGAAAATACGGGACAGTCGTTTCAAGAAAGATGTAACAAACTAGAGTAACCTGCCTTTAGAGTAATCTCACTCTTTGAGCTTGGCGCAGAGGCTGAGTGGGTTTAGTTTTACGCCGCACTTAACAATATTCAAGCTACATGGTGGTCTGTAAATAATCGAGCCTGGACCAGCCAATCCAGTGATCAACGGCATGAGCATCGATTCATGAAATTGTGTAACCTCGTAAGAGTCTGGCCACCCGATTCTGTTAGTCGCCTCTCACGACAAACATGGGTTACTGAATATCAATCCCAACCCGTATGAATAAACTTTGTCACCTTTATCTTATTGGGTGTGTATCCATACTTGTCTAATATTATAAAAATAGAATTACAACAGGTCCATGAACTTGGAGAAGAGAAAGACAAAAACAACCGAATACACACTAAGTATTGTGTACAAGGATGCGGAAAACCGCTGTGAATATTTAACAAGCGCGCTTGTCGCTGCGTTGTTGACCACAAGCAAATGACAATAACCTTTCCCTGGTGTATCTAATTTATTTCACTTAGACATGTTGGTAAGTTGGCAGTAGTGTCGAGTCGAATTCAGCTACTTCTGACTGAATTACGGTACATGACGCTGTGTCACCTAACGTCACTGTACATCACTCCGTATTGCCGTACATCACCAAACGTGACTGTTCATCACGTAAAGTCACTTTACATCACTCTGTTATGCCGGAAATCATCTCATCACATCAACCATCTAACATCACTGCACGTCACCTAACGTCACTGTACATCACTCTCACTCTTTATTAATCTTTGTCGAATTCTGATTGGTTAATAACCAAAGAATACGAAACCATGTAGGCGGATTTGCCAGGGTATACGAACCGGCAAATCTGTCACGTGACACACTACACGGGTTGTACGAATGATCTTGTCCTTAGATGGAATGTGGTTGTCAAACGGCTGATCGCATCGAAATTTTAGAGTTGACATATACAATTATGAGTATTAAGATGATAATTAGATGAAATTGTTGCAATAATTTCTTGTTGGTTTGGGTTAATAAGGGTATTCAAAAATATAATGTCTCTGTATTTCACCTGTCTTTAAACAAAGCTTCAAATTTGATAATATTTATCATAAACTAAGCCACCCTGAGTTAACTCCCTTAACCAACCGTTCAGGAACATTTCACATCACATTCTGCCGAATGTTGAATGTTGTTGTTTAAAGATAAAAATATAAGCTATATTAAAAGATCTTTAGGGTAATAAATTCGCCACACAGTGTTTTTAAAGGGTGTACTGGACTGTAAGACCCTCATTAATACGGAATACTGTGAAACTAATAGTATCATTCTTCATCACCTAACGTCACTGTACATCACCTAACGTCACTTTATATCACCTGTATCAATGTACATCGCCTAACGTCACTAGATATCACCTGTATCAATGTACATCGCCTAACGTCACTTTATATCACCTGTATCAATGTACATCGCCTAACGTCACTTTATATCACCTGTGTCAATGTACATCGCCTAACGTCACTTTATATCACCTGTGTCAATGTACATCGCCTAACGTCACTTTATATCAACTGTATCACTGTACATCACTCTGTATCACCGTGATATTACTGCAAATGCCCCTTATCCACCCGCCGCGTTAATGTGTATCCCTCTGTAAATGTATTACTAGCATCACGTGATATCACTGGACTCCCCATTGTACCACTGCACATCATTGGACATTTACACATCATGTGAAGTTAGCCATGATAAACGATATTCTCTGATGTGTTGCTAACGACGAAAAAAATAAATAAACTATTGACGCGACGTGTCCCTATTATATACATATATGTCCATAATTATGAGTGTCCAAACTACAGGAGCTTAAGTAATAAATCATTAAAGCTGCATATATTCTTAATTAATGCAGCGTATATTCTATGAATGGATTTGAACATTTTAAAAATCACTTGAAAAATATATATTCAGATATGTATTCACATTTGTCCATGTACCATCAATGAGTTGAATGTTAATGAGGGAACTCTTGAATACCAACGCCATGTTTAAATGTTAACATGTTTACGTCGTTCAAACAAAGGTCAACGATCCTAATGAATCATGAAATTATCTTTGCTAGGAATAGCTGAATATGTATGCCACATGCGCAATGCAAATCTCATTCACTTTCCAACTCGATCTAAGACGGCCGACCTTGCAGAAAACAAGATGAAATGTACCACTCTACTGGCACTTGTTGCGATCAGCTGTTTCTTGACACGTGAGTAGCATTCTACTGACGCACATCACGAGAAGGTTGTGTATTTCGCTATGTGCTATATTCTCGGCATGTTTCTTTGAAACTTGGGTATGTAGATGTTGTGCATTGCAATCAATCAATTGCGGGTGTCAATCCGCGCTATCAACATTGCCGTTGTTGTTAAGTTAATATCAAGCACACGCTCTTTTTTAAATGTTAATTACAGAGTTAAGTTGAGTTAATAACTTTCAAATATTTTCAAAGCCTTCTTTTATATTCAGATGGTGTGCTGTGCGTGACCATACCGTTATGTCTAATTTCCAAAATATTACACCAAAGATATCTCTTGCAATCGTTACGGGGGGCATTCAGAAGGAAAAACGAAAGTGTATGGTTTGTAATTATATCAGTTTTGGCGTTAATGAACTCAGTCTATCGCAATCCACATAAGCAATGATTTCAAACTGAACCGATTTAGAATTTCTGGTCGAGTTCACATTTCATACATGTCGTTTGAACTGTATGCAAACTATTAAAGCTAAATCTTTGTCAATGGTGTAAACCTGTGGGCTCGTGGGTGAATGCCTGAACGGTAGCCAAAGCCAAGGTGCATGTGTACAGTGAGAGACAATCACCAGTCGTCTCAGGAGGCAATGTCAGGTGTGTGGAAATATTCTTTCCCCAGTCAACTGGGTGTAGTGGGAGTGGGTGAGTATGGTTTTACGCCGCTCTCAGCAATATTCCAGCAATATCACATCATCAGAAATGGGCTTCACACATTGATCTAAATGAGGAATCGAACCCGGGTCTTCTGCGTAACGAGCTAAAGCTTTAAACACCATGCTACTTTACTGCTCCCGGGGTTGGGAGAATTTAGTCCAGTTACTTGACGCTACTGTACTATCTTTCCTTTTGTTTAGAGGCAGAAGGAGCCAGTGTCCCTGAGGTTCTGAAGAAGCAGAAGACCGCACGAGAAGTTCAGGACGAACTACAAGATCAGATCCTTCAGCTTATTGATGCGTGAGTTTTATATCATGTTTCTATATTTTCTTAATTCTTTATATATATAATTTTTAGAGAAGGGTTAAACGCAATATTTGTCTGAGAATAGTTCCATTCATATTTTAGTTTGTATATTACTCAGGATAAAATGGTACTTTGTAATAATCTGCATGTTAACGTTACTTTAAACTTGTTTGTCAGGGTTAAGACTGCTGAAGGAGACGTAGAACGCCCAGACAGCCGGCGGGACATAGAATGGCCCTGGGAGACTCCATGTGCTCCGGTAATGGCAAATTGCAGCTTCTCGGGCCCCTACTGCTGTGAGGGCATGTCCTGCTTCAGACGCGGTATACAATGGAGTGGCGAGTGCAGGATAGTCATCGAGGAGGGAACCGTCCCGCCATTTCTGGGCACAGACTGAACAACAAGAAGTAATTTGTATTTAAAACATAATTTTGATTTAGTTGTTAAGGCATTTGAAATTGTCATTGTTCTTCTTCTCTATAACACTCTTCTCATCAGTTCGCCACGTCAATCGATATATATGAAGCCATTAAAACACCAGTGCTGAAAAAATTAAATGTGTCATTTATATTTGCATATACATCGCAAGTGGTGACAAATATTGAAGCTAAAATTCTTGCCAGAATTATGCAAGAGCACGTTATGACAATGATCAGCAAGACTTCAAATGTCATTGGGAGATGTCACTTTGACATGGTTCACTTAATGAACGTCAAGGCGTATTCGGGCAAGCCTTAGTTGAACCGTCTCGGCTGCAGATCTTGATGGTCTCTGCAAATATACACTCATTGACAGCTTCCAATCCGTCTTGGAATCCACGCTCGGAGATTGACGAGTTTCCGACTCCCATCATAGCAGTTAATATGCTGTCATCTGCTCTTCATTGATAAGTTACTGTGAAGATCAGTAATGACTTTAGGTCTTGTGGTCAATGTGAAATCGAACCTGCTTGTGAGTGAGAGAGTACAGATTCACGCCTGACGCAATATTAAGCAATATCACAGCGGAAGACACTAGAACTGTGCTTCACACCTTGTGCCGGAGAGAGAGATACAATTTCAGCCTTAACGCGAGTGGGTGAGCTCGATGGTTGGAGGAATGTCCGGAGATGTGCAGCTCTTGAAATATTACCTCAGTTTCGCTAGCACGATTGACTGACAAATAACTGAAGGCCTAATATCGTGATTACTGATGAACTGAAATTCGACGAACGGCCATCGGGTTTTAAGTTGTTAGCTTGTACAGGACTGCGTGGTGACATCTTTGCCCCTTCTTGGTATGTATGGTTAGTACGTTTGGTAATTGAACAGTTCTTCATGATCATCAATGTGGGTCAACTAAAATTTCGGAGAAAAACCCGAAAATTCCTCATTTTGTGAAGCCCACGAGCACAAATTTGGTGCAGACAAACCCATTGACCATAATCACGAAGAACAGTAATTTGAATACACAGTTTTAGTTTGCTGGTGTACCTAAGGGAAGTAACTCTTTACTGGTAACTGCAGCTCCGCAGACAACTGAACGAATAGCCATAATAATCACACGCTTCCCTAAACGCCTCCCAACCTCTTAAAGTATTGTAGAGAAAAGAAAGTCTACATATTCATTCACACTGGAGGGTTGGATTTTACCAGTAGTTCACGCACAAGGTAAAGATGTGGCTTAACTGAAAATAGTCTCATAAAACTGTCAAATACTGAAATGTTCTAATACTGTTTAAGCAATGGCATAGAATAACAGACACAGTTCTAATTGCATTGCAATTCTCTATCCGAATCTTTATTATGTAAACGTCAGCGTCTAGGCGCAGCGTCCCCCATTGGTGGAAAATATATCAGTCCATTGCCTGTACGTGCAATAGAATGGATCACAGCAGTGGGTGGCCCAGACAGAACACCATTCATTGTAACGCCCACACAGGCCCCCAAATCCCAGCACCTGTCGATCACGTTTGGCGTGTTTGACGTTACTGACGTCTCCGTCACCTGCCCTTTTAGCGGCCCAGCGTATACTGAAAGAAGGAATTAGAGATTAGTTAGATTGATTTCACGGCGCATGAGGAATTATATTTACAAAGCACCGGTATCCACACACTTGAGCGTGCTCAAGGTGCAGAAACATTATTACCCCGTATAACCAACGCTGTCTGTAACATATGGCTTGTCCCACCAGATGCCCACTCAAACAGCTGGGAAAACTGTTTAACAAACGTGCCTTGTTCTTTGTCGGGGCAGGACTGAAGTCATGAAGAAAGTCTCCGGGGTCAAGCTGCCAAACACGGTCACTCATCCAAATGACCAACGTCGCTTTACGTCAGCTGATTTTGACATGGACTGTTTGCAGAGGACCACACCCCTCGGGGTTAAATGCCGCTTTAAATAATGTTTCAGTTTCTTTCCCAGTGATCTAATTACAAGGCGTACCAGTATCAGGCCACACTACTTAATTGAAGGAATTACAGCAAATTTAAAGGAACTGCATGTCAAATTTAAACAAGCGCAGCCCACTCGCGAAACAATTGCAGCGGTATCAGTAGTTTAGCGGTATTAACATAAACACAACGCCCCTGTCGGAAGCAATGTCGGTAATACTTGGAACACGCTCGGCCATCTTCGGAGATTTCTCGGCCCCGTTCCGTAATTTGTCGGTCGCGTCCTGAAACTCACATCTAAACATGGCGTCACTGGAAGGAGCACCCGTCTCGGTGAGTTTTGTTTTTAGTTCCAGGCATTTCATTTCTATAATTATCCACCTTTGACCACCCGTGCTGAATGCAATTGTTTCGCAAGTGGACCGCGCTCGTTTAAATTTGAGATGTAATTCCTTCAAATTTGCTGTAATTCCTTCAATTACTTAGGGAAGGGGTCTGAGTATGCAAAGTCTAATATCGGTGTTAACAACTACATGCTACAAGTACATTTAAACTACATTTGTGACGTCATTCCATCATCTGCTCGCTTCACTCCGTTTAAGGAATGGTCTTATGTGTACCAGGTTCAAATTCAAGGCTTCAATTTTGTCATTTGATTTTGATAACAGAAGTCTTCCCAAGCCTTTGAATGTAATTTAAGTAGATTAAGTACTGAGTCTAACAAACCCTAGAAGGATACCTGACGCTACCTCCTACTAAGGTTTCTTATTAGGGGAGTGTAACGAATAATACTGAGACTAAGGTTACTGAGACTGAGTAGGTAAATATCCTTGTAACTCCCCATTACTTAAAAATAATGTGCCTTGGATCCAGTATATTAGTTTCGAGGATGCTTCCCTCTACGTAATTGGCAGTTCTCAAGACTTGTAAACCTGTGTAAACTTCAAGTATGTGATTCAAGTATATAATTTTGATACACGCTTCTTTCTTCCCACAATAATCAACAGCGAGTCACAGTGATCCAGTAGTGTGTCGCTCTGCATATGATGTGGTGACGTTGTCAAAGCTGATGACGTGCAGGCGGGAGTGATAATGATACTGTTGAATAATTAACGAATATTCGAGGACTTTAAAAGCGCGAGGATAGTTCTAGTAATTGACATCAAACAGCCCATAAATCTGTGATCCTTTCAGAACGATGACTTTGGTTTCCTGTATTGTTATTATATGACCAACGGCTCAATTGTTTTGATACTATTGAGAAAGTGTTTGAAATCGTATGTAAGATTATGATATAGGCAATCTGCATAAAATCGTAAATTCCCAAGTAATAATTACGTGTTTAAGAATACAAAGTTGTGATAGGGTATTCTTTACCTATGAATCACTTCCTGAACGTGGTCATCAATCTCCTCTGAATTGTCCTCTGCGCCTAATGAAAAGTAAAACATAAGTTGATTATGAAAATTCGACAAAGATCTGCATATCTCAGAAATGTACGGTCATGCTGTGGGTACCAAAATAGTTAAAGGTTTTGCTCGTTACGCAAACCATCCAGGTTTTAGTCCCACTAGTTTCCTGTGTTTGTTACCTGGTTGAAATATAACAGAATATGACGACACTCACTCACTGACGTGTACACATGCTCTGTCATATCATGCATCATGTGTCGAACACACATATGCACATGGTTTGTATGTTCATGTGTAGCTTGGCCTGTCGTGTCAAAGGGGTAGGTCGCTATAGCTTTAATCATCGTTGGTAACAGTCGGTTTTCTTTTCGGTCTCACACATGTATACAATGTATACGCGCATGTTGAGTTGATGACATTATGTGAACTTCTCCGCGGTGAAGACATGCTTACTGAATATGTCAACAATTCTTGGCTACATTAGCGAAATGAATATTGACAAAAGAGTTCATATTCATGAAACTGAAAAAATTAACACTGCCTGTAATGGTCCGAAAGCATCAGCGAGTGAGTGAGTGAATGATTTTAGTTTTACGCCGCACTCAACAACATTCCAGCTATATGGCGGTGCCATTAGCATGCTGTTGAAATGAGATCTATAACGTCATGCAATTTTCGCCACCATTTAAGCCTCAGCTCTTTGCAATTGACTATAGCACACACCAAACTGCCTGTCTTGGACCATAGGTGCTTCTACGTTGATTCCATATTTTCCTCCCGTTGTGTCGGGTACCAATTTGTTATTGTGTGAACAGAAATACATTTCAAGCAAATCAAGGGGATGATGATATTGCAAAATCGACTGATCGTTCTTGACGCAACTGATGCAGGGTTCAAATCGGCATAAACGCCTTTGACGTTAAACCAATCGAGCCAATGACGTTAAACCAACAGTTGGAACAAGCAATATACTCATTGCACTAATTCAACGTTTGGCGACTTGAGGCTAGAAAAGACTCCCTGTTTTCTCTTCGAGGCTACAAAATAGATGTCCAGCCTCGCTAATTTGATTGCCGGGCGTCGTATCGTGACGGCATTGAAGGTTGCTCATGATATGAACCACCGGTTTTTGATTCATGTACTGTCCGTCATGCAGGTGGAATATAGACGGGGGTAGCGTTAACTCTCCTGAATCATCCTGAATACAGCAGAGAACAAAGCCAGGGGACAATTAAGTATAATCTTACAGGAAGTGAAAGGTTAAAGGAGAGAGCAACACCCACACTGCCCCAGTCCCTACCAAGTATAATGAGAATAAATTGACGGATGTTAACTAGCCACTTAAAGTCCATGTCCAAACGTTGATGAGAATTAAATTGTTTCCGGGGCATTAAACAAGCGGTTGCTTCACAGAACTGACCGCAATCAGTGCGATATACGACATTTAATGATACATGCTTCACAGTTCTGGCTATCGTGTGACGGAGTTGGACGATGAGAAAATATGAGCACTTATTAAACAAATATAAAAACTCCAATCAATGACGAATTTAATCATAATTATATCTTATGAATACCGGAATGAATATATCAAATGTATTTTGCAACGGTTTAGGTTTATATTATACGTATTAAGAAAAAATAATGTTTTTAACAGACAAATGACAGCATTAGGACGATACTGTACAACAAACGTCTGTGCATATTGCAAACTACTGCCTCGTTGATGAATTCGTTGTCCCAGTTGTCAGGTTATTTGTCAATACATTTCAAAACCTTCGGCATCAATAACAGTCATATGGGTGCTTACGGTGTTAAATAAAAACGAATACACATATAACACATCATAAATAGATAAATAACTATTTTTTTTAATTCGAAGAATATTGGCGTGTCGTCCGACATCAGAACTATATAATGATGAATGTATTGATGTCACGAAGATATTACTGCTGTTTGCGGCATGTGAGACTACAAGTATTAAATATTTGTGATATGAAATGAACACAATTATTAATATCAATAACTGATTATTTTTATCAGATATAATTTTAATCTACTCAGCTTTCCCTTTGCGTTTTTTCATGTACTTAATAAAACGAGACATGAAAACAAACTTTTACGTGAAAACAAATTCATGTTATTAATACAATGATTTATCGGAACGAAATATATCCGGCACGCAGTTTGACCTAAACATAAATTCACATAGACTAACTCTTCAACATTGCACCCAGTGATACTGATTTCCATGACATCTCCGGATTTATGCAATATAAAAGTCACTCACCCAATGCATGGCCGAGGCACGCCAGGGCAGCTAAACACACGAACAAGTGGACAACTAGAGTCATTCTAGACTGTTAGATCGCAACACAACCGAAACCGAACCCTCTCGGTGAATATTCCTGTATTGGCCAAAATACTGACAATTTATAGAAAACAGAGGACCCATGGCTACGGGATATGACCTTTCATCGAAAACTGAAAAATTGAGGTCACACAGTTTTTGGGAGTCAAGCAGTTGACGGTCTCGTAACATTAAGCGATAGTTCATGTCAATAATTGAAGATACTTACTGACATCTGATCACGTGGGATCAAAGTTGTAAACGTCACTTCCGGCTTTCTTCCGCTATGTAGATGACATGTCGTGATATGGTATATTGTTGAAAAGGCTTTAATCGTAGCATACAGTCTATTTGACAAGAAAGTGTTCCCATGAATTGCTAAATATATCAGTTTGGAAAGGTAGTTCTAAACTAGTGGTGCCAGTTTGTTGTAGAAGACCTCGCAAGTTATACACAGTACTATTAATCTTCCGCATGTAACATGCCAGCAGCACGTTGGCGTTGCACATTTGACAATCGAGGCATTACAAGTACCATTAGAACTGAGGTATAAAAGTGTTTTTTCATTTCTACTGGCCAATGCAAACACGTGCAAATGATGAAAACTTCGATGAGAAGGTCACATGATCAACTGCACGTGCAAACCTGACTTGGCACTAACGTCATTTGCACGACGAATGGATGGGTTAGAGTGGATGTTGCTAACGTTGTTCTAGAGTCGAAAGATAGGGATCCCATTTCGGATACACAGATGTATCATCAGAGAAAAAATATTCATTATTTTTAAAAATTACATTTTGTAAAGTTTCTTTTTTGACTCAATCTATTTTAGTTCTAATCTCTTCTGTATGAACAGAGTATGAGTTTTCGGAGCTACCGGTCGTTTTCCCGTCTTCCTTTTTCATTTTTAAATGCCTCGTCAGTAGCCATTGGTCTGCTCTTCGGTTAAAACAAACTGAGACTCACTCTGTAGTATGTTCACCACAAGAAACCCTACATTTGTATTTTTGCAGATGCAATGGTGTTCTCCATTCGACGTACGGTTATCGCGAGTGTCTCATATTCCTAACGGGTAACAGAATGTCCAAAACGAATAAAATACTGTCGGTGTTATCAATATTTCAGTGAATGTGCCACATACACCGACCGGATGTGTAAACTGTGAGGGGTACGTTGTACAAGCAAAATAACGCACAAACACAGGGACGAAACCCTTTCCACAATCACACGAAATTTCAGCTAAAACAAAGTCCAAAGTCACTATTCAGAACATACCATAACGATCACTAAACGCCCATCCCAAACACAAGTAACAGTCGTCTGCACTTGACTCACACAGTTCCGTCCACGAAGCCAATTAACGACATGCGGTTAATAACACAATATCGGTTGAACAACGTAAGCGATAAATATACATATCCATGCCCCTGCATGTCCTGACCGGAATCCATGTATGTATACTCTAAACGGTGGAAACCTCTGGGATAAGTCTAAAGGCAGAGTCGTCAAAGCAATTGCTTTCGCTGTTATTTGTGTAGTTGTTATCCATGTTGCCCAGTAACTGTACAGTTGTTATCCGTGTTGCACAGTGGCAGTATGGCTGTTATCCATGATGTTCATGATCAGTAACTGCATGGTTGTTATCCATGTTGCCCAGTAACAGTATGGCTGTTATCCATGTTGCTCAGGGATTGTATGCTTGTTATCCATGTTGTTTAGTAACAGTATGGCTGTTATCCATGTTGTTTAGTTACAGTGTGACCGTTATCCACGTTGCTCAGTAACAGTATGGCTGTTATCCATATTGCCCAGTAACTGTATTGCTGTTATAGATGTTGCTCTGTAACAGAATGATTGTTATCCATGTAGCCCAGTAACTATTCTTGACATCTATTTTCTCTAGTAATTTAATGGTTGTTATCGCGACTATGCTTGTCGTAAAAGGCGACGAAAGGGATCGGGTGGTCAGGCTTGCTGACTTGTCATCGTTCCCAATTGTGCAGATCGATGCTCATGCTGTTGGTCACTGGATTGTCTGTTCCAGACTCGATTACTTACAGACGTCCTCCATATAACTGAAATATTGCTGGAGTGCGGCGTAAATATAAACTCACTCACTTAATGGTTGTTATCAATGTTGCTCAGAAACTGTAAGTTGTTATCCAAGTTGCTCAGTACCGTATTGTTGTTATCCATTTTCTCTAAAAACTACTGCTGTCACCATGTGGCTAAGTGACTGTATTGCTGTTATCCATGTTGCCCATTTACTGTACTGTTGTTATCTTTGTCCCCACGTAACACTTTGTTCCTCTGGATACGTTGTGTATTGGCATGTTTTTCTTCGTAACTGCATTGTTCTCGATGTTCGTTCGGTTGTTACTTCGTTGTTATCCATATTCCAAAACTGGATTGTTGTAACCCTCTGTCCCCGGAACAGTATTGTTATCATTATTGATACGGATAGGTTATTGTTGATACGGACAAGTTATTGTTCCTACTATATGTTTTCCGGTCCTTGTGTGGTTGTCATCTTTGTCTTCCAGACACCAGTAGAGAAAAGTGATCGAAAACGTCTGGAGACTTATAATCATTATACGTAAATGACGCGCTCTTCTTGGTAGAGTGATTGATTGGGTGGATGGCTGGATGAGTGAGTGTTGTTATCTATGTGCAGTTGTAAATATGCTTCGTTCACATCACCCCATTTCAGCTCAGTTCAGAATAGCTCATATCAGCTTGGAAACTAGTTATTTTGTGTGGGCTAGCCTATGGAAATGATATGGATGACCTTGAACCAGTTGTTATTGATTGTTTTCAGTAACAACAGACACAGTTGTACTCATGTTAAGGTTCTTTATTGAATCGACCTCAATGTATAGAGGCAGCGACCACCCAGTCCTGGAGAAGCTATGGGCCCATTTCTTGTACTTGCACTTCCAAGGATCACAACAGTGGGTGATACAAAGGGAACACTTGTCGTTGTACCAACCACAACTTCCTCCGAAACCCAGCACCTGTCCTTCACGCTTCACGTCACTAAGGTCACCGTCACTCGCTCGCCTCGCGGCCGAGTTTAGACAGAAAGACGGAAATGGACACTAACGGAGTGATTTTACGGCGCTCTAGACAATATCAAAACCATCTCATGTTGGGCCTTTGCTATAGTTCGGACTGCTTAACGTTTCGCACAAAACATTCTGGAATAATTTGATAAGTCAAAGATTCAAAGACACCTCAATAAAAGTAATATGTTTCAATCGATTGAATTTTATGTTGCCAAATGAGCAAATGAAATTTTAATAAAATGACTATCTTACCTGTAGATCATCTCTTGAACCCGTCCACTAATTTGCCAGTGTTGTCTTCTGCTCCTAATGAAAAGTAAATAAGAATGTTGCTATAAACAGGACAAACATAGTAAAATAAGTATTGGTAGATAGGCAGGTGGTTCAAGCCATCTCTCGTCCTAAAATATAGCAACAGGGAACCACACTCACTGACGTGCACAGGCTCATCCACATTATGCGCCATCTCTCGACGTGAAGCTGGTTTGCGAGGTCAGTACTTCCGTATGTAGATTTCTCTGGGTCGAACGGGATCGCGTTTATGACTGAAATCTCAATTTAGCATTTGTGATGCACTGGTCTAATTCGACCTGACACCATACTTGTACCTCGTGTTTATGTAGTAATAGTTTTTATGTACCAACTTACCTGCGAAAAAAATGACTAAAATATGACAGTTTGGCTAGCCTAGAGGTTAAAGCGTTCGATCGTGACGTAGAAAGACTCGGGTTCGATTCCCCACATGTGTAAACTGTGTAAAGCCTATTTCTGATGTCATCTTGTCCTTGTCGAGATATTGCTGGGATATTGCTAAATGTGGAGTAAACGACAAGTCACTCACTGAATGTTACAGCAATTTTATTGGTTGAAGACTGAACCAGGGACTGAAGCGACCCCTGGCGAGGTGGTATCGTGTTCATGCTATCGATCACCAGTTTGTCTGGCCACCTTTTCATTAAATACATGTACCTTACTTACATCTGGAATATGAGTGTGGCATTAAATAGCCAACAAATGAAACAATTGAACCAGAACGTAACACAAAAGAGTATCATTCAGTTTTGAAATGAGAAAATGACATAATTTTTATTTATACAAGCAGTGGATATTTTTACCTCTGCATTAGCCATGCTCCTATAGCGACCAAGTATTACAAGGTGACAGCTGACGAACAGGCATCTTGATGCAACACTCGATCTATTTCAATTTGATGAGGATGACAATGTATCCGGGCAGCAGCAGGGCCATCAGCTGTCTACCAAATACAAACCACCTGTTGCCAGGAATCATTACTGTCTCGCGACATTCAATACATGTGACACAGCGGTGACAGCTATTACGTCTGATGAGGTCGGACCACGAGACAATGTAACAGGTGACAAATGCTAAACTTAATTACGGGGAGAAGGAAAGAGTGAGTGAGTCTAGTTTTACTCCGCTTTTAGCAATATTCCGGGAATAAAAATGCGGGGGATACCTTTAGGCGTGTACCCATATGGGCAGTGGAACCAGGGCCTTCAGCATGACAAGCGAACACTTTATCCACGAAGCGACCTCACCCCTCTGTATTTAGAGGGTGTAAAATACATGATTGTTTCGCATGCATGTGAGAGCATATTAAGATGAGGATCTGGGGAACACACTGGTCTGGCTGGCTTCGATAGGGATATATATCAGTGAGTATAGTTTTACGTCGTTTTGGCAACATTTCAACAATATCACGGCGGGATACACCAGAAATGAGCGTCACACATAATACCCATGTGAGAATTTAAACATGGTCTTCTGTCAACTGAGACACTAGGTTGGCGAGGTACTCCATACGGGTACTATAATTATTTTATGACCTTTTTTGCAGTCTTTCCGACGCTATAATCAGGTTTTAAATATATGATTGTGTATAGGTTAAATAGAGTTTTCAAGACTCTTGTATATGCTGTATAGCGGGTAACTGTGGCATTTGTCTTTGATGCTTCCACTGGTAGTGTCCATAACATACTCGGCCAGAAGAGGTTCCACAGCGCTCGGCGCTGGTCGTGAGTGGCGACTTAGCCGACTGATAGTCAGAGACGTACGTCTTTTGTGTGCTGGGACGGTTGTGTCCAAAACTGTTGCTGCTGGGAAAATAACAAGAAGTGCAAGTAACGTGAAGAAACGCATTTCAATTTTTATAGACTGATAAAGTTACCTCCCGACCGAGAAAAATCATAGCATTCGCAGATAATATTTTATAACCATGTAAAAGTATTGGCATTTCGAGCAACTTACTATGATTCAGATCTGACATTTGCATTAACTATAGAACCCGTTAAGATCCGGATTAGAATTGATCTTCACTAACAAAAGCGACTAATATATAACGGGATCAGGCTGCCAGTCTCATCGACTTGACTGACATATGTCATTGTGTCCCAGCTGGGTCGATCCATGTACATGATGCTGACTGGACTGTCTGGTCAAGGCTATATGATTTACACACAGATGCTATACAGCTGGAATACTGCTGAGTGCAAGTCGAGTAGTCAACCACACATCATTAACAGTTACCCCCTGAAAACCTCAGTTAGGAGTTGAACCGCTTCAAATCCGCATTCACCTCCCCGTACATTACCCAGCAGTCTTGTAAACGAAGCTATCAGTGCCGCCATCAGGAAACGCAGACGCAGAACCAAACCAGTCCCATCGCTAAAACGAGAACAAAATCTAGAGTCACAGCACCATACAGTCTAAGTAAACCACTGAGTCTAACAAAACCTAGTAGAAGGTCGCGTCAGGTAACCTTTGAGCTACATATAACTGTCCAATCAAACGCGAGACGGTTAAATAGATTTAACCAATCAAACAACGGCTGCTATTTAGGGATCGGAGGGATTTTCAAAATATTCAGGTTACCGACAAAGATTTCTCCACAAACAAAAATCTGTATATAACACAGTTATTTGACCAGCTGTATATACGCTTTGGGGGTTCTGTTGACATGGTTACCATTAGCTAATATTTCCGCAATACGACATCCTTAAATATTGCCAAAAACACTATTTTCAAGGACTGTTTACTCACCGTTGTCATGGTTGTAACGTGCGCCGTGTGCATCACCCGGAAGGGATCGTACACTAAATAGCATTTTGAATCGTTCGTGTACGAACCTTTTCGAGATAAAAAGTTCAGAAGGTATGTGCGAATATCCACTTTCGCGACTTGGTAAGCTGTGTCCTCATTGGTCAATCTCAAAGATTACCTGACGCGACCTCCCATAAGGTTTTGTTAGACTCACTGGAGGAGTGTAACGAAAAAGTACTGAGGATAAGTTTACTTAGACTGAGTACCATATGGATGATCTGATTGCCCACCTCATTAGGAAGACTGCAAGGATAGACGTGACCTTCAGCAGGTATAAAACATTGAAAACACTCATTTGAGGTAAAGGTTTAACTGTGAATCAAATCCAATGTGATCGCAGCGACACTTACGTGGGGGTATCTCTTAGACCATTCAGTATTAGACTTCAAGAACACAAGACTCCATGAAATAATCCGACATGACACCAACAGAAGCCAAGAAGCCACGTGAATAAGAAAACATGGTCGCCAGCGGTGACCTGTGGGAAGAAGCATAACTCCTGAACGTCGTTGGTACTAAGTAATGAACACAACATCCGAAATCTTTTAACTCAAATTTGCCTCAGAATGACATTTAAAGAATCAGTTAAAATGTTCGTGTAAACGTCTTATTGTTTCGAAGAATTTTGACAATGTACAGTTTCTTTTTGTGGCTAGCATATTAAGAAGTTCCTTACAGCGCTACTCCGTTTCAGATTTAGGTCTCATGTGATTCTCATGCATGACGATAGACATTTCCGAATATCAAGGAAACTTATTGCACTTGTCTTGAGATGGAAGATATGAATAATGTATATAGTTTTGACTTATTCATCTATTGTATGAACAGATCAGAAAAAAATGCACAGAGAAATATATATATTTGAATCCTGGAATAGACACATTTTACATCCTAATGTCTAAGACAAAATGTTATGGATGTCAACTTCTTTATTGTATACACGTTTTTTTTGGCTATTCATTGCCCCTTCGCGGAACGTGGTGTATAAAATCATGGAGAATAGAAGACACTGTACAGTGTCACTGATACAATAAAGAAGAAAGTGATATCCACGACATTTTATCTAATACTTGAATACCAACTTCTATATGCCTCTCATGAACCTCATGTCACCTCTAAAATCAAACAGACATGACAACCTTGCTATGTGCATACTTTTGTGAAATATATTGTCTCAAATCTAATTATCGCGTAAAGGTTTTTAGTGGCTATTCTAAGCTTTTTTCCCGTTACACAATATTTCTAAATTAATATCTGCATAATGTTTAGAAAATCCTGAACGAAGTGTGAACTAAATAAATATTTATTTGTACTAAGGCTTCAACATGGCATCCCAGAGATATTCAATTCCATGACATCTCCGGCTTTATGCAATATAAAAGTCACTCACCCATGGCTAAACACACGAACAAGTGGACAACTAGAGTCATTCTAGACTGTTAGATCGCAACACAGTTGAGTTGAGTTTTACGCCACACTCAGCAATATTGATAGCAACAAAACCGAAACTGAAATCTCTCAGTGAATATTCCCGTACTGACCAAAATCTCACAACATTTGACAATTTATGGAGGACAGAACTAATACGTACAGAACGAGACCTTAATTATATCTTTGAGGGCAGGATATTTCACCACGTAATCAAAATGTCGCTCTTGTCACGTTCAGCGAGAGTTTCACAATCTGAAGCCACTTATCAAGGTTTGTTATTGTGTTTTATTGTGAAAAGTCTATATTAAATGTTATTCGGGTTTATCAGGCGCTTTGACATGACACTGGAATATTGCTGAGTGAGGCGTACAACTAAACTCACTCACTCACTGTAAATAATCGAGTCTGGACCAGACAAGCTAGCAATCACAGCAGGAGCATTGATCTGCGCAACTGAGAACCGAAGAACACGTGTCCACCAAGTCAGCGAGCCTGACCGTCCGATCCCGTCAAGCATAGCCGCCTTTTATGGCAAGCTGGGTTGCTGAAGGCCATTTTATCCGGGACCTTCACAGGTATACAGTGAACAAGAAGGAAAGGAGAAAATGGGTCATCCCGAGATGCATTCAGAAACTGAATATCAGTCTCAGCAGTAAACGGCATAATTTCCCAAATACCTGGAGACCGCAACCGCTGACCTCTACACGACGAAGTCAAGGTGAATATTTCCGACTGTACTAAAATACTAGTCACCATATCCGATGCGTATTATTTAATTTACTTCATAAGGAAATGGTTATTTGCAGTGCTATTGTATGTTATTTAAAGTTGCTTATTGTAGTGCTATAAACTTTGTGTGTATGTGTTATATAAATGTGCACTATTTATCATGTACACAATTTACCGTTCTAATGAATTATAAATAAAAGTGACATTTGAAAGCGTGAATTTACGGTGAACATTTTAGCATTAACCCTACGTTTGTAAAAATTTCCCATTGTCTAGAACCAGTCGACCTGAAAGAAACATTCCTGCAAACCGACTAGTTTGTTTTTTACACCTTTCCAAAAGCCGGACTTACTTAACCGTCTGAATTATGCCCACGCCAACTGAGAACCATGTGCAAGTGATATCAATCTCGCGTATCTATCTATCCGCATCGGGACCATATGACCATTATTCCAAACCGCGTATAGTTCCAGCAACCGTATAAATGTTTAATAATGAACAGTCAGAAATATGCTGTGCTTAAGGTACTGCGCGTGGCGTATGAGGAAATCAATTGATTATTTATAAGGTACACAGTGAGATGAAACAGGCTTCACCCATGAGAACGTTATGAACATTAGTCTCCTCACACACAGCACAGGAAGGCTACATGTCTGGCAGCGTTCATGACACCAGTAACATCCATCACAAGAACGTCGGAGTTCAGAAATAAGGATCATGGCTTACGTTACTGTCACCCTCTAACGTTTGTACCAAGATCGTTGTAAGTACTGACAATAATCTGTGTTCTATCCTTCTAACGTTTGTATCAACTGCCTAAATACATCGTGGTAAGTACCTACAACAATGTGTGTCCTATCCTTCTGACGTTTGTACCAAGTGACTAAATACATCGTGGTAAGTGCCTACAACAATGTGTTTCCTATCCTTTTGACGTTTGTACCAAGTGATTAAATACATTTCGGTAAGGACTTACAATAATCTGTGTTCTGTTCTTCTAACGTTTGTACCAAGTCACTAAATACATCGCGGTAAGTACCGGCAACAATATGTTTCCTATCCTCCTGACGTTTGTACCAAGTGATTAAATACATTTCGGTAAGAACTAACGATAATCTGTGGTCTAGTCCTCTAACGTTGGTACCAACTGACATCGTTGTAAGTACTGACCATAATCTGTGTTTTATCCTCCAACGTTCATATCAAGTGACTAAATACATCGTTGTAAGTACTGACCAAAATCTGTGTTTTATCCTCCTGACGTTTATATCAAGTGACTAAATACATCGTTGTAAGTACTGACCAAAATCTGTGTTTTATCCTCCAACGTTCATATCAAGTGACTAAATACATCGTTGTAAGTACTGACCAAAATCTGTGTTTTATCCTCCAACGTTTATATCAAGTGACTAAAATCATTGTCGTAAGCACTGACCATAATCTGTGTTTTATCCTCCTACGTTTATATCAAGTGACTAAATACATCGTTGTAATTACTGACAATAATCTGTGTTTTATCCTCCTGCGTTTATATCAAGTGACTAAATACATCGTTGTAATTACTGACAATAATCTGTGTTTTATCCTCCAACGTTTATATCAAGTGACTAAATACATCGTTGTAAGCACTGACCATAATCTGTGTTTTATCCTCCTACGTTTATATCAAGTGACTAAATACATCGTTGTAATTACTGACAATAATCTGTGTTTTATCCTCCTGCGTTTATATCAAGTGACTAAATATATCGTTGTAATTACTGACAATAATCTGTGTTTTATCCTCCTGCGTTTATATCAAGTGACTAAAATCATCGTTGTAATTACTGACAATAATCTGTGTAAAGGAATTAACGCACGGTTGACCATGTGGTATTAATCAATAACGTTAAGTGATTGTGGAACCGCAAACCGTCGACTATGTGGACGTCATGACCTTTTGACGTATCGTTGTTTCAAATGGGCTCTGTGTCGATTTCTTTTACAGTTTAATACGTGTGAGTTGTGCATGTTGATGGTGTTATTGTGCGAGGTCAAAATGGCTTTAAGAACTCAATGACATATGCATGAGGTCTTATTTCGCCATTTCGGGTTTTTGTATGTGGACATTACGGGACATCGATCGTGCGGTATCCAAGTGCGGTGTCTTTAGTTGCAAAGGACTTATTTATGGACTACTATAATTGTATGCAGCAAACCTTTTCCCACAATTATATAAAATCTATGCTAAAACAAAGTTACGAACCTGTCTATATGATAAAAATGTGTCTATGAACTGGTATTAACCGGTATATCATGTGTTTATAAACGGGTGAGTCTGTCCTGCACCACCGGTCGAGCTCTTCATAAAGGCATGTTGAAAGCATAGTCTGACCTGCGCCTACGGTGACGCCGTGTAGTCGATGAAGTGGAAAGGCGGATAATAGCACAATCCCTGGAACATTGATGGCGATCAAATATACATAATCCTAGCTCTTCATGCGCTGGCACAAAGCCAAGTACTCATACGCTTAATATTGGAAACACACAAGGGAGATAACTCTACAATGGATTTCGAATGGAATGACATGCAAATAATTATCCACTTGTCCGTGCACTTTTCATGTTCTAAGTGCATATGTCCGATACGAGATGAGAGAAGTTACCCAGAGAGGGCAAATCTGAACAGGAAAAATTCAGTTGGGCCTTATACAATGACAGTGATTCACAGACTTTGAGGTATTTTGGCAGAAATGTCGGGTGTTGTTTGTTAACAGAATTTCATGTTTGGTATGGTAGCCTATTCTAGGTATGGGAGACCTTGACTTGCCAACCAAGAGATTGTATCTGTGTTTTTCAGTCCGCGTTAGAGTTTGCATATGGTATATATCGTTGGGATATTGTGCGTGCTGAACTAAATGCTTCTCTTACCTAGGAAACTGTTCCCTTACACATACTATAAATATGCATGTTATTTTAGTTGGTTGGTGTTACAAGCTTCACTCGTCACTCAGCTATATAGCAGAGGTCTGTAAATAACCACATAATCATGTGATCAATGACATGAGTATCGCTCTACACAGCTGGGACAACATGACATAAATCAACGAGGTCAGTGTCAGTTATTTTCAGTGAGATCAATTTTGACTAAAAACCAAACACAAAACTTGGAAAGAAGCCCACATGTGACCCAGCAGCCGAGTTCAGTGGTAGGCTGATGCTACTGTAATGATGGCGCATAAATGGACTGATTCACGTTCATCCAGACGAATAATTTCATAGCTCTCTTCTCGTTTCTTTGAGATAGCTCGTCAATAATTTGTTCTCATACTTACGTATTCAGATCTTCCATATGGTGATACCATTGTGCTCGGCACAATATATACAAATAATCAACATCACAACTCTCCGACAGATATTTCCAATCAACTGAGCTGCACAGCTTGTTCAAATACAGCCACTGATCGAAATATCGGATTGTGATTGTGACGGACAGAGCTGCACAGCTTGTTCATATACAGCCATTGATCGAAGTATCGGATTGTAGATGTGACGGGCAACCAAGTCAGGTTACTTAACGATAGGTGGGCCTTTCAAAAGTCAGCATACTTACTGAATACAGATGGCAATGTCGGTGTGACGTGCTCATGATGTATGTACAAAATTTACCTACTTTTGCTTCTAGCTTGAAAATAGTGATGTGAATAGTTGTATTGGCAGTAGTATTGAACATCAACCATTGTTCATGTTTTAATGTATAAATTGATTCGTAAGGATATGATCTATTTTCTGTTAATATGAATGCAAAATGTCGTTCGTGGAACTTTTTGTTTAAGGATATGTGCCACTGATCTAAAACAAAGTTCATCATACATCTTAGCTTGATTTGGCCTAAGTGAGTGAGTATGGGTTTATACCGTAACGGCTTTTAGCAATATTCCAGCACTATCAGGGTGAGAGACACGAGAAAAGGGATTCACACATTGTAACTATGTGGGAAATCGAACCCAAGTCTTCGGTGGAGCGGACGTTTTCACCATTAACCTATCCCACCACCACCCTTATTTGGATGAGCAACCATTTTTATCTTGTACTGACGTGAATGTATTTTATGCTCATGTCGTACCCAAGTCGTTGGCGTGTAAAGTTAGTTTGATCTGTACCTGAAACAGCGTTTGTCCAACAAGATGCTCACACAAGTTCTAGAACAACACGACAACACATAAAAACTGAAACAGAATTATAAAATTAATTCCAGAGCTCGAATTGCAGCGCGAATTGCAGATTTAATTTAATTTGCGATTTAGAAGTAGTCCTGGGCCCTTATTCTCGAAACGTTCGTAGCCCTAAGAATGCTTAACTTTGATCGTAGCCAATGTGTTAAGAATGGGCTTAAGAAGTTCGTAGGGCTGCGAACGTTTCGAGAATAGCTAGCCAGATGTCCGGTAGCTATTTGAATAATGCTGAGTGTTGCGTAAAACTTAATTCCTTCGCTCATTTAATATATCATAATCGTATGATGTTTGGGTCGGGCCATTAAACATGGAAACCGCTCCAATATGTTGCAAAACGAATACCATTTTACTTCGCTTATACGTAGCAGAATTTCTGCACTTCTTGTCACCTGACATAATAAAAAATTAATACACCGTTTTATGAATTTTCATTAAATTTCAGTAATCGGAATAAGTAAATGCATCATCGTGTCACTGTCACAAGGATCCAGTTGGTTGAAGATTTAAGTCAATTTGTTCCGTTCTGTTCATTCACTGATCTATGGATCGCGTGATACTTGATTGTCATGTTTGATCACAAGCATCTGTTGCAGGGAAGGGCTATCATGGCGTCAGGAAATACATTTACTTTTATATGCAAACTGTGTGAATGGCGGGTACTGTTAGTATGGCTGGACATATCTATCATTTTCACACTTAAAAGAAGCCACAGAGATTGGTTGGTTTTACATTTTCAGGGTCAGTAAAGGCCTATTTGCGCCCAGGAAGCCACCTAGTGACGTATCTGAGTTATCTACGCTTAACGCCAAATGAACTCCGTTGTGGCAGATAAACAAGACTGGGTATTTCTTGCATTGGCGTTTGATGCTTGCACCAATCTTGGGAACAGTGAATATCGTTTGTACCTGGGTTTCATCTGGTGCAATAAAGACTACGTCATTTTAGCGTCCATTAAATTATGTAACAGGAGTATTCTTTGTGTTCAACAATTAGGGATATCGATTCTCTCTGCAAGATCCGTGAAGCTGCATGCATGTTTTGTACCAACGACCACGACAAAACACAACATTGATCGGCGATCAGTATTTACCAGGATGATCAATATCTGGATTGAAGCTGTTAAAATATGTCAGCTCTTGCTGGTAGTTTTCAATTCGAGTTGCAGAAAAGATGGACATAAGCACACGGGGGAACTAGTATTGGACTAACCTTTAGTCTCTGAAAAAAATGTATATATAAATCCGAGAGAAACAAATCTCTCTATCAAAATTTAAAAGGAGCCCATTGAGAAGGCCGATTCAGAATATGAGGAAGTCTAGACTTGCTTTATTTGTAGCCTTAGTATTCTGCCCAGTGCTTAAAAGGAAAGCAACTTTTTTTCCGGGAGTGTGACACTGTGGCTTTTGGTCCATTTCATCCAACAGGTTTTTTTTATTTGAAACAGATTTGTCTGTCAGACACCCATCTAAATGACAACACTGTCCATCATGACACTGCCGTATTGACGCCGCCGCTATAAATAACGTTACTGCACTAAGTGGCAGAAATATTATATTGAACAGCAAATAAAACGCTAATATCGGAAAACATGAAATCTCATGACAGAAAACTTTCATGTTTATGTCTTCTATGCGAGTGAGTCTTTGCATGCTTGTGTCATGTTCTATTCTCGATTATTCATTGAAGTGTTGAAGCGTCTATTGTATGTACCAAAGGAACTTTTGATGTTTTAATGTGGTCTTGTAGGTGTACCTTAATTTTATTTATCATTGCCATCCGAGAAGACCCGGGTTAGAGCTGATCTTCAGTAACCCATACTTGTAAAAGGCGACTAACGGGATCGGGTGGTCAGGCACGCTGGCATGGTTGGCACATGTCAACGTACCCTAGTTGTGCAGGTCGATGATTATGCTGTTGATCACTGGATTGTCGCTTATTTACAGATCGCCGCCATATAGCTGGAATATTGGTGAGTGACGGTGTAAAAGTAAAGTTAACTCAATCACTTACCGTTACCATGGATCTGAACGTAACATCTGATCACACAACAAACTTTACATCATCCATGACCAGCACGCAATGTGCATGAACAGAGAATCCAAAGAATGTTCACCTACAGTGGAATTCACACAGCCAAGGAGGATACTAATGGCAAGATCTTTAGAGACATACCTTTAATGTCACCATATTGGATCGATGCCGAAGGTAATGGTATGTTCGAGAAGGAATTTGACCACGTGTTAACACTCATATAATCATATTGTTATGGATAGGTTAGAATATAATACATATGAAATACATACCCTTCATGCGCGAAATACAAGCATACCTAGATGTGGACATAAAGTTATTTAAACAACCACAATTTTAAAGTCCTCTCGTCTATGGAATATTAATATATGCATTTACAAAACTCGGGCATGATACATTTGACATGTGTAATTACATGAGTCGACAACTCTCAAACTTAGATGTTTTGAATGCTAAAATACGGCTTTCATATACACAAGCAATATTTACTCTATTTTGTGTTACTATAGACACGCGTCTTCTGTAAATTGTTTACAATTGTGTATGAGCATTAACTAACGTGTGTAAATGACCTATGTAAAAGGTTCGAGACAGACAAATTCATAACTTATATAATCGTAGGAAGAAAAAGCTAAAGGAAATCCAGTCTTTCTAGCCCTGTATGCTCGTATACAGCTGTATACGGACCAGTGTCGACTTCAGGACAAAGCAAACTGGCAAATCAAGAAACATACACATGGACAAAAGCATCACAACATCCCAAGTTTCTGATAACATCTGTCTGTTGCCATTAAGCGTCGCAAAGGAACTTACTCAGACCTCAGTTTAACTTGCCATCTAAATAAAGTGACTCATAGGGAATAATGAAATTCAGACCAGAAATGGCGAGGGGTTTATTCACAGAAGCAAACATGACAAAAAATGAGTTTGTTGTGGTGATAACGCTGATAGATTGACGTGAAAAAGTCAAGAATAATCTCATAAATATCAACAACACAGCACAACGTCCCCAACTTCTGTAACCTCCGCCAAGTGCAACAACATTCCTGACCCCCTCCTCACAGAATTTGAATATGTTCTCAGAGGATGGTCATCGAGATGTGGTACAACAACTCTATCCAGAATGAATGTCAGTCACGTACCATTGTTCACTCAGATTTTGCCTGATTGGCACAAAGTCGACTGTACAGTAACGTCAGAGGCATCCCATACCATAAACGAACCCTCACCAAACGCCACTTGCTCCAATATGTTTCGTTGTACACATGCAATGTTTCTGCAGCTGAGCCATCAGCCATGACCAAAGGAGACTGAGTTTCATGACGTTATATTCCAGCGGCTTGGAGCTTAATGCCGAGCTAGTTGTGCTGAGTTTGATTTGTGCTGTGTAAATAACGGACGTCTGATAGATTATCTGACTTCAAACAGGCCGAAAATCGGGTATTTCGGAAATTATTTTTCACCAACGAAGCCCCAAGAGGAAGCCACTCTGTTTCTAACACACGAACAAATGAACGTCTTTTGATTCTGAGAAGGACTGTATCCTTATTATGGGTTATGCCTGATAGTCGTTGGATAACAGTCGATGATCTCCATGAGGCCTCTGCATGACTGCCACGTTAAGCATCTATAGCATACACCACTCCGGGCAAAACATGGTAATTTGATGAGGATGTATTTGAGACGAGTATTGTCGTTGTTTTACACCTTAAGTCGACAGTATTTCGGCAACAGGTTTCAACCATATGTTTCAGTCAAATCTAATTTAGAAGAAGAAGGGTTTATTTTGCATAAAGGCCATACGGCCCATCGTGCAAGGTGGTTTTCAGTGATTTTGGTTTCAGTTTGGTTTTACAACAATGACCAGTTTCATTCAACCACGCTAACAGGAGCAAAATGAACATGTTCTAAAAACTTGACAAAATTATTTATGATATTAATGTCTGATGAAGTAGTATAAACAATAGGGGTACGGGACCAATCCCATGTTAGGCATAGAATCAATAAGTATCACTTACTTGTATCGCACCTTTCGGTATTGAAGAAGGAATAACGTAAGAAGTATATAATAAACCCATATTCTTTTTCTCTTTTATATTGGTTTGCAACGTGGCAGTAGCACATGTGAAATCGCCAGTTCAGCATGAAATAAATAATTTGGAGGAATGACGTCATATTTCTCATTAACATCTATGTAGCAGCTCCATTTATTAAAAGATACACATAAACCATATTTTCGATATTTTCCTTCTTAATCGGGTTCCTTTGGTAAAATCCCACTAGACTGTCTTTCATCCTTAAATAGTTTTAAATGAGTCCAAACTTTTTTATCAGTAAAAGTTTTTCATAATCTACTCCTTTATTTTTAAGTTTACTTTTGTATTCCAATCAATATTTAATACGGAATCCGGAAAAGTATGATGTTCTATGGCTTTTTCACATCTCCTAATAAACTCTTTGGTAGAAATTGTTTGAAATGACATCTTAAATTTTGCGCTATACTGTATATATGTGTAAAATCTACCTGGTTACACATCAATTAAAAATATTGAATTCAGCGAAAAAGTTTAACATGTATCCCCTATCATGTCATTGGTTTTCATAATAGCCTTGTTTTATGTATTTTTTTCTCATTGTCGGAGATGGCTGATCTTATTTTATGAAACTTTGATCGAATCTCTTCTTTCATTTTGTTATATATTTTGAGTTCACACAGGATCAAACGAAACCCTTCCTCTGAGATTTTACTGTCACTGAGTGCAAAGGAAATATGTTCTTCTTTCGTGTTTAACTTTGCTTCAGCAAGAATTCTAATCTCATCGTGTTTCATTGCTTTACGATTCAATTTACAGGATACAAAATTAAATACCGACCTCGTCATTCCTGTCAGCTGTTATTTCAAGGCCTGACACCACAGGTGCGGCTACGATGGTGGTCAACAACCCAACTGCTACTGCTCCTAATCCCATGCTAGTTGTTAAAAGGGTGGTATCATCCCCACCCATGTACGTTAAAGCTCTACTGTATTTTTTGTTTACCCGAATGTCATGGTCCTGTTCTAGCTGACGTTTCATTTCACATATCTGCTTAAGCCAAAACCCTTCTACACTTCCCGTTGCATTTCCTCCTTCATCTATGACTGGGTACGGCTCTGTCCTGTATGTGTGTATAACATATTTTGTACAATATTTTTTAATTGTCTTTCATTTAATTTTTTATTAATATATTTGAGGCTTATAAGGTTTAGATTATTGTACAGGTAAATGGGTGAAAAATGAATAGGTCTGGCTTGAAATATAATGCGAACCTAATCGAGGCTTACTGATGGCTTATATCCTTATCTTATTATGATGCGGTAACGTTGATTCTCGTGTCTGTGGAACCAGTGTATTATCAGTTCTTCTAAAAGTGTTCTTGGCATGAATTCTGTGCGAGATATACTTCTATAACTAGAATGGTGTGTGATTTCATGCTATAATTGCATCTAAAAAATCAGGTTGGTAATCATACATGCTGTGAATTAATAAAGTGGCATTCGAGTCAACTGGAGCTAATATGTTGGCAGCGTGACCTGGTATTCGTAATACTTGTATTGTATTATCTCTGAATGGATTAAAGGACTTGAGAAGAATCCCGTTGTTAGTACTTTTGGAAACGGAATCATTTTGATTAAAAAAAATGTAAGGTGAGGTGGGGTATGTTGATCAACCATTCAGGCTCTTTAACATCTGCTAGCGACATCCGTTCTTACACGTTGTCTTTATAGTATAGGAGGTACAGGGTGTTTTCCTCACCAGGTAAATTGAACCACTTGGTGTCTCCAAGATCACTGAGTGTGATGTTGGGGTGATAACCTGAAATTATTTAACATATAAACTGTTGCAAAATAGTTTCTAACTGTTTTTTCTCATAATTTCTAAAGGGTTACTTCAATTCCATGAAATATATGTTATAGGGTAGAAAAATCTTGGTTAGAGATATAGTGTCTTCCACATTAACAGAGGCTGGTGTGTGAATGGTCTTCCACCCGCACATAAACAGAGCAAACGTGATTCTTGTGTTTTTTAGTCCACTGGAGTTTTATTTCCTTCACGATCTCAATCTCGCGCAGAGGTGGTTCACCTAGGTAGACTTGGATGACCAGAGTGGAATTCACCTGTAGACTTTCCAGGATGGTGACAACTCCATCGAATTCAGACACTAACTGCAATACCGCATACTCCTTGGGTTTACTCAATAGCATGTTGGCTGACATAGCCGAGACTGGGCTGATGATAACACTGACTCTCTGAGTAAGGACGTAAGCTATGACTAGGATTCCGTTGTTAAAGACCTTGTTTAGGCAGTGGTCTTTGTTTTCTGGGAATACGTATCGGGAACCTAGAGTGATGTTGACAAACCAGTTGATTCGAGATGGTAACATCGTCCACTTGTCATTAGTGAGCATTAGATAGTACGGTTTGTTTTGATCAACGTTCATTCTGTCAGAGTCTTCTAGATCAAAGAATTTACCACCGACAGATGGGTATATTCTCCATTCGAATAGAACGTATCGAGTGTTGCAGCAGATCTTGATATATCTAGGTTATTAAAGTTACTACCAGATCCACCGACGACGGGAACTTCAACGCGTCTGTAAAAAATTGCTTTTAAGCTGAAAAGCGTACATTTTACCATCTATTCCTGATTCATCAAATCCCCTAGTATCACTTAGGTCCTGGCCCTTGAGAGGACACACACTGTAGAATCCACTGGTTATTATGTGTCGGGATCTACTGACAAACATCTTATTATTATTGTTGTTGATGTTGGTCCATCGTGGATAGTAAGTGATATCTCATAGTGCTATTTTGAGTTGACCAGATGTGTTATCAATGGCGTGCATCAGTTCAACGGCCTCACCTCTCG
This sequence comes from Haliotis asinina, assembly GCF_037392515.1. Classification (NCBI taxonomy): domain Eukaryota; kingdom Metazoa; phylum Mollusca; class Gastropoda; order Lepetellida; family Haliotidae; genus Haliotis; species Haliotis asinina. The sequence continues at coordinate 37,019,318 of NC_090282.1, forward strand.
TTATACCCGGAAGCATAATGTACATATTATAGTATGAATTATATTTATATATCAAATAATAATATGTATAAACTGGGAGTGTGTTACCCCACACATGAAAATCGTGGTTGACGTGGCTGGTTGGTCATTCAAAACCCAGTTCATACACTTGCTTAGAAATTATAGTATTTCAGTCACTAATGTGAAAACAGTTCACGATTGGTTTTGCAACCCTATGCAGTTCTGGCAGAATCAATTCAATTTCACCATATTGTGTGTGACGACTGGATATTGACAGACACTAGGTGAATTGAGTAAATCCGTATTTCACATGTACTACCATAGCAGGAATGCAAATCGTGGCATGCAGTCCACAAACCGTACAATCCACGAACTCGACCCAAATATGGATTGGTGTCTCTTGCAGAGGCCAGCGAAGATGTGGTTAGAAAATGGGATTACAAGTCGTATCACTACTTTAAGACAAACGAGTGGGATGACCACTACTTAGCTTTGATGACAGCAAGGATTCTATGCAACTGATAATCAACAAAATCACAGGCTACAACAAAGAAATAATCATCCCCATAGCTGACCAAAAATTGGGTGTTAACCCTGATGTCAACATCTCCCACGTACCACCACCCATGAATACTGGTGAAATGGGTACAGTGGCATCACCCACAGAGTCAAGGTTCAGTCCACATCACCAACACAGCCCCAACAACCACACCTGTAGGGGTCCAATCAGCAGCACATCGACTGTAAAACAACGCTGGTGGTCGTTGGGGTCGAGGTCGGCTTGGGTTTCTTGCGGTTAAAAATTCCTTAGCAGAAACGTGTACAAGCGATGAACGCGATGATCGAGCCATGTGACTGTTTTAGAGAGGGTGCTTATAATTAGTAACCATGATGCGATGCTACCCAGGATTCCCACCGTAGGTAAGAAAATTATCGGACTGACCCGTAGATGTGTCCAGGGTATAGTGGAGACTTTCTCCTTGGTATATATTTGGTTGCCGGAAAGTAGATTTGACGTATAGCTTGTTTTTGTAACCAGCTTTTGGCTTCTTCACTCGAAAGCCCAGGACTTGAATAATATCATGCTGGGTCCAAACCGTACTGCTTCGAACACGTTATTCTGAATATCTCGAATACATCTGCCAGCAAAAACAGATGTGTTTTCAAATACAAATCATGGTAATCTAGGGCTTCTTGCATTTTTTGTAATGATCTGTCTATAGAAGAGTTGATAGTGTCTGGTTGCATTGTCACTTCTTGATTACATCTCAAGTAAACATTTGTGTACATGTATTCAGTTGTTTCATTCGCCTGTTGTTTCTCTAGTGTCATCTTAAACGTGAGTTGAAATTTAATACATCTCAAATCTTTCAGTTATTTGTTTACATTGTTTTATGTCAAATGCCATTTTTTTTATATCGTCAACATCTATGTTTTTTTTTTAAGTTCCATCTTCCAACTTCTCAATATTTACCTACAGCATGCTCAGTAGGCGTGAATTGTAATCCTATAGGTTTTTTTCTTTTAGTAATTCAATGAGCTCAGATTTCCTCATAATAGAATAACCTCGCATTCCACGTTCACGTGCTTGCGTTGTTAGTTCTCTCGCAGTAGATGTTATTTGACAATAGAAACCTCATAAATCTAGTAATTCATGTTTAATCATACGAGAATAACCTCTAAGTTCACGGTTACATGCCTGCTTTTTCAATTCATGTATTGTCAACATATCCCAAAGTTACAAACAAAGATTGTTTATACTATATGTGAAACAATTCTCTAAATGACTATCAGTAGTAAAAAGTATGGCTTACCCAATATCCTGTGCGCTAAACAGAAGATGATGTAATAGATATAGGATTGTGCAATCTCAGGATATACCCCTTAAACTGAGAACGTGTGAGCTGGTCTGCAGTACAGCAATTGGTAGCGATGCTGATTCTCATGTATACGCTTACACACCCATGTATTTGTGAATACATCTTTCTTCTTTCTTCGTTTATTTCACAGATGAGATGATAAGTAGTCGTGTTATGGGTTTACAAATTAATAGGAGTGAGGAATAGAATACTTATTGATTCCTTATCTATGCCTTACAATGGGTGGTCCCGTACCGCCATTGTTTATACTCATGATGTACATATGCTGTGGAGAGAATCATAATATCCATGGACCGTTTCAGGAATGTAACACTGACGCATACCCTCATAGTATTTACAAACATTGACAATATGAGTTTCATCCTCAATACTTTGACTTTGACACGATATCATCATTGCAAGAGGCAATACTTGTCTATCATATTTGATACCTAGTGCACTACACCCTGATCTAAATAATGTGAACAGACACTTGCACTTATGACTGATGTTCAGTGGTAAGTATTTTGCACGGGTCAGCAGAGATTTATTTGACTTACAGAAAGACAGCAAAAGAACATTTAGAGAAAGATGCCACTATTGCGTGGAACAGTTCTTAATTCTTTCAGTCAACATATATAGACACGTCTTTGTGTCGCCGTCATCTTGGGAAATTCAAGCAGTACCAAACCCAAAATGAAATAACAAATCCCTGACATGTCGAGCCCATTCAGTCCATCTGAATTCAACAGATAATACGAATTGGTAACATTGATCTGGATATCTACTTTGATGCATTCTTAGTAATCTCAGCCAGTATTAAATACATTTGACATAATAAACATTGCATAAGGGTGGCCTCCCACATTAACCATATGCAAGAGCTTTAGATGATCTGCAGCTAATCTGAAGTAAAAAATAGTAGAAGTTTCGATGGACAATTTCAATAATTTCTCTCTTTTTAAACCCCCATATCTTGGGAGCATAAGCTAGAATTAGTACAATATTTTTACAAAAAATATAAAATCCCTCTGACAGTGACATATCATATCGTCCGATAAATGACTTGATCGGCCGCAGTGCCTTGTTAGTTTATTCAGAATGTTTTACATGCCCTAGTCCAAATCAAATTGGGAGTTATCATTAGTCCTAGGTATAAATATAGACTGTTTCCATCGGAATACCATTATAAAACCATTTTTCATATTTGGACAGGGCTCCACCAGTTTTAAAAACAATAATTTTACTTTTATCAGTATTAATATCCATGCCCCATTTATGTGAATACATATATAAGGCATCAAGGCGACGCTGTAATTTAAAAATCGTGTTGGATATCAAAACCAGGTCGTCTGCAAATAGAGCAATGACATTCGACATTTTTTTCGAAGATAAATATACCATCATCAAACTTAGTTTCTAATGTCAGTACAAGCTCATTAATATATAGAGAGAATAGTACCGGATCAAGGACACAGCCTTGCCGAACCCCACATGCGCTACCAAATTATTCAGTTGATTTCTTACCATACTCATAGGTTACAGTGGCCTTGACATTAGTATACATATTCTTAATCAACTTGAAGAATTTACCATGGATCCCATTTTGCAGAACACACTGTAGTTTAAACCTATTCACCATATGAAAGGTCTTGTGGAGGTCTATAAATGCAGTGTATGTCTTCCCATTTTTACGTGTAAAATACCTCTGAATGATTGTCTTGAGAAAAAAGATAATGTCTACAGTTTGAATGGTTTGCCTTAAATCCACCCTGATATTCTCCAATTATCCCACGAAGTTCCAAAAAGCACTCCAGTCTTTTGTTTAGTACCGTAACGAAAATGTTACTCATTACATTCAGAACAGCTGCCCCCCTATAATTCAGATCTAATTTATGTAGCGTATAATTTCATATTTATGTAGCATATAATTTCATATTTATGTAGCATATAATTTCATATTTATGTAGCATATAATTTCATATTTATGTAGCATATAATTTCATATTTATGTAGCATATAATTTCATATATCCGTCAATGTGTAATTGAAAAAGTATTCAAAAGGCGTAAATCTCACCAGTGTAGAAACATCTTTTGCCGTTTACTCATCACCTTACTTCAGAAGGTCACCACGAGACCTTTTCTTGCTAGAGTTCGGTATGAAACGTATGCGTCACGTACAAGAAGTGAGGTAAACATACCTCGCCTTGCATCACCCCAATTTGTTCCCAGGTGCGTTCAGCAGACAGTGAAAGTGTGCTCATGTAGGTTCACGTGGAAATAAACTCCACAAACGTACTGATATTTGCCCATGAAGTGATGTCAACGTTGGACACAAGTATAAGACTTGGTAGGGTAAAGAATGCTTCCAGCGTACTAGGTTCCAGGTCAATTCTAAAGTACGGTATGTTAACGTGACATCCATTCCAGGTGGAGAAACTGAAATTAATATTTTATGATATGTTTTTATGCGAGGTATATAACGGTTTACTCGAGACGTATTGACAAATCGTTGTCTTTGTTTCCAAAGATGACTTGCCTTCCCCAACTACGTCGATGTGGATTTATGAAGCGACGTGGAAGAAGAGTTCCGAGTCTGATTGCTGGTTTAGTGGCGGTTGTTTTCCTTTTGCACATTTTCACAAACGGTAAGTAGAATACCAATTTTCATTCTAATTATTTTTTTATGTAGGCTTATGTACCCAACTACTGTGTCTTGTACATAGTGACCCATGATCGTGTGTTCGAAACCTGATTATTTTTGTAGGTCAACACTATACTAGTGGTTGTGTGTTTCACCATGATGAGACACGATGGGGTAGCCTTATGGTTGAAGCGCACACTTGTCACGCCGAAGAACGAGGTTAGATTCAATGCGTAAAGTCTATTTCTGGCGTTCTCTGTCGTGATATTGCTGGGATATTGCTCGGTCGCTCATTGATAACTCAAACGTAACTGATGGGATTTGCATCACGATATTTCATATTATAATTAGTGTACCTTAAGTGTAAAAGTGTCGGCGCGTCACTATCTAATCAATAACTTGCCCATTGGAATTATACTAGCTCACAAAGCGCTTTTGCTTGTATTTCCACTGACTCTGATAGTGTGCTTTTGTTAAAAGTAGGAAACATTATTTGTAAACAATATTTCACATTACGAACATTGTATGATGTATTGGTTTCTTATGATTGTTGTGTGACAGTAATGTACGAAATGGGAACCTTTTACGTTTGAGATTGAAATATGTCCACACTGAAGTAAGAACGGGTTGTTAAGGGAAACGTCAAAATGTACGTTTCTAAATCAGGAACGCGCAACCTACCACGACTTCAATCCCTAACGCGTAATACTTGCACGGTATATATCAGTAATGCCTAACACCACAACACTTTGTCAGATTCTTCATTATTCGACAAGGCATACTGAGTAAGAATCCCCCAGATGCAATTTGTGGCCTTCTGTTCCACTCCTCTTGCAGCGCATGACCAACTTCAGCCAATGTGGCAGATGACATATGTCGAAGATGCACATGTCCCGTTATCGTACCCAACCAGTGTTTAACAGGGGAAAGGTCCGAAATTATTTCGACTCATAGAGATATAAAACTGCGTTTGCACAAAGCTGATTTAAACAGCATGCACAACAGTATTCTATACCTCTAGAAACACACTGACGTAAATGTTGACACCGTGAGGCAGAAAAGAAAAATGATCATTAGTATGTTTCCAAGAGCATCGCATCTAAGCAAGTTTCTGAGGCACGGGTATTCGCATCCTCAGTTTCTTCAGGGTATACGTTGCGCTGAATCTCCACTATATCCTGGATGCATTTACGGCCCGATAAATTTATTACCTCCCTTGTCTGGCTTTTTCATCAAATCAGGAGTCTAAGAAGTTGAGCGAACCAATCACAACTCACTTTCGCTTTTTAAATTATTTACCCGATTAAACTTGACAGCACGAACCAAGTGGAGGTTCTCTGAAAGAGGTAGAAGGAGTCCTTGCATACATTTTGTTTAATGTATCAGTTTGTTTGTATGATTTCCCGAAAATGTTAGTCGCACTGGTTCCTGATCTATCAATTCCAACTTCATTTTCTTTGGTCTTCTCTCTCACTGGGTTGTGTTATGTGACAGTACGTGTGCTATATGACGTAGTTATGCTTGGAAGTGCAGGCAATTTGATTGATAATTACTGTGTCCCACTGTGTGGTTGTTTGTGTTCTAACCTCCGCTTGACACATTCGTTGCCCAATTTGTGCAGGGAGCTTTGTTGTGAAACTTGTTTAAACGCTTCTTTACAGCTGTTCAACTGTCGAAGCAAACTGCTTGCTTCAGGGAGGTTTTCTGATTGTAGAAGGTCAGTTCTGTCTTAAAAGGACGAGACGAGGGCATTACTATAGACTCATACTAAGAACTGACTTACCAGTACCTTTCGATATCTATATCGGAAAACACCTACTTCCAACACCGTTTGTTGAATTTAAGAACGACGCGTTGTCTTCGGTTTTGAGTCTAACATTAATGGCTGCGGAAACAACAAAGGATTCTAAGGCTAAAAACTGGCATCAAGGCATATATTGTCAGTGTCTGGGTGTCAGCACTATATAAATGTATGCCAATTTCATATGGCTGGCACATCTATTGACAAATTCCATTCGGTTTATAAACCTAGCTTTTACGTGTTTCAATATAATTTACTGAATTTTTTTTGAGATCTTGAGTGGTAACGTAAACAGATTTCTCCTGTTACCTCTGTACGTACCGATTTCAAGTCAAGAACTATGGAAACCTAGAACGGATATTGTCGCATTCAAACAAAAAAGTGGCAAACGTAACCAAAGTGCGACAACGCGGCATTTTGACCATTTACCTTCTTGTTGCACCACTTTGGTAAATTTTGGCACTTTTTATGAGGGTGTCAACGCGACAATGTTCCTTCCAGGATTCAATACGTGACAGCTCTCACGCTTTTATGCAACAGAAACATAAAACTCCTGGCGTTCTGAATCGGAAAGAGGATACAATGTTTGACGTCATATGCAAACTCTAGCGACGCCTGAAAAATCAATCTCATGGTTGGCAAGTCACAATAGAATATACCCAGAATAGGCTGCCATACTAAGCGCATGGATCCTTTGATACACTAACATGGTGGGATAGCCCAGTACACAGAGCATTCGCTCGTTTCTCCGCAGAACCGGGCTCGATTCCCCACTTAAGTACAGTGTGTGAAACCCATGTCTGTTCCACGTTGTGGTGCTGAAATACTGCTAAAGGTAGTGTAAAACAATAGTCACTTATTCAGAAACAGATGATTATGTCGCCCTGTATTCTATAATTGCTGAAATACTCCTAAGGGTAGTGTAAAACAATAGTCACTTATTCAGAAACAGATGATTATGTCGCCCTGTATTCTATAATTGCTGAAATACTGCTAAAGGTAGTGTAAAACAATAGTCACTTATTCAGAAACAGATGATTATGTCGCCCTGTATTCTATAATTGCTGAAATACTGCTAAAGGTAGTGTAAAACAATAGTCACTTATTCAGAAACAGATGATTATGTCGCCCTGTATTCTGTAATTGCTGAAATACTCCTAAAGGTAGTGTAAAACAATAGTCACTTATTCAGAAACAGATGATTATGTCGCCCTGTATTCTATAATTGCTGAAATACTCCTAAAGGTAGTGTAAAACAATAGTCACTTATTCAGAAACAGATGATTATGTCGCCCTGTATTCTATAATTGCTGAAATACTCCTAAGGGTAGTGTAAAACAATAGTCACTTATTCAGAAACAGATGATTATGACGCCCTGTATTCTATAATTGCTGTTAAGCTCCGTTGAGAGTGTCCGAATAATATATGCAAGCACAATCATATATGTAAATACATTTGCGCATCAGAGAGAAAATTACCAGTCTCTCATATGCGACAACTCTTCGCTCCCATAGTTGTGAGAAGTCAGGACTCACTTCCACTAAGCGATCTTAGCTTTACAATGATTGTAACTCCCATTCTCCAACAAAGACTTAAGACAGTCATAGCGTTAAGGTCGCTTTGTTCAAGTAGGCCCAGGTCCTTTTTCTCTTCCCTCGTTTATAAGTAGACGGATAAATTTCTCTCTGCTGCGCAACCCTATTTGCGCTACGGTTTGCATGTGATGCAAATTATAGTTTTAACAATGTCATCAAGATAACTCCTCAACTCTGTTGCTGGAACTTGTGTGAGCACTTGATCTTTAGAATCGGGTAGGAGAAAGCAATTCAGGCGCAAATGTCAGCGCAGATGATCCGTGTCGACATGTGATAAATACCTCAAGGCAAATCAATGCATGTTTCATATCACGTATTGTATAAAATGTAAAATACTGTTAAATAAACCACATAGATTGCTTATTTTTCATATTTCACATGGTGCTATTTGCACGAAAATGGATCGACCAAACTCTGTCAGTTTACTGCAAAATACGCACATTATTCAATACATGGGAGTTCTGTCTAAAGTCGCTGTTGGCACATTGCACCAGTAAACATCAATAAAACATATAGCATTACGTGACAGGCTGCCAAGTGATGCAGGAGGCATGTTTTCCACCAGCTGTTACATGGTAGTAAAACGGAATAAAACATAGTTTTTCATTGACATTCTCTACACTTCGGTTAAAATGTGACGTTATTTCCATGAACCGGATCCGTGAAGGTATGGGGTAGAATAGCCCTTCTGCAACCTATAATTTCCATAAAAGGCGACTAATCGTAAAAGGCGACTAACGGGATCGAGTGGTCAGGCTCGCTGACTTGGTTGACACATGTCATCAGTTCCCATTTGTGCAGATCGATGCTCATGCTGTTGATCACTGGATTGTCTGGTCCAGACTCGATTATTTACAGACCGCCGCCATATAAATTACTCAGTGCGGCGTAAAACTAAACTCGCTCACTCACTCACTCACTCACTCCATGAACAGTGATTTAGCGCGACTTGTTTTGCAGGTTACGGCTCGAGTATTGCAAATGGAATGCAACTAGTTCCAGCCTGGCCAGTAAGTATGACAATACCGACTATCATATTAAAATCAGATATTACTTTCAAAAAAGTTCGACTGAATGATCTGAGGACATCCTATCATGGGTGAACTCAGGACGGTTAGGTTTGATCTGGTGGTGTTCAGCAACCCATTGTTTTGACATATGATGATTGTTTTGACATATGATTATTGTTTTGACATATGATGACATAGTTGCGTAAAAAATTAACTTGGGAATTTATTGTCCTCAAACAGATGACATTTCGTCTCTCAGGTTCACCTAACAGTGCCGACTCAGTCCGGATCGTCAGGGTTTCACGGACAATGGAACATGAACTTTCTGATATACAAAATCACTTCTGGTTAAAATCGATCGTACAAACCATTTACGGATTAACACCTTCAGCTGTGTACAGGCGTTCTTAACAGTAATTCCCTGATATGGGGAGTACAGTTTTCATCACACTTGCAGGAAATTGATCGTTACATTACCATGACAATGCCTTCGGCTGAAACACACATGAATTGCACCTATTGATATTCCAAGAACCTAAGCTGAATATGATATGATCCAAAGATCACCCTTATCTTGCGTGGGAAGGGACGTAACAGAAATGTGCTACTTCAAGCAACACGCATACGTATACGAACATGCCACTTTGTTGTTATGCAATTTCATTTCATTTTATTTCTGACACTGATTTCAGATTCATAGTGTTGGTGTCAATGCAAAAGCTCTGTCTCAAGATCGTCACCAGACCCTAGATCTAACCTATAACTCCACGTTCAAGGGAGGAAGGGGACTGTTGATGAAACGGTACCACGCCATTCTGGACAAGGCACTGGGTGATGTTCAGGAAGTGTATAAAGTAAGTGTGCGTAAGCCATGCGAATTCAAATCACGAACTATACGTGTATGTACATAGTCAATATTTCATCCTCCTTTGTCCAGAGAATTAGGGGCGGATGAGTAACCACTTACAGTGTTACGAGGGGATATAAAAAATTAGTGAACCTAACCGTATTCTCGAATTCCACTGTTTGCACTGTTTATTGTGAAGGATCATGTCCAAGCCATATCCAGAGTTTCACATGTGGTTAATGTGTGTGTGTCACGTTAACAAGCGATTGTTGTTTTCATTGCTATGTTTGATTCTACCTACCTCAAACACACCAAGTGTGCAGAACACGGCTGCTCGCATTGTGACAAGAACAAAGAAAACAGCACATATCACACCCGTACTTGTGTCACTACACTGGCTCCCCATCGAAGCTCGTGTCCAGTATAAAATCTTGACTCTAACATATCAGTGCTTCCATCAGACTGCACCAGAATGCCTGACAGAGTTAGATGAGCCGTATGTCCCATCTCGTGCATTGAGATCAACAGATCAGCTCCTTCTTAAAGTGCCCAAAGTAAACCTAAAAAAGTTTGGACATAGGTCATTTTCATTTCTCGCCCCATCACTCTGGAATGATCTACCTTTTCAACTGAGGGCGTCTACATCATTGACTATCTTCAAAACCAGCTTGAAGACATATCTCTTCAAAAGACTCTACAATGTATAATACATCCAGTGACAATGCATTTGTACATATTCTGTAGCGCATAGAGCAGGCACTTAGTGCCTGGAGATTCTGTGCATTATAAATTTACTTTATTATTATTATTATTATTATTATTATTATTAAGTGTTGTTTGCATATTTTGTTTCCTGAAGTGTGTGAAGCAGTTATTGCAGATTTTCCTCTAGAGTAGGGGACGGGTGTTACCAGGATATAATGTCAAAGAAAGCGGAGATCGTGCGGCTGATACATAGAAAACATATATTACGTAGAAAATAAAAGACAATAGATACATAGAGAGAGAGATGAAGACACTGACGTCAGTTTCTTAATAAAGCCGGGAAATCTGACAACATTGGGAGTATTTCAACGCATCCATCTTTATTCAGTCTGCGATTTATTTAAAAGGAAGATTATGTTTTGTGTGGGTGGGATTTAAATCAGAGAACTATTTTGAGATTGCTATTGATATAGCGCACACTGGGCAAGAAACCGGCAGAGACGTTGTACTGACTTTGTCTAATGATATATCCTTGATAGTATTCAAGAAATTCAGTTTGTTTCATTTAGGAAACTGATGAGACGATATACACGAAACGACTACAACATGCCAAGAAAGCATGTCACACCATTCCAGGAAGCGACAAGGGCGTGCGCTCGACCATCCCTACTCTTTGGTATATGAAACAGACCAACATGTTGTACTGCTCTGTTGCTAAGGCGGGGTCAAGCTTCTGGAGGCGCACTTGGAAGGCAGTGACAGATCAGAAAGGTGAAATAATACATTCACCATATGAGTATGCATACGAAGACTTCCATTCAGGCGCATATCTATTAACGGGCTTGCATAAATTCACAGACACCGATGCTTTTCTTGGAGATATGGTTAATTCCTCGCTGAAATTCATGTACACCCGCGACCCATACAGCCGTATTTTCTCTGCATATGTTGATAAAGTATTGGCTCCCAATACCTACCTATGGGGACGTGGGAGAAAAATCATATCGAAATTCAGAAATGGCTCTTCCGAGAAAAGCCGTTCTTGTGGTCACGACGTCACGTTTGGTGAATTTGTCCAGTCCATCATATCTACACCAACCAGATCACTCGATGCTCACTTTATCCCCGTCACGGAGTGGTGTGACGTATGCAGTCTCCAATATGACGTCATCGCCAAGATGGAAACCTTTAAGACCGACTCCATGTATCTCATGCATAAAGCGGGCATTTTAGGCAAACGAGTTGAGATCAAAGACTTTGCAATAGAATATACCGCTGATTCCTTCGTGGACTATGTAACGCGGACATTTTTACAAAGGAAGGGTTTTGGGAAGTGTTTGGCATTCCATACGGCCCTTCGCCGTTTGTGGAGACAGATGCAGATAGCCGGATCTATTTCTAAGGAGGAACAATATCCGTTAACACCAGCAGAAAGCGATACGGTAACTGAAGTTCAGTTGATAAATATTATGCTTGGCGCGTATAAACGAACTTCCTCAAGGTCAAGGTCAAACAAGAAGGAGGCCTTCTTACAAGCCTACCAGCAGGTCCCGTTGCACGACCTGGAACAGATACGTGAGAAGTACTCAAAGGACTTTTTGTTGTTTGATTATGACGATAGACCCAAAGAACTTTTTGACAAAACTAATCAACCACGCATAGAATTTGATTATTTTGATGTATTGAGAGAGTGAATTGCTCCTGCTAAACAACATACAATGATTTATTCAACGATCCTCACGTCTAGAAACAAATTGTTCTTCTCGGGATTCTTTTTGTGAAACGCAAACCTATTACATTTACTTTAATTATTTGATATGAGGTGGAAGGTAGTTGGTTTGTCTTTCTTTTGTTATGTTTACAAAACCAAAATCACTCCTATCCTTAACGCTGACTTTGTTGACACAGGTCAGTTGCAAAGATCGATGCTCATGTTGTATACACATGACTGTCTGGTCCAGATTCCATTCTTTTCCCTCCACTGCCATATAGCTGGAAAGTTGTTGAGTGCGTTAGACAACAGACCAACCAACCAACCAACCAACCTTACTGTACCAAATCAGAGATCAAGCACCCGTATGTGGTCTCTGACTATACTGTCAAATTCTATTACAATATCAGTTTTAATGGTGTTGTTCTCTGTAATTGCTTACCATGGCCTTAGTGTCTGGGACCATTACAAACTGAAAATAATTTTATGCTGACATTTATTTTGTTAGTTGCTTATATATTTTTAATTTGTAATGTCGCTAGTTGGGGGTTTAAGTCACATAAAATTATTTATGACAGCATTGTGTATATTCAGCAATTGTTCGTTATAACGAACTCAGACAGACCACTATGTTTAGTTCGTTATCAACTGAAATATATAGCATGTGCCTAGGACTGAAAAAGTGTCTATATTCGTCTATAACACAAATCCGCATATAACACAGTTATTTGACCTGCAGTGTATACTCTTTGGGGTTTCTGTTAACATGGTTACCATTAGCTAATATTTCCGCAAGATACGATCTTTGAATATTGCCAAAAACACTATTTTTAGCGATTGATTACTCACCGTTGTCATGGTTGTAACGTGCAAAATGTACATCACCCGGAAGTGAGCGTACGCTAAATAGCATTCGGAATCGTTCGGGTACGAACCTTTTCGAGATCAAAAGTTCAAAAGGTATGTGCACTTTCGCGATTTGGTAAACTGTGTTCTGATTGGTCAATTTGAAGGGTTACCTGACGCGACCTCCCATAAGGCTTTGTTAGACTCAGTAGTGGAGTGACTGAGGATAATGTGGATGGATGAGACACGGGCATGTCTAATGATGGTACGAGGGTGATCGAGTTAGACTTCGAATCATTACTGAAAATATTTAGATCTAGAGGTGAAAGTGGCTGGAGTGCAAGTTCGAAGCCGATTTCCGTTAGCCCAAAATTTCTATATTAAAACATTTCATCGTTTATTTAACTCTTGACGTTTTGGGTCTCCCGTTTTTGCGTGAACAGAGTATAAAAATGCAAAAGGAAGACAAATGGTATTCATGCATCTACCTACTATATTGGATTAGGCCCCATTCCCTAACCCTAACCCTAAAATTAAACCTAACGCTAACCATAAACCCTAAACCCTAAACCTAACCCTTGAAATAATTCTAATAAATAGAATATATTGACCTAACCGGCAAGAGAATGGTCCAGTGTAACGCATTCTTACCGCTTCGAAAACATATACGAATATATCAGTGTAATGGTTCAAATTACTGAAAGACAAAGATATATATGTCTATTCGTTTACATTTATAATCCGTTTGATCCAAATAGCTACGTTTGAAATCGAAATATAAAATATATTATTCAAATCGGCCAAAACTGCGATAATTTAGAATATGGGAAAATGTGACCAGTGTAAGGCATTCTTACTAAATTTAAAAAATACAAAATATAAATGTATACAAAATATAACACCTCAGCACCTATTAAATACAAAGAAAAATGAGCATATTAGTCAAAAAAGAAAAAAAAATCATTTAAAACTGGTGCTTGCGAAAAATTGCGTATCCGCCGGTGAACTACTACTGGAAACTTGCAACATCGTTGGGTTTCTGCAATGACATATCTGGTAGAGATGAAACATCAGTGAGCGGAGCTTGACGATCTTGTTGCTATGTCGGCGTCATAGAACTTGGTTTCAAGAACTTACTTTTGAACTAAATCACCTGCAATTATGTAAAAGAGAATTATGACGTGTCTTTTAAGTTTGTGGTGCTGTATTCTCAAGGTAGGCCCACCGACATGAGGTTCACATGTGGGGAATCAAACCCGAATCTTCAGCGTGAGGAGCGAAAGCTTTAATCAGTAAGCTATCCCACCGCCCCATGTTGGACATGAGAAAGACATAGAACAGTATGGGTGGTCGCCTCGGTATAATTGGGCTCTTGGTGTCCCATCAAGAAAGTGACAGAGCTTGACCAACGGATCTGTTCAGCCAGCCTACAATGGGGACAACTGATATTGAACTGACTTTAAATGACCCTGGTATACCGTGGCGGTCTGTAGGTACGCTAACAACGCTGAATCTGTCAGATCGATAGTAGCAGATGCGACTAGTCAAACAGCAGGCCATGAGACTGTCCACAAGATCATTGTTGCTGTAACGGTTCCAAGTTCCATCATTCGAAGAACAACGTGAGATTCGAGACGGGCCAATTTTGTATTTTGTATTTCAGATTTGCACATTATCTAATATTGCAGTTCAGTCTGGTCACGGGGTCAATAATCCATTGTTCGTACTCCTTCAGGCATGTACGCACACACAGGTGTGCACTGAACATAGCTATCGATAATATCCGTTTATATTAAAATGACAGAACACACTTAGTAGTCTAGTTCTTGGGCTCTTAACCATGTTCTATCATGCAGTCTTTTTGAGGAGGCGGGCCATCTGGTCCTTCTTATGGTGTTGTGACTTTTATTGGCGATAGGACTGGTTTGGTTTGTGGTTCACTGTCTTTGAATAGTGACATTTTTGTTCACTAGGCAGCTGGGGTAACCGTTCGGGGAGGTGAAGGTTTCATTGGGGTAGTTTAGGACCTTGTAAGGGATTATGGGTCCGTATGCAAGGGTGATAGCTTGTTTGGACGGGATGGTGACAGGAATGTGGTTATGCTGATCGTATTGGGGAGTTTCCTGAAGACTGAAGTACGGAGACCATCAAGAGGTGAAATGGACGGATACGGTATTGAATGCTAGATCCTGGCTAGTTTCAGAATCGATAGCAGCGTTCGAAAAGATCGGTCCGGGGGTTTCAAACTATCTGCAGGACTTTGTGTTTTTTTATGCAGTTGTTGATCCATGATCCATCATGTTAGGATAGGTTACTTTCACTTCGTGGCATTTCAGTGCTTTGCGCATGGGAAAAATTTTAACCAGTTTTTAACAAATTAGAACGTCTCTCTGCGCCATGGGGTTTGCCATTCTCTTCCCACAGAGGTTACTCGTCATGTCTTCCTAATACGGCCATATTTCGCGGTTTTCATAAAATCCCCTGGCGGCAAAAAATGGCAGCAGATTTATCTCCCTTTTTTTGTCCAAATCTAATTGCCTCCAATCACGAGTCTTGAACACTCGCACCATGAAAAGGTCGTATTAGAACAGAGGTTAAGTAGGAAAATATGACAAGTAACCACTGTGGGAAGAGAATGGGTGTTTGCTTGATTTTGTAGAAACACTGTGAAACTGTGTACAGTGTAGTCTATGATGTTTTTACTGCTTTGACAAAATTGGCCTGCATATTTCATTCAGACCCTGTAGATTCTAAAGCCTGCAGGCGGTAGCAGGTGCTGATGGCCACTGGAAAATTAAAGTATTGAAAATACTGCTCCATGGTTGACTGTATTCATCATTGTTGGGAGTTGAGATGGTTGAGGGCTTGAGCTGGGTACGTCTTGGTCTGGATGCATGGTAGTGAAAGTGTCATCTGCTTTGGATGCTCATGGATACCACCACAGGGGTATCTACTTTTCAATACTACCACAGGGGTATCTACTTTTCAATACTAAATGCCACCAATACTGTTACTGGGGTATCTACTTTCCAACACTACCAGAGGAATGTTTACTTTGCAATACTACCAGAGAGGTATCTACCTTGCACTACTACCAGAGGAGTATCAATTTGCAGTACTACCAAGGGGGCATCTACTTTGCAATACTACCACAGGGCAGCGTTGGAAATAATCGCCGGCCCAGAGGCCCAGTGCCGGAATATCTGCAGGCCCTTGTGGCCTTCTGTAAATTACCTGTCTTTTTTCTCAACTGGAATATTTTCCTTATTTTTCACATTAGTAACTTTCGGGAATTATCTATGATACTTTATTCAGGGTGTTATTGAGTATTTGAAGCACAGGAATATGTCATTTGAAACCTCTGGCTGACACTGTTGGTTCCAAATGTATTCCCGCAGATTTCAAGGGTTTCACTGCCTGCACTCGTTTACATCGTGTAGGGGTACAGCAGTGAAGTGTTATCAGCTGGCTGTTTCAGCTGGTTCTCACGATAGCATCTGGAGCTACTCATTTGTGACATCATTCTGACCTTCCGTTACAATATGATTTGAATGACGTCACCACTGTTGTTGACGCAACAAAACAATTGTTTGCGATGTTTCCACGTGTCAATAGGCAGTGAATAGTCTTGCAGTTTCTGGAATCAAATACCATTTCATCATGTTTTTCAACCAGATTACAATCAGATAACAGAACACAGTGACTTTTGGTTTACAATACAAAAAGATGACTCTCTTATTCAGGAATCTTTATAAGACATCAAAATAAATGTCACAATACGCTGAAACAGTTTTGGTGAACATGTAATAAATTTTCATCATTTTCTGTCAATGGCTTCAATTTAATAAAACTTCAGTTTAACTCTGAATGGTAAAAGTCAAAGCAGAAACTAGTGCAAACACGAAATGTCCTGCAGTTCACAATTCCTGAAACATATTTAAAAGATGCAAAGAAATACATTAAAAACTGACTGACCAAGAATCAGTTCAAAACATCACACATAAACGTTGCCCCAAAACAAGATCTTTTATATGCTTTAGGGTTCTACATAATAGGACAGATCCAGTCAAACTAATGATTCAATGTTTCAAAGGGTATCCTGTATCATCGAAAAGTCAGGTCATCCTTGACATCTCAACCATATACCTTCCGATGGATCGCCACTATACCCTGGATGCAATTACGGCCTGATGAATTCATTACCTCCCTTGGCTGGCTTTTTGTCAAATCAGGTGTCAACGCAGGGAAGTGGAGTGAAACAATCACAACTCACTTTTGCTTTTTAATTTATCTGCCAGACTACACTTGGCAATACAAACCATGCAGGGGTTGTCTGAAAAATGTAGAAGGAGTTCTTGCATATAGTTTCTTAAAGTTTTGGACCTATCAGTTCGTCAGTATCATTTCCTCATAATCTGAGCTGCACTACAAACAAACCTTTGCAGCTGCAACCGCTATTGGTTAGCTCGGTTGTAACGGTGGTTACTGTGATGATGTGGAGCCAGTGAAGACAGCCAATAGAATTATTGGGGCGACCCGTAGATGCATCCAGGGTATAGTGGAGACTTGTGGGAAAGTACACCTGGAGATATCGAGGATGCACTCAAGTATAATTCCATATCACAGAATGTCACAGGAAATATTCTTATTGAACATGGACAATGGATGAGAATGACTTGCTGAATTTCATAACTCTTGCTTCATCCATTCATCAGAATCACACGTGAAACATTCTGTACAAAGAGGCATTAGTCAGGAGTTGACCAAGTTTGGAATCTGATATCCAGGTCAGACAATATGCATATATATATATCTACAGGTTCCACAACATTTAGGAAGAAGGATGCCAAAAAGGTTGTTATAGCTTTGTGTCATATTGATGTCCTAACAAAAGTTAAAATGTGTAAGAAATAAGGCAAAATGTTCAAAATGTTACCAGCCCAAAAAGGATTGAACCAGACCAGGGAATCCGAAGAAAATTACCTAGATGTCTTGAGCGTGTTATCTAATTTTTTTCCCAAACAATCAGACTGACTAGCTGTAAATTTAGATTGTCGTTCAGAAATCTAGCCTGTCTCAAGCAGTTGGACTTGCCTTATTTCATACACTGAATACACATGATAGGGTTCACAAAAATCCTATTAAATTAAACTCATTTCAATAAACTGCATGTCTACATTTGTGAAAATTCAAATTCCATGTTAGCACATCCACAAAACTAAACATCAGATAATCAGCCTCAACAAAAAGTGAACACAATTTTTAAAAATTAATGGCTGCTATTTTGTTGACCAGGAGAGAATGCTTCAGTTAGAACCATGTGGGATGTAGTTTTCCATCTTGATTGATACCACGTCCGATGTTCGGAGTACAGCTGCTGGAATCAAGCCAAGATGAGTGGATAGATCCGACACCTGGATGTTCTCGAACTCGATGTCTGATGGACCTAAGGTGGCTGAAACTTTGGATTTTTGAACCATCATTACTTCTGCCTTCATCCCTGTGATAGCGCCGAGCATTCGCAGGAATCGTTCTCGAAGGAAAGTACGTTGTTCCTGCTTCACCTGGTCATTTTCCATTTTCATTCTGTTCAGAAAAGACAAGACAATGTCCAGTCAGTTTGATACAGGAATAACACCATATCTAATACATAATATTGTTTTACATAGGTGAGTGAGTGAGTGAGTGAGTGGGTGGGTGGGTGACTGAGTGTGTAAGTGAGTGAGTTGTTCAGCAACAGAATGTCTCTTTGGGGATGAGGGATGGAACATCATTTGCAGTTCAAAACAATCACTGACAAACCAAATGCATGTACCTCTGCACAAAAAATAGAGGCCATCTTGCTCTTGAAATGACTTATGTTCATCAACCATTATTTTGGCACCTGTTTTGCTGCTACTTTCCATTCAACATACAATAGTGAAAAAAAAACAATCAGCTAATTAACGACTTCACCAGAAATTTAGGTATTGTAATACTGCAAGTGTGAAAAAACATTGCTTCAATTATATGTATGCATGCATGGCCCTAGCCTATTGTTGAAAGGAAATGACATCACTGCAATGAGAAACATATGTCTAATGGACACTTGACAGAAACAAGAACAAGGATTTGAAATTGTATGGCTGTACAAAACTGAGATAAGTACAAATGATATATCCAAGGGTTTTATGCAACATGCAAATTGTGCCAAGTACCACAAATGTAGAGAGTGGATGACGAAAAACAATTCACTGTGTCCAGAAGGAGACACAACATTATCCAGTGTACTCTGGATGACTCTGCTAAGTGTTTGTTTGACTCTTTCAGGGCAGTTATTTGGATCATTTAATTCATCAATCCACATGATCAATGATTCATCCCAGGCTATAAAGAAATAATTGAAAAGATACAGTTCTACATCAATACTTGACAGAACCCTAAAATTTAATAATTAGGGGCCTCCAGGACCCCATGTTTGAAAGTAATAAAACAAAAGTAAAACCAGGCATCCTCTTATTCGTGGCAGTCACCATATCCCATGTACAGCTGGAAAATACCATATGGAAAAGTTTCTGTTTCTGTTTCTGCTGGATTATTTAGATTTCTACCAATTTCAGCTATTTTTCCAGTTGCGATCTACTGACAGATGAAACAAATATCCTTACATAAATTTTTTAGCTTTCATTGAAAATGTGACGGGTGATGTTGTATAAAGTGACCTTAGAGCTACAGAGATCCTAACTTCCACACTAGTCAGTCGACCAGACCCTGAAGCAAAAATATACAAGAAAGCCCATGCAAGTCTAGAAAATGTTGCAAGTCTGGATTATCTTAGCTGAAAATGAAGAAAGTCTCAGGGTTCCTTTTCATTGTATTACTTTTTTAAACAATGAACCTTTTTCAGTAAAATGTGTTCATTTCAAGGACTAGTTGTTAGTCTACTCCCATGCCTAATGTAGGTTAAGGCATTATATAAGGCTGTGGTTATTTTGTACAATGGTATTCTGGAAAGTTCATCTGATCTTCGGCCAGATGGACGAGTAATTACTACTGATAATGCCCCTGATCATAGCTCCATGGATCAGACAGAGTAATGTCCAATATCAGCATCAAGAACAGTGACAGGGTCACAAGGATTAAACTAATGGTTCTGACTTTCCAGTCAAAGCTATTAAAACCATTGGTACCAGGGCCCCTTCAGTCCATAAACAGACACCATCTTACATGACGATCTGTCTGCCACAGTACCATGGCAATCTAAATTCATTTGAACTGACTTAGAGACATTAAGAAAAACTTACAGTAAAAAGCACATAAATCTGGAAGGACTATGTAGTTGTAAAGAGGAAGCTTGGTGATGTCAAATGTAGCAAAACTGTGTCTACCATATCTTGAAAACAGAAGATGAATATCAAGAGAAAAAGATAATCAACCGAGTTGTCATATACTAAATTAAATTAATTTGCAATTCATAAAACATAAAAAGCTTTTTTCATGTCTTCCAGACCTTTCTCATCCTTGAAGTTGGACAAGAAAGTGGCGTAGAGCCATGAGTACACAAATCGACATGTTAAATGACACAGTCCATGTTGTCATAAGCCATGAGATAGTATATTACCTCTTCCTATGGGTATCGGGTTCATGAGCATGATGAGTATCGTCGAAGAGTTCCGCTCCTACCCAATCAAACGCCAAAATTACAAACTGACATGCATATCTGACCCTAAATATACATTCAATAAACTAGAACAGGTATAAAAATACAGTCAGTGAACTTATTTCTGTGTTGGAATAATACACCGCGGAAGGTGGACATATTCTGTAAAAAGAGAGGGGTGCGGGTGGAATTCTTGCGGGTGAAAATACTACAGTGCACACTGACAGCCTTTGGTGTCCGTGCCACACTCGATGGCAAACGCAAAGCCACGATAGGGTAAAGATTTTCCGGAACTTCGTCCTGAGCATGTTTGGGCTTAAGTTACCGTTACGCTGTAATAGTGACGAAAATAGACTTGTCCCTTGTTAAAACTTACCCCTTTCATGCCAGCTTAAATAGTTTTTTCTTGAAACTTCTGATAAGTGAGACTTGTTCCTGGAGAAACGACGCGGAATTTGGTTACTCTTGGAAAATCGTTCAGCATGCGTCCTTAAACGTAAACAATTTAGAGTTACCCCCCTTAGAGCATCTGGCTTTCTGGTGTATAGTCTTTTTCAGAAAAAGTACAAACATGAGATTCTCAACTCCCTGAATAGGATTAGAACAACGAATTTTGTGACCGTAAAGGAGGCAAGGTAGTGATATCATCTGGAGGATGACATGTACAAACAATGTTAAGAAACATACCACGTACTGCCATGTCCCTTTGGGTGATTACTTCCAAAAATAGAACAAAGTGTGTTCAAAGGGAATTTTATCAACATACATGAATTAATTAACTTTACATGAATACCTTGGTAATGATTGGCTTGGGGTGAAACGGGTTATAATGCTGTGTTCATGATGACTGTACAAGGTGCAAGTAGATGATGGTGAGTGGGTTTAGTTTTATGACACACTCAGCAATATTCCAGCGATATGTAAATAATCGAGTCTGGACCAGGCAGACCAGCTATCAGCATGCTTGACCACCCGATCCCGTTAGTTGTCTCGTACGATAAGCATATATTCGAATTTTGTGGCAAGCATGGGTTGCTGAAGGCCTATCTACCCCGGAAGTTCACGAGTGGTCAGTATTACAAAACACGTTTCATCTCTTAACAATAAAAGTCAAATAAAAGGTCAATGCTAAACTATCGAGGCTTTTTCCCTCCAAATACTCCCTTCTGAGCCTTATAACATTAATAAATAAATGAGATCCGTTTTTGTAAGACAGATTTGGGGATGTACCGATAAATGTATGGACGTAACCGCCGTTGTAAGAATTCGAAATATCCCGAGCTTACACATGATTTTTGCTAAAAAGAAATGCTAATTCCTGCCAAGAATACCAACAAACACTTTAAGAGGACAATTATAAAAATGGTAATCTCTCTATGAATCATATTGACTAAAATATAATTTGAAAACAAAGCATAACCAATACAGTCACCATCAGGGATACTCTACAACAGGGATAGGTCACTCGCTTGCTTTCTTTACCATTTGTGCTAATTAAAGTGTGCCTCGTCATGCTCCAACGCACACAGTGACTTGACTCGTTCCCAGTGCAACTTCAGTTGTGTTTAACCAGGGAGACTATATAGAGTATATACGTTGTAGATTATTCCTGGTTTAACAGAACTTCAGCCAGTTTATTATGTCAGTCGGAATTTTACAATGAATGAATTATAGTAAGAATTAAGAGCAAGAATTATGTGAATGAATGAACGAAATAAAAAATAAAAGAAAGAAGTACATATGTGAATGAATGAAAGAATAAATGATACGCCGCGGCCTTCCCTCCCAAAACATGTAAAGAACGCGAAAGTATCGCGAGAACACGTGTTAAAATCAGCTGTCCTTTAAATAAAATCTACTTTGAAGCATTTTTGTTTACATTAATAATTAATTCAGATATCTTATTGCATGTGGGGAATGGAATGGACACTAACAAAATGTTAACTGACACTGTCACACTGCCCTACAAAATAAATTGTAAAACTCTCACAACGCGTTCTAAAACACCTTTCCAGTTTTAGATCCACAAGAAAGAAGTTATGGAACTATCACCCTCAAGCATCAATGGCGAATCAGATCAGTTCGGCAATATGTTATATGTTTCACACACCTCAAATGCACCCTAACATTCTTTTTTAGATTATGAAACTATCACTATTACTTGCAAACACATGTCACCTGATAGTATAGAATTAAAGGTGTATGTGAAAGTTGTTTTTGAGGAAGTAACTAGGAATACTCAAACAACGGCGTATAGCATTTCAATGGCGAAATGTCATATTTTTCACACACCTCAATTACACCCTAACAAATTTTAAGTCATAAAACTGTCATTATTACTTGCAAATATCTTTCAATTAAAGGTATGTTCTCCTTCTAAAAATTAAACGAATGTGTGAAAGAAGGTTTTAACGGCACAATTTAATCTATCTTCGCGGTGAATCGAGAATAGAAGCCAGTGAGCTATAACTTACCGACTTGAAACTTTACTACAAATCTGCTGTCATAATACGGACACTAATACCAATTATTTGACTTAAACTGAAGTGACAAAATAGTTAACCTATCTGCTACATGTTTGATTTCAGTTGTTACAACACTCAGCGAACTTAATCAGCTGTTGAAAATAAACCGGGCTCAATCTTAAATGCTACGCTACCACCATATTGGCTACACTGGTTACGTAATGACCCGAGACATACGTTCGGCGGCTTTTCGAGAAGTTTCTTCTCCCCCTCTATATAGGCTCCCCATAACTATGAACAGTAAACATATTTTCTTCACAACATGAAACAGAAACGTTCCCTTCTTTCAGTGACAAAAAGGTTCAAGTTAGGCAAGTTCTTAATACTATATAAATATGAAGCTTTGCAACTTATCAAACTCAGATGACAAAAAAATGGCTTGCTACGCGCTAAGAATGACAAGAAGACTCTTTGGTCTGTTTGTATAACGTATGCTCTTTCGGCGCAGCCACAGGGCCTTTAAAAAGAGTAAAAGGCAAAACCATATTTGTAAATTCTCATTGAACAAGTGAGGAACGTCTGAACACAAACATATTTCCTGAAACTAACTATACAGACTACCAGAAACCAAATCGAGGCTGTTGTCCAAAACAACATGGCGGACACCAGGGAAACTTGAGGAACTGTCACCTACATGCGATTAAAGCTACATTTTGGACGTGATAACGTATATCATAAGTGTGTCTGACTTAGAATCACCATGGCACAGGCGAACGAGATTGAAGACATGAATGTTGGAGAAGGGGAGGATCCTGGTTTGACAGATGACGCCGAAATGGCGCTTACTGGCATCAACATGCTGTTAAACAACGGGTTCGATGAAGCTTATGCTCTCTTTGAGAAATACAAGTAAGGATAATTTATTCATTAATGGAAATAGAATGTTTATTGTTCACTGCACAGTTCATTTAATTGGGGTTTTATTCCATAAAATGTTGTTATCACAGAAACACTTGAGAACTGACGGGATGTCGAGTAATGACTTCGAATCACATGCTTCTGCTCTTAAGCCACGCCCCCTTACTTGTTTTGCATAATCTGTGCATGAATAAAGACGACAAACAGCTGATAAACATTGGCTTGTCGAGGGTAGATAGTGAAATGAAGGTGTGATATGTCAGGGTGATCTTGTGATATACATAGAAGTGTTGTTATGTAAAACAGTTGGAATAAGCACAGGATTCTGCTTTGTTCAAAGTCATATATGGTTTCATAACATTGAGATGATTGTATCTATTATCATGTGGTTAAAGGATAGGTCAGTGAAACTATAAAAAACCTATGTACTTTTCAATTACACATGGTCCTAGGCTCAAACGCTTGATATTAGTCTGACAAGCTAGATACAATTTTTCCATCATGCAAATTCACACCAATTTCCTTTTTTCCTAATGGTTAATATATAGTAACTGGAATAAACAAAAACTCCCATGCTATTTATCCAATCTCATTTTGATAAGGAGATAACTGTGAGCGTTCAGTATGCAATGGTCGTTCATGTTATATGAAAATATAAGGATTAGAACTATAATTGCAGTTTTTTTTATAAATATTACCAGTAGAAGTTATTTAACTTTGTAATGATAAGATTGGGGCAGATATTCATTATGTCTCAAAAGTAATGATTGTATTTCATTTGCCCAAGTTGAAAGTTATCAACATTATTAACTTGAAAATAAAAAGACCACCACAAACTGACACTTACTAAATTTATACAGTGTTGAAGGCTATATTTATTATATAAATATGATACACTCTCAACATTGAGACCTGTGAAGGTCCCGGGGTAGAATAGGCCTTCAGCAACCCATGCTTGCCATAAAAGGTGACTATGCTTGTTGTAAGAGGCGACTAACGGGATCGGGTGGTCAGACTAGCTGACTTGGTTGACACATGTCATCGGTTCCCAATTGCACAGATTGATGCTCATGTTGTTGATCACTGGATTGTCTGGTCCAGACTCGATTATTTACAGACCGTCGCCATATAGCTGGAATATTGCTAAGTGCGACGTAAAACAAAACTCACTCACTCACTCACTCAACATTGAAGTGCATATTCAATGACATTGTGTGTAGTCATATATCTCTGTGACTGTGGGGATCCTGTGCACACTAGGTGTGGCAGGGCATTGTTTTGAATGTTTATTAGCAACAAAATGTCAGATAATACTTCACAGGGTATTGTTGCATATTTTTATGATCTCAGGTGATGAATTCTGATGGTTTGATAAGGATTCTGCTGATAGACATGGCTTTGGATATTGTTTTCACAAATGTGAATTATCCTTCTTTTGGGATAAGGGCATTATGGTAGCTTAGTAGTTGAAGCATCTCCCCTTCTTACTGAAGACCGGGTTTGGGTTTGATTCCCACATAGGTATAATGAGTGAAGCCCATTTCTGGTGTCTTCTGCTTCAGTATTGGTAAAAGTCTTGTAAAACTAAACTCACTCAGTCACTCACTCTGTATCATATTCAAGTGGTTAGGAAATCCATACTTGTCAAGAGTTTCTGTGAAGAGTTAAATAATACACACAAAAATCAACTTCTATTCTCAAGTCAAGGGCCTCAACCTCCATAATTCCTCAAAGGTTGTAGGTTACTGTGGCATTAGAGTAAATGTTAGTTATCCTTGGGTATTATGTATCTCTATATGCTTATTCTCCCAAGGGTCCAGCCTATTGGGTATATTTAAGCTAATGAGTAGACATTTTCAAGTAATAATTCTGCCTTAAGAACAGGCCGATGACAAGGTCTAGCAATCTGCATCTATTGATGTGAAACTAAGTTCCCAAGTGTGTCGTTGCTTGCACGCATAATATTGTCATGCATACATAAGAGAATGCATAACCCTTAAAGTGATATATATCCGAGTTACAATGATCAAGACAAAGCTGTTTGTGCATTGTTCACCTCAGGTGAGTTCACACAGAGGCCAGTAAAGATCTCTAAAGATAAAGAAATACGTGTACACAAATTATAGAGGGTAAATTGGGTTACACGTTCTTCCTGCTTGTTTGCATGGAAACTAAACATTTTCTGTTAGTAATAGTGTTATTTTATATTTTACGCAAATGCAAAGCTTATATTTTGAGCTTTTCATAATAAAATATACGTTTGCAGTGTTTGAAAATTTTGTTTCAAACTTGTGTCTAGCTGGCTTGGACTACCAATAAGTCTGACCTTGTCCACCTTTCATGGGTATAGCTGTCTAACACTTCAGTTCACGGAGTAGTGTAAGTGAGTTTTTTTCTGAACTTTTATGAAAGGGACCCTATTTACTGTTTTTATATTTTCAGTCTGTCAGAATCAGTTTGTAAATTCTAACAAAATGAAATCCCTCAGAACAGATTCAGAATTATAGTCCTCAAATGATGCCATGGACTAATGACCTAATGTCAGCTTTCCTAGCTAGCAGTTCAAAAGATTAAACCGTTTGCATGAAAAATTACATGATAAATTCTGCCTTTGAAGAATTACCACTGTTATAAGGAGAAAGTACAGAAGTATTTATTTGTTTTTGTTTAACACAACACTCAGTAATATTTCAACTACGGTATATGCTGGTGCTGGTAAATGATCAAGCTGGGGCCAGACATTGCAGTGATCAACAG
The DNA here is from genome assembly GCF_037392515.1 of Haliotis asinina. Taxonomy (NCBI): domain Eukaryota; kingdom Metazoa; phylum Mollusca; class Gastropoda; order Lepetellida; family Haliotidae; genus Haliotis; species Haliotis asinina. The sequence goes on from NC_090282.1 coordinate 37,046,118, forward strand.
CATGAGCGTCAGCCTATGTAAATGTGGTTAAAGAAAATAAAACATCCATTAGTTTATCTCTCTCTCTCCCCGTCCACACTTAATTCATGTCTCTGAAGCTCATGAACAAACTGAAGCAAAAATACCAACCAGTGTAAACTGATTTCTAAGCCATGCCTTGATATTATTTATTATCTCTGATTTTCAACACATCACATAAAGCAACATTCGTTCGTTCGTTTCGTTTGTTCGTTCGTTCGTTCGTTCATTGTCAAGTCCAAATATGCAGCAAATGTAACATGGCTGAAACTCTCAAGATTTCAAAGTATCATTTTGAATAAGCATCTTGTTCTTCTTATCTGAAGTGTCCGGTTGTATTGTAAGTAATCTATGTAGCTGTTAGGTCACAGTTGTCAGTGCAGAATACCACTGTCACTGTAAACATGATAAACATTAAGTAATAGATTTATGGGTGACATGTCTCTGACATGAGGAACATGACTTTTCTTACTCCCTGTTCCGTAATTACAGAACTTGACATCCACAAACTTCCCTCTTAATGTATGTTACTTCTGAATGCCATTCCATTAGATGCCAATCATTTTAGATGAGCTTTCTTATAAAAGACAGATTACAAGTTCCTAAGACTTAACAGGCAGACAGTTTAGATGATGTGTGTACGTGGGATGGGCAAGAGCATATGCTTCTAGAGAGAGGGGGGACATAGTTTAAGTGTAGTCTCGTGGTGAATGTGTTCATTCATCATGCTGATGATCATGGTTCGATTCCCAACATGGGTACAATGTGTTAAGCCCATTTCTGGTGTCCCTTGCCATGATGTTGCTGGAGAGTTTCATCTTGTTTGTACATATTTTTTCTTGATTATCAGCGTGATGTGTGACACCTTGTCCTACTGAAGTGAGTGTTATCACCTCATAGTTTCATTGTAATGTTTTAGCTGCAGACCACTGCACTAGGATGTGGAAGTCACAGAGGGCATTTGTTCATGTATTTGTTACTGGGTGTACTTATTACTGGGTCTACTTGTTACTGGGTGTACTTGTTACTGGGTGTACTTGTTACCAGGTGTACTTGTTACTGGGTGTACTTATTACCGGGTGTACTTGTTTATGTGTATTTGTTACTGGATGTACTTGTTACTGGGTGTACTTGTTTAGGTGTACTTATTTAGGTGTACTTCTTACTTTGTGTACTTGTTACTGGGTATAAGCCAAAGATATGAGTTTATGATGTTTCTCATTCCCATCTTCTCTATTTTTCTGATCATAAATTGGCTCAAAAATATTTTTTAAAATGTTTGAACAACTATTACTTGCATTTAGTGTTATATTAGCTTGTATTATATACCGGTACTGGATTGATTGCTCGAATACACAGTTGGTGGACTTTCTTGACCATACCTATAAAATACTTGCTTTAATCATGTTAATTTACCAGTCTTCAGATTCTGTTGCAGATCTGGTCTTGCTTGAACACAGCAAATAATGATTTGTATCTTTACGTTTTCTGTCCAGTTTTAGTTCCAATTGCTGAAAAACAAAAGCTTTATGAGAACTGGTTCAGAAATTTGGCCTCAAGTGCTGCTAGTGAAAAATGAAAACCATCAATTGATTCTCTCTTGTCCTGCCCATATTATGTTGCCTCGGGCTACCAGACTATTGTCAATATGTATGTAGATGCATTCTTCCGTATGAAATAAATCCTCTTAATTTCAATCTTCTTTACATGAAATCTTGGGGTCCTGTAAAGTAAATAAATAGTGTAGTGAATTATACTTTCGGAAGTAATAATTGTATTTGTACCTAGGACTTTATATTTCTTGTTGAGAAATTGGTGCAATTAACAATTTGGTGTCTACCTTGGGACAGAATATTATTTTTTTTCTGTCCATTATGCATGTCTGTGACTACTGGACGTGCATGTCTGTGTCATATAGAAAGCCTGATTAGGAGCACATTTTGAAATCATTTTATTAAGCATTTAGTCTTAGCCATTAACTTTCGAAGCTACTGTCCTGACTTAGTAACTATATATGTGGGTGATACTTGCAGGATATTTATCCCTCAGAACACATTGGTCTTCAGCAACCCATAAGAGGCAATTAATGGGTAGGTGGCGAGACTCGCTGACTTGGTTGACACATGTCATGTATCCCAGTTGTGCAGACTGACACTTTTTGATAACTTTTTCTCAAGAATGTTTATTTTTTAATGTTAAGAGGTAATTGTTGGCACCCTTCAGTGTCACTGAGGAAAATTCGCACACAGTGAATCAAGTCAAGGAGCTTGACCACCTGATCCAGTTTCAGGGGTTCAATGTGTTTTTTAAAAGCCTCTTGCCAAGAGGCAAGTAACTTTAAGAAAGTAATTTGTAGTGGCTAATTTTCCACTTGCCCTGTTTTTATGGCACAATATTGATAATTATTAGGAAAGAATAAATCAACATGGTATTTGATGTTAATGTTTACAGGACTGTTTAACGAAAAGGGATAAATAGCAAAGAAAGGTAACTCTACTTTATTATTATTGTGAAATTTAATAGGTACATTTTGAGCAGACATGAAATGAAATCCAAGTTTATTTGCAGTTTAAAACCATAAGAAGAAATTATCTAGTACCCCACGAACAAGTAAGATGCCATTATTTGATTGCCCAAAATAAAAACTGACTTGTCCTGAGCTTTGGGTGATGGGATTTTTTAACCTCTTGAGTTTGTTACCTGTTATGACAATCCTAGGTTACTGGGGGTCTGTTTGAACTGTAAATCCTCACAAAACATATCTGATAGTATTATTACCCAAAGGGACACAATTAGTACCCAAAGGGACACAAATATTACCAAAAGGGACACAAATATTACCAAGAGTGCTCACTAAGCATGGAATATGTTTCCAGCCGTTAGCATGGTCAATACAGATTGCATAGTTGTTTCAATTATCATGATTATTAATGAAACAGGTGAATACAGTGTGACAGTAAATGAAAATACTGCTGCAGATATGTGAACATGACACCCACCATCTGTGGTTCATGACATTGCCAATAGTTTATGTAACATGCTGGCAGTTTTTGTAGCTTCACAGACACACTTTATTTAATATTTTTGCATTGTGTTCACTCATCATGCCGATCGAAGGCCCAGGTGGATTGCTCATATGGATACAGTGTGTGCAGACCATTTATGGTGTCCTCCACCATGATAATGATTCAGCTAGAATAATGCTAAAAGTGGTGTAAAACCGTAGCTATTCACACTGCATCATGTTCAAGTAGTCAGGAAATCCGCATTTGTCAACAGTTGCTCTGAAGAATTGATTAATACATACATTAACCCGGGTTTAAATAAACCATTGCCTGATGTCCCCGTCAGTTGATATTTCTGTTGGGCAAGCAAATTTATATATCACGCTGTATCTGTGTCCAGCTGACTTTGCAAAGTTAATTGTGTTGTTTGCATAAAAAATGAAACAGACTTGGCTGGTATAGTGGAAAAATTATCAACTCATGTGATTTTACATGTGCCACTGTACTTGAATACAGTATCAGTTATAAAGTTGTTTCCACCCCTGAATAATCAACTTGTAGGGCCTGCTCCTACGTAATTCCTCAAAGTTAGTAGGTTGCTGTGTCAGTCTGATACACTGACATTCAGTCAGATACACTGACATTGTGCTGTTCAAGTGTTTAACTAAAGAGAAGACTGACAACCATGACCACTCTTTATCTATCATTGTTGAGTTTAGGTTGCTCACCTATCATTAGACATGTAAGCTCACCAGCTTAATCTGAACTCCCAGGATCTTTTTGTTTAATATTTGCTCTGATGAGCAGATCCTGCTATCTGAAACATACTGTGAGTAACACAGTAAATAATATCACAATACTGAAATGTTAATCTAGCTTGTGTATACAAACAGACAATGAAAATGTATAATTTGTTCAAATTCTTGTAAAATATTATCAGTTGAGATTGAAGCCAACAATGTGAGGTTGACATTGTTCTGTTCGATGATTTTATTCCCTTATGTTTATACCTTACGCCACATCAATTATATTTCTCTTTTTATGGATCCACTGATAGTATATTTTCAAGAAAAAGAACAAATAAAAATTCATTTTCTCGTCTCAAAAGTAAAATCCAGTAAATGTGATATCAGTGAAATGTTCATCAATATGAAACATGAATTCACCCAACTTATTTATAGCTGATGTAAACAAACCAAAATAGTTAATTCGAAAACTCATGTGGGTGTTGGCTTTGACTGGTAAACTTTTACCTGTTTCTTGTTTTCTCTTTCGTGTTTTCTGGGGACATGAATACATAGAACAAGAAATAAGAAATAAAACTGGTTTGTCCTGAATGTAATTTTGTGGCATAATTGCCATAAATTTCGAACAAATCAGTTCTTCATTTTCTAAATGTGGGCTGTCATCTGCTGCTTCTACAGATGCAGCTCCCAGAGCCTTTTGAGGGAATTGTGTCCTTTCAGAAAGTGCATTAGGTTCATACAAGTCTTTAATGTCAAAAACTTGTACCAACTTCTTAATCTTTTCCTGTATGTGATTATTTTGTCATGTCATATTGTCTGCTAACAAAATATTCACACCATACACTCCACATAAAAAATTTAGAGTCATTTAAAACATTCATTTTGGTGTAAGAATTCACCAATTTTCACTGATTTTTATCGTTTAGTGAACTCATGATAGTAATCTTTTCAACAAAACAAATTTGGTATATAATACATCAATTCATGTGTAAACAGTACCTTTAAACAGAGTGGAATATTTAGCAAAATTTAGTATAGAAGTAGAACAGTTGTCTGGCATAAATGGCTGTATTTACACTAATGAGCCAAAACTTTTGATGGAAATACAATGTATTTCAAAAATAAACTGGTAGGCTGTGATTATATTATAAGAAAACATATTAAAAGAGCCATTCCAGTTAACATTTTCACTCTGCTGAGTAGTAATGTTCATGTAATACCTCTCAAGATGAGGTGTATATGCATTGCTGAAAGCCTATTTAGTGTATGATTAATTTACAGTAGATTAGACTCCTGATCCTAATGCTTGCTTCAGCTGCAAGTAGATCTAAGGATATTCAACGACAGGCCACGTCAGAGTGACCTTTTTCGAACATAAGCTGATCTGTTAGATGAAAGGTAAGATGTCTACATGCCAGTCATATATAGGTTTCTTATTTCAGAATGATTTTTCTAAAGTTAGTTTGTAGGCAGTGGGGTAGCCTAGAGGTTAAAGCTTTCTGTTGTCATGTCAAAGGCTCAGTTTTGATTCCCCACATTGGTACAGTGTGTGAAACCCATTCCTGGTGTCCCCAAACACGCTATGGAATATTGCTAAACAAAGCTTAAATCCTTACTCAGTCAGTCTCCAGATTTTTTTTTAGTGCTGGTGAACACTCATAATGATAATTACGAAAAGAACGACACAAGTCCAAGTCATTTTTGATTTACTGGATCCAGAAGTCATATAATTCCTTGATGTTATCACTGTTCAGTGTTGCAGACTCAATTTCTGTCACTGCATATCTTTTGTGTCCCACTGTGATACTGCCGGAGTATTACCAGGTTAAGGGAAGGAGCTGTCTGACACTTAAGTGTTGAACTAGGCAGGAATTTTGTGGCTCAATCATCATGTCACCAGTGGCTATTTCAAGTTCTGTGCCCTCTTTGTCCCACCTTATGACTGACAAGTCAAATTCCACCTTGTGTCAAGAGTCATTACCTTGACTCAGCAGTATGTGGTTCCATCACCGTGAAACAAGACTTGCAAGTATGGATTATAAATATAGAGAAATTTCAGATTTATTGAATCATCTTATAATCTAATGATGTTAATAGAATATAGGTCTCCATATTGCCCTAACTGTGCAGTAGGAAGTTACATGCCAAATGTCCGTCCTTGTGATTCCATCTCTTGTAAAGAGAGTCAGTTAACTCTCTTGCCTGAAGAGGATGCAGCATCATCAGCACAAAACAAGTCACAGTTACAAGCACGTAAGGGACAGTGGAGTAAACTAGTGCTTAAGGTGTTCGAGATCCAGATTTGATTCCTCACCAGGGTACAATGTGTGAAGCCCATTTCTAGTGACCCAACTGTAACATGAAATATTGTTAAAAGCGACATAAAACTAAACTCACTCGTTTGTTTAGTGGTTTGATTAACATTAAAATTACAACTGTACTCTGGTATAGTTGCACATGTGAAATCACTTGTCCTGATAATTTTCCCACTATACCAGCCAAATTTCTTGTTGATGTTTGTAAAATAAGAAACATTATTAACATTTGAAAGTCAGCGGAACACTGGTACATTGTCACATACAAATTTGGTTGCCTGGCAGGTAAAAACACTGGACTGGGACGTCTTGCAATGGGTTATTTCCACCCCTGTTGTTCACTCTGTCACTCACGATGTCACCCATGCACACACGCATGCAGGCACTCACTCACTCACTCATATAAACAAGGTTTGGTACAGTGTGTGAAGCACAGTTCTGGTGTCTGTTGCTGTACAAGCACATAATATAAGGAGAAATTTCATTATCATCAAGTCATTTTGTGATTTTAAGTTGAGTATTAATTAAATCATAAGACTGGTTCCATATCACCACGTCTGTTCACTAAGTAGGACTAGGAATACTATGTGTTGTGGATATGGTCTACCAGTTACACCAGGACATGCCATGACTCAGCCAATCTCTTAGTATGTTCCATGTTTTATTGATCATACAAGAATAAAACTCCATGCCATCAAGATCATCAATTATTCATGGGTTTTGTATTGTCCATACTGTATAATCGTCTTTCATCTTGTAGTGATTTCACAGAGACAGCAAAGCAATGTAATTTCTTTCTACATTCTCCGGCCCAGTGCACAAATAGATCTAAAAATCAAGACCCATGAAGATCTGGTCTACCCATGCTTGACGTAAGAGCCGGCTAACAGCATCAAGTGGTCAGACTAAGTGGTACGGTTGATGCAGGTAATCGTATCTCAGCTTATGATATCATTCACTGGATGGTCTGGCTCAGACTTGAGTATATACAGACCACCTTCATATAGCTGCAGAATTGTGACAGCAGCGTTAAACAACCAACCAACCAACCAACCAACCAACCAACCAACCAACCGGCCAACCAAAATACTGGATGTTTGGGTGCAGACTTGCGCCTTCTTTGAGTTTGTTTTAACTGTTTACTAGAGCAGGGTTAAAGGCATTGAACTGAAGAGCTGTAGTATAAGCTGTAGTATAAGCTGTAGTATAAGTTATGGCATAGGTCTATAACTGAAATAGTGCTCCAAGTGAACTAAAGAGCTGTAGTAAAGCCTTTAGTAAAAGCTGTACTATAGGCCTGTAACTGAAATACTGCTCCAAATGACTAGAGTTGTGACGATATGCTCATGCCACGATACGATACGTATCATGATACTGGTAGTCCGATACATACGATGTATCATGATATTTTGTCCTTGTATACAGAAAAATAAAAGTACTGGAAATAATGTGCTGTTATGTTATCATTTCAGGGAAGGTATTCTTCTCCCAAGAAAAATAAAACACGTCATCATGAAAGACATTTTATTAAAAATGTTTAGCATGTGTTAGTAAATATTGGCACAACTGGCCTTTTTGCACAGATAACAAAATAAATTTGTGAAAATTATGTCCGTCAGCGCATGTCCATGGCAATATTTTCCACGAAAATCTAAATAGAAGGGGAGGCGGTGTTTTCGTAGACTCCTAAGTATGTAAGTATCGTGTTAAATCGATACACGAAAATCGTATTGATGCATCGTATCGTGCAGCTCTTGAATCGCGATAACTTGCGTATCGATTAATTGTCACATCTCTACAAATGACAATGAACTGAAGAGCTGTAGTATAAGCTGTAGTAGAGGCCTGTAATTGAAATACAGCCCCAAGTGGCAATGAACTGAAGTATAAGCTGATTTCTCATAATGCAAGTGACAAGTAACTGAAGAGCTGTAGTAAAGGCTATAGTATAAGTTGCACTATAGGCCTGTAACTGAAATACTGCTGCAAATGGCAATGAACTGAAGAGCTGTAGCATAAACTGTAGTAGAGGCCTGTAGTTGAAATACTGCTCCAAGTGGCAATGAACTGAATTCTATGATGCTTCGGTGAAAGATCAAATACTTTATCAGACAGTAATGTGCACTTTTTGCATTACGTCACAAAGTGTTGACGTCACTGCGCCATTCCAGTCTGCCCCCTCGTAATCAAACTTTTTTGTATTACGTCACAATGTAATCGACGTCACGATGGATGTCAGCTGCCATCGCCTCATACAGCCTCCCACAGTAAACTGCTTCGTCGCATCCCATTTTTTGGTTTGCAGTTGCATCCCACAGCTAGCATCACTGGTGGAGACATTACGTTTGTTTTCCGAAGAATAAAATGTCTCATAGTCCGACTCAAAATTTTACAGAGACACGGTAATGTTAGCAGTGTTTACATTCCCACAATGCAATCGTGGAATTTCGCATTCAGCTGAATGTACTGATCTAAACTTTTGTTGCTAGTAGAAATGAGACGGTCATATTGCCTTGTATGGTTTAAGAGAATCACAGAATTAAAATGATCTAGAGAAGATATTTAACCAGCACATAAACCGTCACCAAACTGTTCATTTGTTTTTCTAGTAACGTTTGTCTTAACGTAGGGGCCTGACACGTCAAAGGAACGCGTCAGTTAGTCCTGTGCGAGGATTCTAAATTTAGGTCACAGACACTGTAGTTTGTATCCTCGTGCTTTAACTATAATAGTTCAGGGCAAAAGCGTCCGAGTGCTTTAACGATATAATAGTTCATGGCGAAAGTGTGATTTATTACACTATACATGGTGGTAGAGCGAACTGTATTTCTTAAGTATATAAGCTCATTTCTCATAAGGCAGGTGACAAGTTTATGCCTGCAGGGCGTGTCTGATGAAGACAAACCCACCAATGGCTGAGTTGGGAGCATAGTTTACAGTACAACAAGTGACCATACATTTCATATGCTATGTCTGCCATGTTCCATGGGCCATTTGCTTCAAATACTGGTATTCACTCTTTTCAGTTTTCTTCAAATCCTATGAGAATATTTAAGCAAAAAATGTGTTTCCACCATCGTCAGGTGTTAACCTGACTGTCGTATGTGATCACGTTCAAGGCATGACTCAGTGTAGACTATAAACCCTAGCTATTGATCTGTCTTGATTACCTCAGAACCCCATTGTCGTGGCTCAACCCTGCAGACTTCTTTGTCTATAATTGGAATCATGACACATTCAAATCCATACAGGCATCAGATTATAGTTTGGGCAATCCACAGAATGCTTTTAGTCACGGTTATGTTCTAAAGTAGATAAATTATATTAAAGCTTTCCTTTGTATTTTGAATTGAATTGTATCAATTAAAATGTGCAAGATGTGACATGTTTGAAACATTTTCAAATGTAACATAATTATTCCTGTTTCTGTGTTTATGACCAACCATGATGAGTTAATTGTGTTATGGTTTTCTGTTCTGACTTTGTTGAGATGTGCAAGGCTATGCATGTGAAGGGCAGGAAGATGTCAGGTGATGACAGTGTGTCATCTTAATAGTAATCAATATTATTATGACTTACAGTTGACGTTATGTAGCAAGGTTGCTAGAGTATTGATGTGTTACAGCATGTATTTATCATGTCATGTTTCTGATCTTTTAAGGTTGTTATTAATTTTTTAGTGCCCCATATAATACCTCATAACCCTTCTGTAGTTGTCAGATTGACATATGATTGTTTGTTGTTGTAAACTCAGTGCCAAAAAACAAACCCAGTCTATTGGATCACTGAAGCTCTGAGTCAGGATTGATCTTCGGCCATGCTTGTCATAAGAGGCGACTAACGCTATCAGGTGACACCTGACATGATATCTCTACTGCATAGAGTGATGCTCATCATGATGATCACTGGATTGTCTGATCTTGACTCGGTTATTTACATTGTTTCGATTGGTCTGTTTGAAGACTGTTACCATGGTTACTTTTTGCATGGAGGGCAGATGATCTGAGCTTTGTTTCCCAAGATGCATCATTCCAAAAGCATTAAGTCATGGCACTTGTCACCCTTCCTGGCATATGGAATGAAAGAGGATGAACAATAATTGATCTGTTTGAAGTCAAATATTTCGAGATTACAATATATCTCGGATTCTTAACTAACTGCACTTTTCTTACAGATAGAAGATAATCATTAACTTGTTAAAAATTGGAATTTTTCAAAGTTTCTATTTTTTGCATTTTGAAAGATGTATTAATTGTAAATTTGCTTTCTCTGCAAAAATTGTTAAACAGAGAATCAAAGCCTCTTCATCTTTGTTATGTTTTTTGGCCTTGTTACTAGTGCTGGTTTTGGGATACAACCTGCGATGCAATACATCATGATGCTAAAATCTTAGCCATGATGATATATTGCCAAAGTATTGTGCACTGAAGCTGCGATACAGCATGAATCCCCAACAACTGTAGCGATACAATGTGTATCATGATACTAAAATCTTTAATTCTGACATCAACCATAAGAAACACATGAAGATCAAAATGAAACCATTTTAAAGTATTTGTCAAATTGCAGCAGCATGTTTCAATTTTTATTTGGAGATGAGAGAGACTTCGTGGATGTTCTTAAAATGCAATGGCTATGTTTGCCACAGTTCCTGATGCAAGAATTTGTGAGAAGCTTAGGAAGGGAAATACGTGTGCATAGACTTTAATCATCAAACAAAAGTATGTCTTTCTTGACAGATATCGCAATTTGACAATATTCAGAGTACAACATTGATGTATTGTGGCCCATTTGAAGTATTATATCGGAATATACAACAGTGTAAAACTTTGTGTTAATACACTTTATCACCACCCATGGACAATGCATCGATGCGTATAGATGAATCTTCACACCTCTACCTGTTACCAGTGTAATAAAAGACGTTTCTACAAATGCTTTAGAAATTTTAGAAATGTGATTTCAGAAATGTCTTATTTATCAGACTGGGTCAGATATCAGCCTCTAATCTATGAGGCAAAGGCAAGTCCCCGATACTATGTCTGAGTTTAGTAGCCATGATAAACTGTGGGATGGTATATCTGTGGGCTGATTCTATGACACTGGCTTTTGTTTAGACTAGTACAAGCTGTTGCACACATACACGCAAACATGCACATTTGCTATTGTAGTGCAATAATCTTGAATAGTACATTAAATCCTGTTTCATGTTGAATCCCTCTTAAATATTGTGAACATGGCGATGGTGACATTTGGATGTCATCAGGTCTGTGGCTTTGCAGTAGAAGGGGTAGGAAATACTGATAATTGGAGCTTGTGACATATGTGAACCTTCACATGTTTTGGCTGATAAGTGACATAACTTCCTGTGAATTAGTGACTTGGTTGGTTAGAGTCATGCACAATCATGTCTTCATGGCCTGTTGCTATAGGAACATGTTTTTCTTGCATTGAATATATTTAAACAGAACTGCCAATTTCAGTGATTGATCTTGATTGATGGCTCCTTTTAAAAGGGATGGCAATTTTCTGCGTATCCGCGGATTTTCACCAATTAATTTTGTGAATCGTCTGAACCTCAAGTCGATTTTCCTATCGCCATCCCTGTTTTAAAATATAATCTTTAATAGTGAATATGTTTGTGGTATATACTATCCAAAGAAATGTGATAGTGTCTTTTGAGTGGTATACTTTTTGCTTGAAAAACAAATAATCAAAACATGGAAAATAGATTAAAATGTCGCCTGTTCCAGATTACTGTACACAGCTATGTTAATAGATTGTACATATGCTTTGCAGTTTTTCACTTTGCAATTTTTGTGGGGATAGTTAATGTCATTTTGTATGGAATGTCTCTAACCTGATGACATTTTTTGCATTTGTTGTTAATTTATAGTGAAATTAAAAATATATGTTTGGAATGGCAAACCATGGTCAATGAAGAGAATGGAGTAAGGTTTATCAATCTTTAAACTGTCACTCCTGCTATGTTTTCCATGATAATCACGACAGGATGACTTTCCTGTATATGACGTAATTGAGGTGAGACCTTCAAATGATGTCGCAAAGTTCTCAAATGGTCCTGTGCTTTGTTTCAGAAATGAAAGCCCTTTGATGCATGCTGGCTACAGCTTTGTGTTCTTCATGGTAAGTAACCTGACTTTTATATAGAGATAATTGTCGCTGGCACGGAGGGGACTGGGCATGGATTGGGTGACAAGCATGGCTGTAATTGATCGATGATCACCTCGAATAACACCTTTTGAATTTTCCCTGTTAAATTTGGATGTAGGAATTTTGCATTTACCAATTACACTGTTATGAGCGAGTTATCAGTATTCCAGCGATATTTCTTAATCAATACCAGAGAGGCAGCTTAGTCGTTAAATCATTTGCATGTCATACCAGAGAACCAGGTTCAATTGATTCCCTGCTTGGGTACAATATGTCCATGCCAATTTCTGGTGTCCCATGCCGTTATGTTGCAGGAATGTTACCATGTGCAGAGAAAAACCCTAATTACTCACTCTGACCCCAGAAATGGGCTTCACACTTGGTAATTACAGTGGAAACTGTCAAATCCGGCAACTGTCCAATCTGGCAAGTTGTCATCACCGGCATAAAATCTGTCCTGTCCATGGCTTGTACATTTACAAGCCTTACAATCCGACACATTCTCTAAACTGGATTCTTTCTTCTTGATGACTGCCGGTTTAGACAGCTTCCACTGTTTAGGGAACTGCACCTGTCCCTAGACTGCTGACATTCATAATGTTGACTTGATCATAGTGTTAAGGGACCATTCATGGTTAGTGGGTGTGATGATGATTTTTATGGAGAAGCATGTAAAGAGTGCGTGACCTACCTAAAATTCATGAACAAAGTAAGTAACCACCCCCCACATGTCATGTGCAAAATCGATTCATTCTGTAAGACATGAATACCTGCATGTCAGCAGAGGCACATTGTAACCACAGGAACCCGATATCGCACTGTAGGTTAAACATAGACCATAGATATACACTCACATCATATATATTGACAGAGTAAAGGAGCAGCAGCTGCCATGTTGGATTGTCATGCAGACATCGACTCGTTCTGATTTCAAGCTGAAATGTATCGCTAAAAATTCGGTGACATTCAAAACTATGCACATGTACCTCTCAATTATACATGTCCCCACACATCCTGCCTGATTTCCACGACATAACACCCATTTTATTAACTTTAATATGTCCTCAAACTCGAAAATCAAACCAAAAACACCTCTGGGGTGAACGTTATCCCGCACTCGCAGCATTTCGAGCAATCTCAGTGGTCTGCTGAACGTAAGTAGTTTTTCCAGAACAAATTCATCACATTAGCACGAAATTTAAAAATAGTTTTTGGTTTTTTTTGTTGAAACCTGATCGGGTGTCAAATTCATAGTTCATCCAAAACGTTTCGCTCTCAAACCATGCCGTCTTGTTTACCGATACTATAAATACTTCGGGTCACCGATCAAGTTAGAGGCTACGAGTGCGGGATAAAGTTAGATTTTCGAGTTTGAGGACGTCTTAAAGTTAACAAAATGGGTGTTATGTCGTGAAAATACGGCAGGATGTGTGGGGACATGTATAATTGAGAGGTACGTGTGCATAGTTTTGAATGTCACCAAATTTTTAGCGTACATTTCAGCTTGAAATCAGAACGAGTTGATGTCTGCACGACAGTCCAATATGGCAGCTGCTGCTCCTTTACTCTATTAATATATATGACGTGAGTGTACATCTATGGTCTGTGTTTAACCTACAGTGCAATATCGGGTTCCTGTGATTGCAACTGTCTTGCACATCAACATGTCTGTTCACTACTGGTGATATCTTATGCCTTTGATCTTCAGGAGTAATGTCTTTACATTGAATTAAAGATACAGTGGCTCTGCAATGTGTGTTATCTCCCTTTCAGCAAGCTCTCATGTCATTTGAGGAGGAAAAGTTAGGTGAGGCTCTGAAAGTTCTCCAGCAGACAGAGAAAAAATGTGAAATAAGTGATGGCTTTATACGATCTGTGAAGAAGCGATTTTCAAAGAAAAAACGACAGCAAGTGAGTATTGTCTTGTTACTAAAGCCTCACAGTGCTGTAGATTAGGTAGGGGACATGTGTGAGTGAGTGACACAAATAAGTATTGCAGTCATATTGCATATCATAATAATCATAATTTTGAAATCAGAATGTAAAATCTTTGAATTCCTTGAGAACTTCTGGATGAATTAAAGATAAATTTAATGTTTTATGAAGTTTCATGTCAGTATCTCAGGAAAGAGAAACAATTCGTTAAAATATCATCCCAGTTTGCGTTAATTTCTTCGAAAAACTGTAGGAATGTGAGTTAAAGTTGACACAAACAAAAAGAGTGTATTTTTAACACTGTTTCATTCTCCTTTATGGGAAATTATTTTTGGACTATTCTTAAAAGAGAATAAATCAGCCTTGGTTGTTTCATGTTTGACTGGTGTTGGTATGATGAGAGGGTTTGGGTTTGATAGGTATACCATCTTTAAACTAATGGAGACGCCATACCTTTGCAAGTGTTGTAGGGTTCTTTTTTCAGAGCAATGAATAATATGCATGTGATGGGTCCATCTGAAATTAAATTTCCAGATATGAGAAACTAGATTCCTGTGTTCATATAAGTGAACTGTTCATAACAAGCTTTCCATGAATTATGTCTTTTTATACATACAAGTTACCAAAGTATACACATTCACATGACAAAACTAAAGTACTACAAAATGGAGCATGACTTCCACATTTTTGAGAGGAAGTCTGATGTGTAGGTGATATATCTTTTCATGTTCTTAATGATTATTTATGCATGAATGAATGCAATGTTGTAGCTTGTATTTCAGTCCAATGGACCCAAGAAGGTCCATGGTTGAATAGGCCTTCAGCAACCCATGCTTGCCATAACAGGCGACCATGCTTGTCATAAGAGGCGACTAACAGGATCAGGTGGTCAGGTTCGCTGACTTGGTTGACACGTCATCAGTTCCTAGTTGCACAGATTGATGCTCATGCTGTTGATCACTGGATTGTCTGGCCCAGACTTGATTATTTAAGGAATACTGCCATATAGCAGGAATATTGCTGAGTGCGGCAGAAAGCTAAACTCACTCACTTACTCACTCCAGAGTCAAGCCAACAGCTTCCTGTGATGTTTGTACTGTTGATGGAATCTGCAAGTAAACCTTTTACTTTCTTGTGCTTCAGTCAGAGGCTGAAGTGAGTGTTGAGGATCGTATCCAACGCCAAGTGATAGTTGCCGACTCGTTGCTGTACCAGGCGATTCTTGTCTTCACAAACCAGGACATTCCTAGTTATGTAAAGGGTGGATGGTACCTACGAAAGGCTTGGAAACTCTATGAGAGGCTTCACAGGGAGGTCTTGGAACTTAGTGAGAAACAAGCACGGGCAAAGATTGAAAAAATGACCAACAACCTTCCTTCCAATGTTAACCAGAACAGTGTATACGTCCATGACAGCGCCACCGATGGCAATGACAATGAACTGACGGAGGAGGTCCTTACACGTCTATCCGGTGCCGTGAATTTCGGATATGGTACATTCCAGTTGTGTATATCCATGGTGCCTCCAAAGATTTTGAAGCTGATCGAGTTTCTAGGGTTTGAAGGGGATCGAGATGTAGGGCTAGGATCGCTGGAGTATACTAGTCATAGTAAAGACATGAAGGCACCTCTGGCCACCCTAGGGCTGTTGTGGTACCATACTGTGCTTAGACCATTCTTTGCTCTTGATGGTGCCAATAGCTTCAGTGCAGGTGAGTCAACTACTGATCTTTGGAGCTGTTTGACTTGTCTCAACCATATAATATTGTCTTTATTGCTGTAGGGGCGGTGTGGTAGTCTAGTGGTTAAAGCATTCACTCATCATGCTGAAGATCTGGGTTCAATTCCCCACATGGATATAGTGTGTGAAGCCCATTTCTGGTGTCCCCCACCATGATATTGCTGAAATATTGCTAAAAGCAGCATAAAAGTTTGTCATCCACCAAGGAAAGGAGGAAGATGTATTTTGTTATTCTTGCTAAGAACTTGCAAGAGATCAAAGCAATTTTTGTTTCAAAATTATTCTGCGTATCTTATTGAAAAAAAGTTGTATTGACACAATTGACGTAGTTGTTTGGCTGGTAGAATGAGCATTGTTCACTGCTTTCACACCCAGTACATACTTCCAGCCATGATGATATGGGTTAGAACTGATCTTCAGTAACCCATCCTTGTCGTAAGAAGCGATGAACAGAATCAGGTGGTCAGGCTGGCTGACTGTGTTGACCCTTGTAATTGTATCCCAATCATGTAAGTCTATGCTCATGCTGTTGATCACTGGATTGTTTGTTTCAGACTTGATTGCAGGTTGCCGCCCTGATGCTGGAATATTGCTGAGTGGGGCTATACTCAGTACATCCTGCCTGTGTAAGCTGGCATCAGTCCGATTTGATACACTTCTTTAGCTCTGAAGTTCCAAAATGTTTTTAATGCAGAAAACTGCTAGGTCTGTGATTGTGACAGTGACTTCACATTGTGCTGATTGGTTGCAGGCACAACAGAAGCTGAAAACATCATTGCAGAGAAGGAAAATGATTTCCCCAACTCTGCTCTCTTTCTGTTCTTCAGAGGTCGGATACACAGGCTGAGGGTGAGTAACTTATCTACATGGGATGGGCAGTGTAGACACAGTGAGGGTAGCTTACATTGACTCTAGGAAGGTAGCTTACACAGGCTCACTGACAGTAGGTTGAGGGAGCATTGCTTACAGAAACTGAGGGAAGGTAACTTATACCGGCTGAGGTGGGCAGTTTACATAGCCTGCAGTGTAGACACACTGAGTGAAGGTAGCTTACATTGACTGAAAGAAGGCAGTTTACACAGGCTCACTGACAGTAGCTGACACAGTTTGGGGGAGCATTGTTTACAGAAACTGAAGGAAGGTAACTTATACCGGCTAAGGTGGGCAGTTTACATAGCCTGCAGTGTAGACACACTGAGTGAAGGTAGCTTACATTGACTGAAAGAAGGCAGTTTACACAGGCTCACTGACAGTAGCTGACACAGTTTGGGGGAGCATTGTTTACAGAAACTGAAGGAAGGTAACTTATACAGGCTGAGGTGGGCGGTTGACATAGCCTGAACGAGAGTAGCTTACACAAGCAGAGGGAGGGCAGATTACATAGACTGAGAGAGGGTAGCTTACATAGACTGAGTGGGTGTTGGTTTGGCATTTTCTTAATTTCTGCAAGTGTCAGAAAGGGTAATCAAACTTGCTGTGCATGTTTCAGAAAGAGAATGACCTGTCTCTGGGGATGTACCAGAAAGCGCTGGAGGAGGCTTCGGGGCAGAGGGAGATAGAACTTATGTGTCTGTATGAAATAAGTAAGTAACATGATCATTGGTCTCAGCATACCAATTTTCTTGGTAACATTGCACCTAACTTCAAAGAGGTGTTGGAGGGTTCTGAATTTTTCCTTAACAACTTGAATATTAATACGACTTAGCATCAGTTAGCTGAATCGGTTTGTGGTCAACATTGGGAACAAACTACTAGCAGCTATCATGTTTACTAGCATTCTCCTCTCTCAGTATACTGGTACCTTCGAACCTTGTTCTCAAGACATCATTCGTTGGGGTAACCTAATGGTTAATGTGACAACTTGTCACCCAGAAGACCCAGGTTTAATTCCCGAATTATATGAAATCCCTTTCTATAGTCCCCTCCATAATATTGTTGAAATAATGCTAAAAGTGGAACAAAAACCATACTCCCTCCCTATCATGATGTCACCAACATGTGCTCAATAATCAACCGTCACATTATAATGCTTCATGCAATGCAACAGTGACATTGTCCAGATCATTGGAGTAGGCTTATGGCCAAGACTTGGCTTCACCTTACCATATTGTTTAGTATTTTGTTGAGGTGTGACAAACCTACTCACTGACCTTGTTTGGACAGTTCATCGTGTCTGTTAGCTGTCGTTTCTATGCTTGTCTCCCACTTCCAAACCCTGCCTGGAAAAGTGTGAACACAACATCCCTCACTCACTCACTTCCAGCCACCAAATGTTGGGTTGTGTTCACTCTCCAGTTCAGTGTCCAAATACCTGCTTTGTACCATTATTTATAGGTGCTGTAATTCATCTACATTGCTTATATCATAAGTTATAAATCTGTGTACATTTACAGGACTCAAATACATAATATAACTTTTATTGTTACTCTGTGACAGCATGATATTCTGTGTGGCCTAGCAAGATGCATCCTCGATATCTCCAGGGTATATGTTCCGATAAGTCTCCACTATACCCTGGACGCATCTGCGGCTCTGCCAGATAGATTTATTACCTCCCTTAACTGTCTTTTCATCCAGTCAGGTGTCTTCGCTGGGAAGTTGAGCGAACCAATCACAACTCACATTCGTTTTTTGAATTATCTAACCGATTACACTTGGCAACAGAAACCATGCAGAGGTTCTCTGGAAGAGGTAGAAGGCGTTCTTGCATATGTTGTTTTAAAGTTTCGGACCTGTCAATTTGTTTGTATGATTTCCCTAAAATCTGGGACGCACTGTGGGCAAACCTTCGCAGTTGCGACCGCTACCTTTGTTGACACTGGCAAGCTCTGCTGTAACGGCGGCCTAGCTGATTGGCTAGTGTGAGAAGGCGGAGCCAGCAAAGGGAGGTAATAAATTTATCTGGCAGAGACGTAGATGCGCCCAGGGTATAGTGGAGACTTATCGGAGCGTTTACCCTGGAGATATCGAGGATGAGCAAGATGTTGCTGTTTACCCTGCATGACTGTTTCATTTAAACTGATATTTTCAGTACAGGCTGTAGAATATTGCTTAAGAATTGATCTGTCTCGGTTATTGCAAAGTGTCATAGCTTCTGTGAACTATGTTTACAATGATGTCATGGGTAGAACCAACTGTTTCTTTCTGTCCAGCCTCTTGCTGTATGTCTTATGGAAATGCATATAACAAATTACAGGTATTGGTGACTAAAATTTATGGTCTTGGTATTTTCCATTTTCAGTTTACTATATTACTTTAAAAAATTGATGTTAGCGGAAAATGTTCGTCAATCAATGGGTATAGGGTGTAATTTCTGAATTTCTGTGTATTGTGTTTGTCATTTCATTGTATGCTATTTCCCTTTCCCCAGGCTGGTGTAATCTACTAAAGCTGAGATGGACTGACACGCTAGAAGGTTTCACAAGGTATACCACAACATTTTA
The DNA here is from genome assembly GCF_037392515.1 of Haliotis asinina. NCBI lineage: Eukaryota > Metazoa > Mollusca > Gastropoda > Lepetellida > Haliotidae > Haliotis > Haliotis asinina. Next base: position 37,065,494 of record NC_090282.1, read on the forward strand.
AACAAAGCTTAGGCAAAATGTAAAGGTTGATGCACTCAACAGGGAAGAGAGAATGACATTTGTTAACCCTTGTCCTTTCACCAGAGTCATGATGGTGTTGTGCTTTGAGCATGTCTGTGGCATACACCACAATACATGCTGCATCACAATCACTGCTGAAGATAAGGACTGGGTCATGTTTGAATTTAAGCATCCATTGACCTATGTTGCATTACACACCATGCTATAGGATGCCTCAAGGCGAGCAGAAAAGCCATGGCAAATTAAGACATTGAACAAATCAGCCAATATAACAACATCTGACTGTTACAATAGTTAGTGCATGTACTTTCATTTGAGTTTGATGGAGTTGTCTCCCTTCATCTTGTTCCCTTATGCTACAGCATAGTTACTAACAAGAAATACATCATTTTTTATACTTCTCTTTTACATTTTGTTTTTAGTTATTCAGTAGGCTCACCAAAAGTGTTGTGAATTTAGGTAATTGCCCGTCTCTGATACAACTTAATGAAGCATTTACCTTAACGTGTCAGTTTATGACTCTTTGTCATACACCCTGAGGTAGAATCAAGCAGAAAATATTTCAGTATCAGTTTATGACCATACTGTTGTTCTTTAGGCATCTTATCACATTCAATAATAGCCTCACAGCTACATTGCCATAACACTGTCCTCTCAGTAAGACACTGAGTAATGTAATGTATTACTATTGTGGAATCATGCAGGAAAATCATCCGTGGAAGAGATGAAAACTTTGGTATAAACCATGAAGTCGGTAAATGATCAATTCTGATTACACAATCCAAGGTTTCAAACAACTATAGCCACCTCTGATGGCAACAGGTGAAGACTGAATTGATTGTATGTATGTTGACACTAGTGTGTATGATGTGTTATCTCCATGTCTATGACATTCTTCCCCAGACTGAAGGCAGAATCAAAATGGTCCAAGGCGTACTACTCCTACCTTATGTCAGGTAAGTTCATGCTTTATTTCTTTTCTCTTAAAATATTCATCAGGGTCTTGAGTTGCAGCAGTCTCGGAGTTGCTTCCCTTGGTTTCACTCGGATCTGCCAATTGTTAGTTTAAATGATGCATTTCCTGTTTTAATATCTGCAACTGATCAGGTCATGTGCTAGTGGGTGTCATCAACCTGATATTCTCAAGTCACACGGAGCTCTCCAGCATGCATCATTCATCGTTATTCAGCAAATATAATGTTAACTATCTTTCTCTAAAAGCAACACCTGTGAAGATCTGGGTTTGTGTTGGTCTACAGCAACCTACGGTTGTCGTAAGGTGTGTTCTATGTGGTTGAGACTCCAGATTCACTCACTTGATTTCTAGATGTCATTATATTCATATTGTGACCATAGATACTCATGTTGTCAATCATCAGATTATCTAGCCTAGACTTAATTATTTACAGACTACCATCATTGGCTCAAATATTGTTGAGTGTTGGTGTCAATCAAAAGACAAACAAAACAACAAACCCAAGAATAGGAAACATGGGTGGAACTATGAAAGTTGTGTTCTACAGTTAGACTTCAGTTGTCTGTGCAATTTGTTGACCAAATTTAGCGTTTTATCATGTAATCAAAGATTTGAAGGTATTCAGAATGTTCATTGCCTGTCTTTAATCTTACGAAAACCACATTGAGTCACCGGTGTGACAAGCCATGACTCCTGGTAGTAATATGATGTGTACAAAGGACGTCAGAGATGATTGCCCAGATGAGTCTACAGCTTTTACCTGTGTAATCTGTGAATTATGAGAACTGTTTCTGTCTCCTAGTGTGTCTCGGAGCTCAGGGAAATGTAGAAAAGGCTTATGAAATCCTGAAGGAGGTCCCAGGACTCGTGAAGAAGAAAAACAACCAAATAGAAGCATTTGTTGGACGCAGGGTAAGTAAGATGTTATTCTTGCTGATGAAACTGTAATATACTTGCTGAACTAGCATGGCTTCCTACTTGAACAAACCCATGAAGATCAGGGGTAAAATTGATCTTCAGTAATGCAAAGCTCTAAGAGGTGACTAATTGGGATCGTGTGGTCAGGCTGGCTGACTTGGTTGACACGTAATCGTATTCCAGGTTAGTAGATGCTGCTGATCACTGGATCGTCAGGTCCAGACTTGATTATTTACAGACTGCTGCCATGTAGGTATACTGCTGAGTTTGGCGTAGAACTAAACCCACTCCATATTGAGTTATGCTCATTATTTGTGATGTGAAGCAAGCAGGATTCTGCAACTCTTCAACAATCATGGTTTAACCATATTTTATTCGTAAATGAAAAGGAATGGCAAAGATGCCTAATCAGTCAACAGTCATATGACCGTTGTCGTAAGGACGAGTGGAATCCAATGTAAATGCTTGCCTCTGTCCAGGCTGAGAAGTTCAAGAAGATGCCACCCACACAGGAGCAGTGCCGCCTGCTGACGCTGGAGCTGGTGTTCCTGTGGCACGCCCTGCCCACCTGCACTGCTGATGAACTGAGGCCCATGCTGGCCGGTAGGTGCTTGCCGATCAGAAGAGTAGTTAGGAAGTAGCATTAGGAAGAGTATATACGTGTTGTGCTTGCCTCTGTTGTAATGTTGATCACTGGATTGTCTGGTCCAGGCATGATTATTTCCATACCCCTGCCATAAAGGTTGAATGTTGCTGAATCCACAGTAGAGAGTGTGGGTACTCATTACTTTAACAGGACAGAGATTGAAATTTCCTTCAGCCCTGGCGTGAAAGTAACTGAATGGTTCGAAGTTGTGTCTTCTGTTTCAGTGTGTGACATGCAGACTGACAGCAAGGTGTACCACCTGAAGTGTCTGGTGGAAGGCTCTATATACAAGGAGCTGGGTGAGGAGGAGATGGCAGTGCAGGTATGTAGGTCTTGTGTAGACAGTGTCTGTATGTGATGACAGTGTATATAGTGACAGTGTCTGTATGTGGTGACTGTGTGTCTATGGGATATTAGTGTCTGTATGTGATGACAGTGTCCATATGTGATGACAGTGTCTGTATGTGATGACAGTGTCCGTATGTGGTGACCGTGTCTGTATGTGATGACAGTGTCTGTCTGTGGTGACCGTGTCTGTATGTGATGAGAGTGTCCGTATGTGGTGACCGTGTCTGTATATGATGACAGTGTCTGTATGTGGTGACCGTGTCTGTATGTGATGACAGTGTCTGTATGTGGTGACTGTGTCTGTATGTGATGACTGTGTGTCTATGGGATATTAGTGTCTGTATGTGATGACTGTGTTTGTATGAAGTGACCATGTCTGTATGTGGTGACTGTGTCTGCATGTGATGACAGTGCCTGTATGTGGTGACACTGTATGTGATGACAGTGTCTGTATGTGGTGACCATGTCTATATGTGGTGACTGTGTGTCTATGGGATATTAGTGCCTGTATGTGGTGACTGTGTCTGTATGTGATGACCATGTCTGTATGTGGTGACTGTGTGTCTATGGGATATTAGTGCCTGTATGTGGTGACTGTGTCTGCATGTGATGACCATGTCTGTATGTAGTGACTGTGTCTGTATGTGGTGAATGTGTGTCTATGGAATATTAGTGCCTATATGTGGTGACTGTCTGCATGTGATGACAGTGTCCATATATGGTGACAGTGTCTGTATGTGTTGACCATATGTATGTGTGAGGACAGTGTCTGTATGTGGTGTCAAGTGTCTAATGTATGTGTTGACTGTAAAGGTGTTTCTGCACTGAAACTTGGTATTCATTGTTGTCTATCCTAAACAGTATTACTCTTCATCATACCAGCTTCTAAATGCCATATAAGGAAGTCAGCTGTAAATGTAAATGTATTTGTTGGCATGTGTTTATTGACAGTGTCAACAGTATGTATTGACAAAGTGACATGTCTGTGTTGACAGTGTCTGAAGGAGGCACTGGCAAGGCACCAAGGGATAAAGGATGACTACCACGTCCCAGCCTTCACTCTCTTTGAGCTGGCCTCCATCTACATGAAGAACCCAGCAGTATGTAATGACCAATTCCCCCTTCAGCACGATACATCATACTTCAAGATACTCTTAGGACATTGTGGGGTGGTGGGGTAGCCTAGTGGTTAAAGCGTTTGCTCGTCACGCCGAAGACTTGGGTTCGATTCTCCACATGGGTACAATGTGTGAGGCCCATTTTCTGGTCTCCACCGCTGTGATATCGCTGGAATATTGCTAAAAGCGGTGTAAAACCAAACTCACTCCCTCACTCACTCTAAGGACATTGTCAAATATTAACTTTTTATTGGACATAACTTTCATTAAGATGCATACATTGTCTCCCAGTAAACAGGATTCAGAGTTACTGCCTGTTCCTTCAGAGGGCACGGGTTACTCTCCAGGGTTGTATCCACCAAAATCGTATAAGATAGGACTGATTTCTGTGGCTAAAAAATGAAACCTTTCCATCATCTTTGTAGAGTTTGCGATGATATTTCTGTCAGTCTTTAAGTTTAATTTCTTGAAATTTGTGCTTATGTAGTGTGGCTGACATTCACCTGACAAGCCTATCTGCAGCTGGAATAGTTTACTGAAGCTCATATGATCAGTGGATTGTCTGGCCCAGACTTGTTTATGTACAGACTGTAGATCAGTGTATGAAATAAGCCAAAAATGAAGCCTGATATCAGGGCTGGTAACTTCAAAATAATACTAGCCCAAAATGGATTTAAGTACACCAGGCACCAAGAATTCACTCAGATGTATGGCATATCTAAAATTTGCTCCAGAATATCAGCTGTAAATTTTGGCCCGTCCATCAGAAATCTTGCCTGTATCAGGCTGTCAGATGGGCCTGATTTCATACACTGCATGTAGCAGTATATTGCTATATAGGTTAATCTATACTGTAAAGTTGAAGCTGTTTCATGTATGTTCGTTTTTGCAGACGGTTGGTGAGGCAAAGAGCTGCCTTCAGAAGATCAAGGTGAGTATCAAGTTATTCTCCCTACTATTAACAGTCTATATGACATTCATTCATTGCCTTGGAAACCAGGCCCAGAATATATAAATTTGAGAAATTTGATGCATATATTTTTTAAGTGCTGCACATATAGTGAGGGTAGACAATGTTTGTTTACTGTTACACAATGATGATAAGATCTGGTGGGCTAGTGGTCATAGTTAATGTGTGGCACATTAAAAAAAAATGAAACAGCTTATGAGGTCTTTCAAGTTTCTATCCAGTCGAAGGAAAGAATATATTACACTACTTAAAAGAGACAAGAAAACCTGATTCTCTCTTTTTTCATGTACTGTACTTAATATGTCAGCTTGACATAGTAACAGTACTAGCTTCAAAGACTGGTCCTAACTTCTTTTGAGCATTTTGTATACCTGTTCAAAATGTTTGGAACACCCTCAGCATTAAAGGAGCCCCATTTTGCATATGTGTTTCTTTGCTTCTTCAGCAAACTTATGTCTTTTCATTATTTGCAGTTGTTGCTTACTGACTCTGTTTATAAGACAATATGTTTGTTTTTTTTCCTTCAGGATAATTTCAAAGATTACGATTTTGAAAATCGCCTGACTGTTCGTGTGAACAATGCCTTGAAGGAGTTGAAGCGCCGGTCACAGGAGGCTGGGATGGATAAGAAGGGAAAGAGCTAACTGACAGTGTTATGCTATATCTTGTACATATCCAGGACTGAGTGAGTTATCTCCCTTGCATATCTCCTCAACAGGTCACCTGTACTTGATGTCAATGATAAACCATGTCAAATAGATAAGTTCTTGCAGTGGAAATATATTTTGTCTGATACCTAAGGTTTTGATAAACAGTAAGCTTACCTGGTAGATTTCCTGAATTGATTGCAGCTCCAGAAATTTGATTCTGGTAAATATTTTTTTTAAATACTGATTTGACTACTTCTGAATCGTTCATGTCGAAATAAGTAGCACATGGAGTAATTTACCCTAGATGGGTATAACATGCTTCAAGACAGAACTGAGATGTCATTCATTGTATTTTGTACATTCATTTAATGCCTCTGCTTCTGAGTTGGAAGTTACATGTGCTGAAATCAAATATGGAACATTTCCCCTAATTTTCAATATCTCTACTTGAACTTCCTTCAGTATATATTTCAGGATTAAACTCCTTGCTTCATGGAATGTAACAACCAGTCATGTGACATCAATCAATCAAATTAACTCCAAGGGAAATAACTCATACAGTTTACCATTAGAACCAATTGTCTTCCTTCGGTATCAGTGTTTTGTTCGCAAATTTTTGTCTCTATTTATGTGTGCATGTTACCATTTATGGTTCTTGCATATATAGATATATATGTATTGTGAGTAGTTACCAGTTTGCACAGTTCATTGTTAAACAACATCAGACATTGATTGTGAAGCTTTCAGTCTTTCGTTTACTGCAAATGTCATGTTAAAAATGTCTTTGTTATTTTGAATTATCTTGTGTAGAAATATGTGACTGCAAGGTTCATATTGACAGATACACTCCTTTTTGAAATCACATGGGTACAAATTGCTAAAAGCAGCACAAAACCAAACTCACCTTATCTCTCATTTTGAAAAATAATTTAGATGAATCAGTTGATCATGACTGCTTTGTAGCTTTATTATTTTTACTGTATATCCATTAAAAACATACAGTCCCATGACAATGCAAATTATTTCTACCTCAAAATTCTTTAAAACAGGGCTCAATATGAATAAATCTGTTCAATAAAATTTTTCAGAAAAAATTCGATAGAAAAATATTTACCATTTCTTGGTTACACATTTTTATATTGTTTGATTTTAATCTAAGGTCGATTTAATGAGGCATTGTTCATCAGCGAAGTAGTGGGATGGCATATTGGTTAAAGTGTTCACTCGTTCCCATGAAAGACCCAGGTTGGTTTCCCACATTAGTATAATGTATCAAGCCAGTTTCTGGTGTCCCCTGTAGTGATATTGTTGGAATATTGTTTAAAGTGGTGTAAAACTACACTCACTCATTCATTAGTGGTACAGAGTCAAATACTTACAGGCTGCCGTCTTCTGGTGTCAGTATTGCTGCGTGTGGACAAAATTTTGTGAAAAATGACTGTGTCCCTGTAGTTGATTTCATCAGTATGTGACAACCCCACCACAAGGATCATGTGATTATATTTCTAATATTCCAAACTTTGCATAAAAGTTACTTTGTTTCTTGTAAATGTTGATAATGGATTTCTTCTCAGCCATTCCTGTGTAGCCACTACTCCAGAAAGGTAATTTGCTGGGTGCCCAAAACATATCAAACTTCAACAACAGCCATTTCTCAGGTTCATATCATCTAATAAAGTCAGTGTTTAAAAGATTGTTTGCATTATGTATTCATAATTTACAGACAAGTAGGATCTGAGGATCTAAGGAACGGAACTCAAGCACCGATCAGGCTGATAACAGAACCATTTCTGTAGAGCTTCCATTATGTTTTTGTGCTGTTCTGTTTTCTTGGTGTGAGTATGTGAGAATAAGCAATATATTCACATGATAATGTATTCAATTTTGTTTGGTTTACTCCATGGTACATTACATTTGAAATGTCAGTGCTACAGATGATGTTCATTGTTAGAGTTCCGTTGTAGACCCATGCTTGCCATAAAAGGCGACTCAGCTTGTCGTAAGAGGCGACTAACGGGATCGGGTGGTCAGGTTCGCTGACTTGGTTGACGCGTGTCATCGGTTCCCAATTGCGCAGATCAATGCTCATGTTGTTGATCACTGGATTGTCTGGTCCAGACTCGATTATTTACAGACCGCCGCCATATAGCTGTAATATTGCTGAGTGCGGCGTAAAACTAAACTCACTCACTCACTCACCCGTTGTAGACCAATGTCTGTTTTAGAATTGATCCTTTTGACCTTTTGTATGAAATATTGCAAGGTATCAGAATGCTTTGCTTGTTTGTTTTACACGTCATCAAGACACTTAAAAATGTTCACTGTTTCACTTGAATACTAGTGTATATTTTTCTAAAATCCTTTAATAGTATGGATTTTTTGCCTAAAATATGTTTGGTGTTGATAGCATAGGTGTGTTTTTATGGCTGTGATTTCACACTGATTGGTCTGATGCTGTTTTGTGACTTGTATAAATCACATGTAACCTAGACCCTTGAAGATCTGGGTAAGAATTGATCTTCAACAAACCATGCATGCCCTGTGTGAGAAGTGACGAACGGGATCGAGTGGTTAGATTCGCTGCCCTGGGTGACAGATGTCATACTTCCTCAGTTGCATAGATCCATGCTCATGCTGTTGATCATTGGATTGTTTGGTCCAGACTTGATTATTTATAGACTGCTGACATATAGCTGGGATAGTGCTGAGTGCGGCATTAAGCAGTAAACAAACAAAAAGACACAATCGCAATGGAACTATTATCTGTGCTGTGCAAGTTCCAAAAGCTGGAATATTCCTGAGAGTGGCATAAAACTAAACTCACCCACTCAAGTAATCTAAGGTATGAGATGAGCAGACCAACTTTATGAGGCCGCACTTCATATCAGGATGTATTTGGTGGCATGTGGTCCTGTTCACAGAGCTCAGGTCATGAATCTGTGAAGTTAAGCAACGTCAAGCATGGACAGTCCTTGGATGGGTGACAGTGCTTGTCACAGTCCTGAGAGTTTCTAGGACTTCAGCCCTGTCCACAATGAAGCACATGTCATTCATAAGGCCTGACCTTAGGCAAGTGAGTTTGTTCAAAATTGTCTTTGATCACCCAGCAGAAAATGGGTACCCGGTCATGTGACTATAACCTTCTAGTGCCTACCAGGCAGTTTGGGTTATCTGGGGTAATAAGAATCAGATACTTATTAAGTGCTGGGAGCAATTACTTGGTGTTTGGAGATTGCGTTGTGGAAGATGACTTAGGGGATAACTGAATAGGAATGTCTTGTTTGTCAGTTTTAGCTAACCTGACTGAAAGTCTTCTTGTTGCATGATGTTTATCATGTAGTTTCCTGTACTATCTTTTTCCTCTGAAGCTAGAAGTCCATTTGAGCTTAAACCTTGTAGGGATGATCCCGGCTGTCTCCAGAAAATGTTCACTCAATTCTAATTTGACTTCATTAGTTTAAACATGTTTTTTTGCCCATTTCTCGTGTATGTTTCATTTATGATGTCAAAAATTCATGTGCAGAAAGTACGTAGTATACAGTACATTACATAATGCATATTTTTTGTATATTTTTTTACTTCAGTAATGGTTGCAGTTTCGTCTTCATAATTTGGGGGCTGATATGTAGCCTAGTGGTTAAAAATGTAAGCTCGTCATGCCGAAGACTCAGATTCGATTCCCCACATGGGTACAATGTGGGACACCTATTTCTGGTTTTCCCTACCATGACATTGCTGGAATAGTGCTAAAAGTGGCATAAAACTAAATTCTCTTGTTCCCTCTTCATAATGCAGGTGAGTTCCAGAAGAGTATTGTGAAGCAAGAATGTTTTGAGGTTGTTGTAGTGCTAATCAGGCTATGGATAGAATTTCTCTTGGCTAATTCCTTCAAAGAACGTATGAATCATGCAGGGTAGTATTTGTGATTCTAGTTCCTGTGTGCTGTTTCTTGGCTTTTTGATATAAGGATAACCTTCAAACTTCAGGTATTACCACTTTCCTGATGTTTTTCCAATAAGCTTGTCTTAATACCCATACACAAAAGGATATTTGTCAAAATGTCTTCATCATTACTACTTGTAAGCACAGTGTTCTCCGTCACTGGAGATCTTGTAAATGTAGTGGTTATCTGAGTTGTCATGTTGTTTACACTAGACAGAAGTCCTGCCCTCCAGTAAAGGCCCATGTTTGATGTACAACATGTGGAACCCTTTCTTGTCTCCTCTGTTATGCTATTGCCGGAATATTGCTAAAAGCGTCATAGAACTATACTCAAGCACTCACACCCAACCTACAGTTGAGACTGACACCAGACAACATGATATGATGGTACACAAACAAATGTCGTGCTTGGACACTAAAAGAACTAAATTTGCAGCACAAATAACTTGTATTCCCCTAAATAATCAATACCCAATCAAAGTCGTCCTTTCTGATAGACTGTGGCAGTAATTGCCTGTAAACAGGTAAACAAGACAGGTGTGTGGTGGCAGTCCTATGGTGAGTTCAATACTCATTTCCAGATACGTTGCACTCCCTGTGAATTTCATTGGAATGGATGATCCATGATGTAAGGCATTAAACCTGCAGATTGTGTGTTGTGAGCACCCACTGCTCAGGGCGGTTATCCTTGTCAGTATCATACCTTCAAGATGACACACCATGATATGGTTTGCTTACAGTTCAGAGCAAGATTAAACCAAGCTGACTCACTCGCACACAGTCACTCTCAAGCTCATCATTGGCTTTCTGCAGAATCAACCCAAATTCATTGGTGTAATGTAGAACACTTCATGGCATGTTTGTATTTTTAGGTGATGGAGGAAAAAAGTACCATATTAATATGCCTCTGAAATATGACTGATGACTGACATGACTCAGTACCCTGTAAGTCAGACTCTGTGTCAGGGTCTGTCAGGGTGCTTGCATACATCTTTGTGTCATTATGTATCAGATAATGTGTTGGATGTCACGATAAATTTTATGCAAATTGCTAGGGATAGTTGTTCTGATGGTTGTAAATCTGAGAATCTTATATTTAATTACTAGTTGTTTTGAAAATTTCTTGCAACCTTGGCAACGAAGTGAATTGTTATGTTAACTTTACATTGTGTACTTTATTTTGTATTTGTTATGGTTCTTGTGTTATTTTCTGTGTTGTTTAGGCAGAAACAGTTTGTTGTTTTAAGTTTGATTCCTATTGTTTTGCAGTGGCCATGGAATTGTTTTCATCTGATGTTGTTACTAGTTTGAGATGTTTGTCTCTGTGACATCAGACATAGGAAAGGTTAGGGTCAGGGTTCTGGTGTCACCAACATCATTGAAAAGGTAGGTTCACCACTAAGCATGCATGTATGTATCTTACATCGTGTGATACTGTTACCAAGAAAACAAACATATCCGCTTAATTCGAATCATGAATAGGCAAATATCAGTTTTATGTAATGTTATGAGTTTATGTTGTGTATCTCTGCAAGGAAGATGGTTGGCCTTGTGCAGTGAGTTTTATGTATTTGTAGAGAGCATTACCAAATTCCTTATTACCATCCTCTGTTTTGAATGATAAGATTAATGTGCTTGAAATGCTGTTGAGGTTTTTAACTATGTATGTAATGTATTCATTGTTACTGATGCTTGAACTGTTCTCATTCCACTTGACATGTTTTAATACCTTTCAAAAAGGATAAGGTATTTTGATTCCTTCAGCTGAACCTATTAATGCTTATAGGGTTCAAAAATGGTGGAACTGGTATTTTCAGAAGATATGTATGTATTGCCTCATGTTAGGCACTGATTAGCTCACTAGCTCATTAAGGGCTGAGTAGGCAGTAACATGGTATAAGAATATTTTGATTCAATTCTAAGGTGCATAATTATATGTTTGTTGAAGTTGAGTGGCTGCTAGTTACCAAAGACTTGTGAGTCCCATTGATATACAATTCCTTCTGATAGGTGATGAGTTTAAACTGTTTCTTAGTAGAGCCATGTACTGTTAGAGTGACTATTATACAGGGACTGGAGCACAGGTTGTCATACCACAGGCATGGGAGCGTAGGTCATTGTAACACAGGTTGTTGTGAAACAGGTATTGCCTCCTGCACAGGTACAGTGTATTGTCTTTGTTGTCAGTTACCTGTGTTTGCCTATTGTAGCACTGTTAGATGTGCCACAGCTCAATGTACATACAACTGGATGTACCACCATGATTGGTGTGTAATGTATTCATGTTGTGCAGTGATTGGTTATGTGAGATTGGCCAACAGCTTTTGTGTGATCAGACATTGTATAATTGGTGTAGTTGTTGTGCAGTGTCAAAGGAATTATGTGAAGGTATATTAGTAATAATATGCCTATGTGAACAGTGCTTTTTAATGAAAAATATATTGTTTTGTGCTGATATCAATTTTATACCAATTTGAAAGGAAAAACATACATGTATCTGCATTGTATTGACCTAGTACAAAGAAACCTGGGAATGTTTTGTGCAAATAAAACCTTTTTTGTACCAGCTGAAAATAGAAATACAGATGTCTACACTGTACTGTACTGTACTGTACTGTACTGTACTGTACTGTACTCTACTCTACTCTACTCTACTCTACTCTACTCTACTCTACTCTACTCTACTCTACTCTACTCTACTCTACTCTATTCTACTCTACTCTACTCTACTCTACTCTACTCTACTACCACAAAGAAACATTGATTTAAAAAATGGTAATGAACAGTACTGGCAATAATATTGGACCTTGTTAGGATTAGGTTTTAAAGAGATTGATACATAAAGGAATCGAATGAATGCTTCCATGTTCCGTGGTTGCCATTTTGAAATGAAATTGCATTTGAGCATTTGTAGTGCTGAGCATTTGTAGTGCTGAGCATTTGTAGTGTGATCCAGTAATCTGTTTGGTCATGACAGTGTGTTGTGAGGAGGTATGTCCCTTGTCAATACAAGGATGTGTTCTCTTTTAGGCTTGAACCTGATTTGTTTGCACCATATCCGTGCTGTGCTGTGGGTTAACCAAAGTGGAGGGGATTTATACAGAGATTTGAGCTTTTTCTCTCCCATATAACCTGCCACTCTGTGGCATGACAGAAATGCTGATTGTAGTCTTAATTCTGACCTAAAGAAGATTTGCTATGTTAGTTGGGTGACTTTTCAGCAACCAACCATTGATACCAGAGCAGAATTTAGTACCTTCTATCACACAGGTGCCAGATTTTATCATCAAGCAAATGCAAGACCCATCCAGAAATGGAAGGCAGAGGTATTTTTCTAGAAACGTGTTTCTGCCATTGTATTTTTTTATGTTGACACAGATGAGGCCAAAATAATTCAGTTGTAACGATTCCTCTTATTGCTACAAAGAAATGAAGTTTTTATGGAAAATAAATTGTGCCAGTTGCTACATCATGTGAAGGTATTTTGTTCAAGGGGGCCAAGAAAAATGCCATGCTGTTTGACTACATGGAATGGAAGCATGACAGCCGTGAAAATTGAAAGCTAATTTATTAAATGCCATTCAGTGTCTTCAATCTTCGGGGGGTCATAGGCACCATACCAAACATTTGATGTCATTTATCGGGATGTAATGAGGGTAGGGCATGTAAGGACTGTTGGTTTACGGCTGGGAAATCGAAGAAATGGCGGTGTTAAAGCTGCTGGTTTACTGCCAGGGGTGCAAGGGTAGGGGTATAAAGGCGGGGGGTTTAGGTTGGAAATGTTCAAATCAAGCGTATGAAAAAATGCCTGTCTGACTGCCTGCGACATGTTAGATTTCAGATGGACAGTCCGAAGTTACAGCTAGCTAATTTCTTTTTCTGTACATCTGAGTAAATTCGCCATATCTTGGTGTCTGGTCTAGTTAAGTCTTTTTGGGAAGTTAACATTTTGAAGTTGCCAACCCTGTTGTCTGGCTGGGGTTCTGGCTTCTTTCATACACTGGATGTCCTGCATTACCCTTGAAGTAAATACCTTGACAAAACATTACTGTAATAGTTTGACCTAGGAGCTCCCAGAATAATGCATTGTTGGCCACTATGCAATATATGATGTCCATGGTACTAACAGCAAAATCAAAATATGACATGTCAATACTGAACCAAAACCAACTGACCAACAATAAATTATGAGACTATGTGTGTTTTGCCTGAAGACATTTATATGTGATAATACATACATTTGAGTATGAAATAAAGACTGATAACAGATATTGCTGTTTTGTGTTTATGAATGCTGTCATGACGGTATATGTCACGGTAAAGCAAACATGTATTTGGTGCTTTAAGTTGTGAAAATTAATATTCATATTTCTGTAACCATGGTTAAGTCACGTACCAGGGGTGATATCAATGACATCTAATCTTATAGCCAATCTGTGTGTCAATATGAGAGTTAGGTATTAGCTGGATGATATTGAACGCCACCCAGGGTGGTAAAGCTACACATCTAGCATGTTCTAGGTGTTGTGTACCTTGTGGCATGGGTTTGAATTCCATGTACTTCTGCTGGGACTAGGAGTGGTGGGGTAGTCTAGTGGTTAAAGCATTTGCTCCTGGTTCAGTTCCCCACATGTGTGCAATATCCATTTCTGGGGTCACTCTCCATGGTATTGCTTGAATATTGTTAAAAGTGGTCTAAAGCTATTCTTACTCACTCCTTTTGGTATGAATGTTGAATTACGAGCGTACATGTACTTCCATTGGGAATATGGTAAAAGAGGTACATGACTTGCATGTTGGTGAAAAGTTTATTTTACAGTTAAACTGTGTGAAAGATTTATTAGAAAATTCCAAGCTAATTAAGGCATTGTATTTTTCAACAAGACCCGAAGATTGCTTCTTATGGCAGTCAAAAAAGATTGATAATTTCAGTAATAGGAAGTAAGACCAATACAGCGGACACCTCTGCGAGTTGAACAGAATTCTTTTCAAATTGTCTCCCATACGCCTAATCTGTGAAGTGTTTCCAACATTTATAGCTTACAAATCCGGGAATAAATGTGTGTAAACCTGTAATTCTCAACGTGTAAATATCAAAATATCAAGATTAAAATGTTGCTTTCTTGTATGTCAATGTGTGTTGGATGTCATCTGAGTTACATCGGCTTTGATCACGATCCATCCACTTCTATACATTTTCACCACAGCGGCGTCCAGGTTAGATTTGGTCCTGTGACATTGTGTTTTCCAAGGAAGGTGACTGGTGGATCTGGTGAACAGACTTGATTATGGGTGGATGATACCGTATCGTGTATCGTTGTTCAGTATATCAATCCCAGTCGTTTTGAACGATGCTCATGATGTTGATCACTCGCTTCTCCGGCCCAAACTCCATTATTTGCAGACCGCCGTCATATAGCTGGAATATTGCAGAGTGCAGGATAGAACTTAACTCACACGCATTATATACGAAAGCGCTGTCAAAAGCTACGATATTATGTACGGGTTACCTTAAAAACAAACAGACAAAAAGTTTTGACATTTTACATATCAGTGAAGTCATCCTGACCGTGAGTGAGTCACCATCAAGGGTGCAGCGATTACTTTCTGAATTTTGAAAACAGTGTCGTTGTGTACACACTTTTGAACTTTCATTACCTAGCGACCGTCGTATCAGCACCTGTCGCATTGACACTCTATGGAAGTCGTAAACTCAGGATTACCGGGGATTCCACTAATCGAATAATCGATATTCCTATCTTAATCTGACACTCAATTGCGGGGAATCTCGTAGTCGCACATTAACTTGACAGAGGCCATCTTCGATACGTGATGAAAAATATATTTGTGTCTAAATACTGATGTTTTATAGGTGTACTCATGTCTTGCAACGTCATTGCACTGACCTACTGAATATTATAAGAGTGAGTGAGCGAGCGAGTTTGGTTTTACGCCGCTTTTAGCAATATTCCCGCTATACCACCCAGGGAGACAGACACTAGAAATGGGCTTCACTGATTTTAATCACGTAGGGAATCGAACCCGGGTCTTTTTTGTGACGAACAAACGCTTTAACCATTTTAACGCCTAGTACGGGGTTGTCTCCCGTAGCTGCACCGGGATCCGATGATCAAGGTTTAAAATACGTATATGACGTATACGTATCGACCGCGTCGATGCGTCATATACAGCCAGCCATTCACTCGAAATTCATTACCGGAAATGCTGAACAACATTCAGCAATGTAGCAACGAAGGCATTCCTGTTGTGAAGGATGCTTTGTGAAGAGTTGTGTCTCTTTCATGCGTCAGGATCCTGTGAATCGAATTTCAGACTCTTCATGTACTTTTCTTTTTTCGTCAGCGCGTGCCCCTGAGTTTCATGAAGGTGCGCCATGTAGGGCATTCCACCAACATGAAGCTGATCGATATTCTGTGAGTGAGACTGAAATAGTGTTACAAAATTCAGGTAAAGGAATATATGGATATGTTATCCATAGCTAATAACATTTTGTTGGACGTACTCAGTTTGGTGATTACCCTGCTGTGCAAATTGCTGGAATTATTAGGGGCTACGAAGGAAACTGAATACCAAACACATTTCCTTTTATATTTCCCCTAATTTCAAATGTCGCAGGGATTTTGTTTTGAAAGAACTCCGTGAATGAAAACACCAAGTTAGAATTACCTGCGAACCGTCTCTGCTGTCGTAGAAGGGACTTAATGGATCGGCGATTTTGTTCATTGGCTGTTCATACACAGGCGGCGTGGATCTTTGTTCACAATATCGATCACTGGCCTGTCTGGATCAATCTCCATTAATTACAGCCCGTCGTCGTACAACCTCAATATTGCTGAGTTCAAAGGACAGTGCCCGAAATGATCGGGGCTAGTATTCGTTTTCAGCAACCCATGCTTGTCGTAAGACGCGTCCATCGGAATCGGGTGGTCAGCCTCGCTTGCTCGGTTGACACGAGTCATTGTAACCAAATCGCGTAGATCGATGATCATGCTGTTGATCACTGGGTTGTCTGGTCCAAGCTAGATTATTTACAGATGGCGCGATATAGCTGAAATAAGTCCGAGTACGGCGTTAAACAACAAACAATAAAAATTATGTAAAGTCGAAAGACAAATGTCACAGAGTGGTTTGTGGTCAAGCGCTTTGAACCCAGATCACAGATCAGTTGAAGTTAAACGACGTAGTGCGCGGAGAGTCCTTGGGTTGGGGACAGCTTGACTCCTAAGAGATTCTATGACTTCTGTTCTGTCTCATAACGAATCACATGTAGTACGTATGGACTCGCCCAAGCTTAGTCAGTTTGTTCAAAGTTGCCTCTGTTCACCCAGCAGTGAGTGGATACCCGGTGGGACAAGTCATACGACTGTTAACCTTCTTGCGCCAAACAGTCAGTATGGGCTATCCCGGGCAAAAAGCGTAGAAACAGGCGCTTTGTAAAGAGCAGTCATTATTAACAAGAGCTATTAACATAAATTCTACTTATGTCATGGTAACCTACATTTAGTCATATGACATTTATACGAAACCTTTAGTGCATGTGCACTTAATGCTATCTAAAGCCAGTATACGATTAGATAAAAAAAGAACACCAGACAGACTAGAGTTACCTTTCTGTCGTATCGATAACAATATGACGTAAGCATGCACAGTCACAAATCCTGAAGTAATCGAACTACGGAGAGCAGAGCCTACTAGGTTAATGATATGGGAAAGACTAGTCATTTACATAAAACATGTTCCCATTTTTGGACGCGTGCTGAGGGGACTATAAGTCACGTTGAATACCCCATACCTCAAGGGTTAAGTGCTGGTTGAATGTACATTTATATGAGCTGAATACAACATATAGTCAATACATTGTACGTCGGTTGTTCCGCCAACTTTCTAAAAGAGCGCCGTCTCTATGCTGTAGATCGACAGTGTATGGGACCAAGATTGTGTACCGCACATACTGTAATTACCACAACACGAGCAGTCAACTTGTGAGTGTGAAGTGTACGTATTGTTTGCTATAACCTGTTGGTTAAAGCGTTCGCTCGTCACGCCGAAGACCCGGGTTCAATTTATCATAAGGGTACAATGTCTAAAGAGAATTTTTGGTGTCCCCAGCCTTGATAGTGTTGGAAGAGATCAGGGTTAGAATTGATCTTCAGTAATCAATGTTTGTCGTAAGAGGCGACTAACGGGATCGTGTGGTCACGCTTCCAGACTTTGTTGACAAATGTCATCGTATCTCAAGTGCGTTCGGCGATGCTCATGATATTGATCACTTGATTTTCCGGTCTAAACTGGATTATTTACAGACGCGTTATGGCGTTAGGCAGGAAACAAACAAACAAAAAACAAAACAAAAGCAAAACAAATAAAACGTGTGGAAGAGACACAATTGCAATAGAACAATTATCCGGACTGTGCACCCCTCAAAAACATTAGCTACCATTTAGTACTTTCCTAGGAGGAAAATCGAGAAAGATGCCATGACGCAATACGAAATGTGTCAGGTTATTCGAGTGAGTGAGTGTGGTTTCTCGCTGCTCTATACAATTCCAATAATATCATTGCAGGGGATATCAGAAAATGACTTCACACGTTGTAACCCAGTGGGAAATAGAACCTCGTGGTTCGGCGTGACGAGCGAACATGAGACTCGATCAGTAACAGATAATAAATGCGTTACAGAGATAATATTGCAGTCTGTGTAAAATGTCATATATCTGGATTAAGAATAATCTGTCAGCACCAGGCTGTTTGACCGAAAAATGAGTTCCCGCTCTCGGCAAAGTATGGCAATACAAACTTTTGTTATTTCGGTCCTTACAAACAGCTAAGATTGCTATACAACGTGTATACAACTGTGTAAATCATGATCAATAGATCAATCGATCCTAACTTTTTGCACTAGGTTTTATGGTAGTCCCAATGTGAATGTGTGAGAGAATCGGTTGTCCAAACGTCTCTGTTACCATTCATCGCTGCCGGACTATTGAAATTTCTTTGGGACCTACAAATCGACTTTTCCCTCCTTCATTGTTGCATGAATGACTTCGCCCCCTTGCACCTAGACCCCCTCCCCCTCCTTGAATGTTGTACAAATGTCACGACCCTCCCGTGTAACCAGAGTGACTCCCCCTCCTTGAATGTTGTACAAATGTCACGACCCTCCCGTGTAACCAGAGTGACTCCCCCTCATTGAATGTTGTACAAATATCACGACCCCCGTGTAACCAGAGTGACTCCTCCTCCTTGAATGTTGTACAAATGTCACGACCCTCCCGTGTAATCAGAGTGACTCCCCCTCCTTGAATGTTGTATAAATGTCACGACCCTCCCGTGTAACCAGAGTGACTCCTCCTCCTTGAATGTTGTACAAATATCACGACCCTCCCGTGTAATCAGAGTGACTCCCCCTCATTGAATGTTGTACAAATGTTACGACCGCCGTGTAACCAGAGTGACTCCTCCTCCTTGAATGTTGTACAAATATCACGACCCTCCCGTGTAATCAGAGTGACTCCCCCTCCTTGAATGTTGTACAAATATCACGACCCCCGTGTAACCAGCGTTACTCCTCCTCATTGAATGTTGTACAAATATCACGACCCTCCCGTGTAATCAGAGTGACCCTATAGGTACTGTTGTGATGACATCATTCGTTTTATCCCGATGGAAAAAGTAATTTGTTTTTATGACGATCCTCTTGGAACACTGAGACAATTTGTAAAGTTACCAATTGAGCTATATGTTGTCAGAATTGATATATTCTAAAGAGATCCGAATACTCCCGATACAAGTTAGTCAGTTCTACTGCTGAGTCAAAGGACAAATGAATTTTCCTCATCAGTCCCACTGTCATTTTGATCATTATTCTTCAAAGAAAAATATATTTATACAAAGTGCCCTGTGCGTTTTGTCAACGGTATCAAATTTAAAGTTCGGACAGACCATTTCAAAGCGGTTGGGATTTCCAATCTGGAGCTCCTTTCACGAAGCATCTTTTACGAAGGTTTACCTTATCTCCCATTCTTTCACTTGCGGTCACCATAGTGCTTTGTGAAAGGAGGCCCAGGTCACTGAAAAGCATTTGGTTTACTTTATACAAGATCGCTGGATGGTTGTTTAATGTCACACTCTGCAATATTCCAGGTATATGGCGGCGGTCTGTAAATATTCGAGTCCAGACCAGACAATGAGCAAGGACGTAAGGGTACAGTTGTCCATGTTGACAAATATTATCAAGGCAGTAATTTCCGCATCAGCTATATAAACAAGTATTTGTTAAACCATTCCATTTACCCCCCACGAAGCCCTGTGTTGGACCACAAAGGACGGGCCTGATCGCATCACAGAGGGCAGCGTGCACGACTCCTCTGTCCACGTGGTCAATAGAATGACGAAGGGGTGGATAAAAGGCACGGTAGGTAGGGATAAAAGCACGGGGGGTAGGAATACGGGAATGTGTCGTGGTAACCCTGGAAGGTGTAATGCATACAGGTCACCAGTGTAATCTTCGCGATCTAATACCCTCATAATTGAATATGACGCGTGGGTTCCGCTATTCAAAGAGGGGTGATTCTGTGAGCAATCTTCTTGTGATAAATGTAAATAATTGTCAGTAATGCGATATTCTTTGTGTGTCGTGGCGTGTGCTAATGGAAGTCGCCAGGTTGTTGCAGTCCGTGGGACCATACACGTGCAAATCACGTGATAAACACTGTACATGTAACAACTCAACATGCTCTCAAATTGCACTGTATAACTGAACCGAGCCATTGTTGGCATTCCAGTAACCTGATCCAGTTATTTGCCCCTTTAAGTCAATACCTATGTTTTTTTTCATCAGCTAGATTTCTTGGAAAACTGAAAGGAACAGATTTGGGTTAAATACACAGTGTTCTAGAGTTCGAAGAAATCACCATGTTCATGATGGACACTGAAGTTTAAAACATGACATATAAAATATTACTTTTTGTTAACCAACGTTGAAGTGGAAACGGTCAAAGTCAATGTTTGCCCTTAACCCTGAAAAACCACCGGTCCGAAGGACCCAGAACTAGAGGAATGTGTAGGCCGTATATTTTAATATGGAAATAATACTCTAAGCTATTGGGATGAAACATGATGTCGGTCAAAAAGATAAGACAAGACGGGGATCCGTGTGTTTTTCAGCCCGCTTCAGGCCTAGGGAACAACGTAATTTTCGAACTGTAGTCAAAGTGAACTCGAATACGAAACAGAAAACCGGTATAGTACCGAAAAGGATATTATTATAACTATTTTCACCTATATTAATGATAAAGGATCGTTTCCATTTACTGAGTGACAACTCATTCGTAAATACATTGCCAAATGAATACGAAATTTGAAGATGTAGATCATATGAACATTCATAATAACACTGGGTGGTACCATTGCTGCGCAAAACAATATCCATGTATTCATTCCATTTGTGAACGAATGCTCATTGATTTCCGCGACAGTATTAAATACTTGTCTATGATACTGCCAGAGCCGTACAATGGATAATGATTTGGGCATATTCTAATAATTGTGGGATGTTATTCACATATTGACTGAGAACCGTTAACGACGTGATAAGCGAACACTTTAACTAGTGACCTAACCGACTGCCCCTCCAGTCGAAACGTATAGAAGATTAAGTACACGTCTTGGGTTCAATTAGTAACGTATAAAGGCTTCTGTCTGGCCATGAATGAAATTTTACTACAATGGCGTTTCATTTGATGTTTTCAACTTGGGGTTTTCCGACGGGCCCCAAGAGATCAAAGGCCGAAGACTGCAACAGTAAATCCGTCTCACGTGAAGAGGTCCTAAGAGGCATTGCTCTACCTCTCATACTTGGCACGAAACATTGTCAGAAATGGTCACTGACATAGACATTGACATCATATCCTGTTTTTGATTTGAGTAAACACATTTGACAAAGAATCATGCTTCTCACGTCAAAGATTTTATGGGAAGGGTTCGCCACCAATCAGGAAGCACTAACCCCCGGGGGGTATGACGCTCACATTGGGAAAATACTTCAGATGTCATTTGCCTGCAATATATAGGTATGGTATATATGATTAAAGTGGCACTTAATCCAATACAATGGATATAATTCAGCTAAACGTCAAGAGCAAATGGTTTGTCAGATATTTGGGCTGTTGTGTCTGGAATGAACTAAATGTACTCGGTTAATTGCAACGTTTAAACATTTATAAGTATTTACAGACTGAGGAATGTTCTGAATGTATAATGTTATGTCCTTATGCTGACATACCAGGATATAAATGAATAATATAACTGACCTATTGAATTGCTCTCTACCTTCACTGAATTTGAAATTTTTCATTTATTTATTTATAATGGTTAAATCCCAAACACAAACACACACCTATTTATAATCCTTTATTTTTGTGGGACCCGTGAAGGTCTACCCGGGGTAGAATAGGCCTTCTGCAACCCATGCTTGCCATAAAAGACGAATATGCTTGTCGTAAGAGGCGACTAACGGGATCGGGTGGTCAGGCTCGCTGACTTGGTTGACATATGTCATCGGTTCCCAATTGTGCAGATCGATGCTCATGTTGTTGATCACTGGATTGTCTGGTCCAGACTCGATTATTTACAGACCGCCGCCATATAGCTGGACTATTGCGGAGTGCGGCGTAAAACTACACTCACTCACTCACTCATATTTTTGTGGACAATTTTGGGTTGTTGTTTGCTAGCTGAATGTGTTTATTGTCTAAATGCGGAAGGCGATGGGGTAGCCTAGTAGCTAAGCGTTCTCTGGTCAAGCCGAAGAACCGGTTCGATTCCTCACGTGGATGCAATGTGTGAAGGCGATATCTGGTGTCCGACAACGTGATATTTCCTGGAATTTTGGTAAAAAAGGCGTAAAACTAAACTCACACACTCAATTCATGTCGTATCGTTTAGCAACATGCGTGTGATCAGCTGTTCTGTGTGATGTTAATATCAACTATACACTGTTCACCGCCCATTGTTTCCATGTGACGTTCGTGACATTAGCTTGTACATTTCATCCTACATCAGATCCCCCACTGTTATCATTGTGTGTCATCATGATCACAGACAGCCTGGTTTCTTATCTTCTACATCCTCCCCCGCACGTCTGATCGGAGATCGATACTTCTGATTGATCTCTGGGGTTACTGATTAGTGAGGACCGGAGATGATAGATGTACCGACGCGCTGCTGGGCGTGTAATTATTATTATCGATTATGACATTTATTATTATTATCGTGTTTGATTTCTTATTAGCTATTGTTCAAAACATATTCTTCCGGGACAGTCCACCATTGTTCTATCGTCAAAACAAATCTTGATTCGACGTTGGGAAATCGATAACGTCAAATCAATGGTCCTGCTTGCTCGAAGCAAAGTTCACGAAAAGAAACACGAGAATGGTTCATTTTTCTTGCGATAAAATATATACTGAGAAAACAAATAAGGGAACACCACTTCATCGCTCTGTTAATATATTTTCATATATTTACCAACAACGCAGGACAAAGCGTACGAAGAACTCATAAGTGATCATGAACGACCCGTGATGATCCGGGCTCTCTGATTTGGTTGACACCCGTCATCGTATTTCAGTTACGTACATCGATACTCATCCTGTTGATCACTGGATTGTCTCGTCCAGACTGGAATATTTACAAGCCGCCAAGATATATTTGGAATATTCCTGAGTGTTGCGTGAAACTAAACTCACTCACTGGGCGTGACGGGCAGAATAGTAATGAGAACAATAGGAATGGTTTATATGAAAATGGTTACGACACCAGGTGTTCACCAAGGAGTAAACGTGCCTTGTGAAATAGCCCCATAATAACACCACGATAGTCACCACAGGTCACCGTTCCTGTAAACAGCGTTACCTTGGATCCAGTCGTTACCGTGCAAATTCATCATAATCGATTATCAAGCATATTGATCTCCAGTCTATTATTTGTCATACATTAATGACAAGTTGTAATGATTGATAATAAAGATTATAACCTCCTTAGTTGTAAATAAACGAACTGGCCATATTGTCCCATCACATACCTCAGGCTCGAGTTGTTTGGGTTATCTCAGAAATTGACAATGTCATGATCATCAACAGAACCAACCACCTACTGTTTCCTCAAGCCATGTAAACATGTCAATCAAACCAGCAGAGATGTATATCACAGCTTGCACAGATATGCGGATCACGAATGACCTACATAAACGTGGAGGTTAATGACCGAAGCCATGCGTTGGCTGCTTGAGTTACATTGCCCCTACCCATTAACAATTAACCCTGAGCTAGTATTTCACCTGACGTAGATTTCACGTAACAATAATGCCGATTTAGCCCTAGACCAGGTATAACGGTTATACCACGGCACGAAAGAGTGATTCGCTGTGGTACCAGTTGTTAATTAGTGTGGGAGTTAGTGAGTGAGTGAGTTTAGCTTTACGCCGCTTTTAGCAATTTTCCACGGCGGAGGACCATTCGTTACTACTCGTGTCATTTCGGCAAGCTGGAAGGCGTTACGGAAAGAGGCGAGTAGTTACGAATGGGCGGAGGTCACCAGAAATGGGCTTCACACATTGTATCCATATAGGGAATCGATCACGAGTCTTTGGTGTGATGAGCGAACGCTTTAACCATTAGGCTAACCCAGAGCCCAGTGGGAAAGAAAGCAATGGGATTTAACGGACACAAATGGATCGGGGTGCCAATAATGTGAAACACTTTGAGTAAAGTGTATCTACTGAAATATAGCATTTCAGCTCTCGGCCATTGAACATCTGGGTTGGATTTGGTCTCCATACTTGTCGTAAGTGGCGACGAACGGGATCGTTCACCGATTTGTTTAACACATGTCATCGTGTTCCTATTACGTAGATCGATGTTCATGCTGTTGATCACTGGATTGTCTACCCTCCGATTATTTACAGACTGTTGCCATATTGGCAAGTGTGCCGTCAAACAAACAAACAAACAAACAAACATTCCAGGTTTGTGACGACGTATGATCTTTGTGTGAGAGGAAATCTGATGCAGATTTATCCAATTCTTGAAACCAATAGTGAATGCTGCTGAAAGAACCTGAGAGACATTCAGTGGGAACATGGATTCGAACCCAATAATCATAAACTTATGGCATGCTCAAGAGACCCAATCGTTAAAAGAAGGAATTTGAAAGACTGTATACAACTGACGTTTTAGACAAGACACCGTTGGCAGTATTCACGCCTAATAGTTTTCTAGTTGCATGTGGGCTATCGCGAGTGTCAGATTAGCTTTGATCCCCTCCATGGCGATACCAACAAGGACAGGTCTCTTGGAAACAAAGGATCGTGACAAAACTAGAATAGTGTACTGCAACATTCACTCTTTAATCCTTTTATTTTTCAGACCACGTACACTGAATTTTAATTTTTTAACACATTCCTAAACATGAACCTGTTATCTTATGTCAATGAAGTGAAGTAACCCACCTAACTCACTTCGCATTACACGTACCGGTGTGCTGCTTGCTGGTGTATCACAGTTAGTGCTGGGTGATGTTGCACATCTGCTTCACAAACAACAACAACAACAGCAGCAGCAACAACAAGAACAAGAACAATAACAACAACAAACAACAACCTGTTAAGTTGCATTTAGAGGCTGGTTCGAGGATCACGTTTTATTGATATACGACTTCTTTATTGTAATCAATGCAACGTTTCAGCGTGATCCTTATATCGTTACAAAGCTTTTGCTAATGGTGTTAGATCTACACAGATCTACGCATCTTCTGTTGCTCCTATTCAACAATTAACCCCAAATTAGGAACCGACGAAAGGAGGATCGAATTATTACATCTCGACACTTGATCGACCAAAGTATCCTATCAACATAAATTCTTGCTCATGCTTTCTGTCACTAGTTTCGCCTTTCTTCAGATTGCATGAACTGTAGGTGGCGTTAAATAATATGCCTCACTCATTCATTCACAATTTCAGTAGAACATAGCTCTATAACAAGGTGACCATAAGGGACGCATTATTTTTATCGATATTCAGTAAATACCCGTGTGGGATTGAAAACACAGTGTAAAGCTCAGGTTTAACTTCAGTACAAAATCTATGACCACACATATTGATCTCTGGAATAGTTCGGTTTACACCTGTGTATACCGTCCGTGCGCTCGTCATGTCGCCGTGCAAAAGATATATGTTAGGAGAATTATCTGCTGGCTACAACTAATTGATTTCCTTGTGCCAGGCTACACAAAACTTTGAATCGACAGTCATCGGAAATTTAATGTCAGCTAATGGCAGGTGATAATGAAGGGATGATGTTCATGCTGTATTTCCAAATAAATAACAATTTGGAAGGCTCAAATCTGTAACAATAGCTGTAAAAGGAA
Source organism: Haliotis asinina (assembly GCF_037392515.1). Taxonomy (NCBI): domain Eukaryota; kingdom Metazoa; phylum Mollusca; class Gastropoda; order Lepetellida; family Haliotidae; genus Haliotis; species Haliotis asinina. Next base: position 37,091,529 of record NC_090282.1, read on the forward strand.
GATCATTTATTAGGTGTAGGGGTAACGTAGTGTTAAAGTGTTTCTTTGTCATGCCGAAGGTCCGGGTTCGATTCCCCACATGAATACAACGTGTGAAGCCCATTTCTGGTGTCCAGATGTTACTGGAATATTGCTAACTGAACCCACTCACCTACTATTTGCCATGGGATACATACCCTTAAAAAGACAAAACACCACCCCTGATTTTTGTCGAACGGGATCGGGTGATTAGATTCTCTGACTTGGTTCCCACATGTCATTGTGTCCCAACAGGGTAGTTCGATGCTCATGCAGTTGATCACTAGATTGCCTGGCACAGACTCGATTATTTATAACCCGCTCTCATATAGCTGAAACATTGCGGAGTGGGACGTAAACGACAAACGACTTCGGGTTTCCCGCCAACATTAAACAGACACATTGTGCTTAATCTCAAATGCTGATCAAAGCGCTTCAGACCCCAACATAAAGCTGTCACAGAACCAACCCATTCGAATACCTAGGGATTGACTACCGCTGCCGTTCAAACGAAATGACCATCGTATGTATATGTCAGGAGGTAAATATTTGACCTTGTGAGGTCTGTACTCGTTAAAAGGGTTAGTCAACTCGCCTTTGACAAGAGGTCAGTGGACAAATCATTTTATGATTCTGCAAGATTCAAAACTAGGTTCTTTCTGACGTCACTGAGTTCAGTCACAGGGGACTCTAAAACCAGTGGCACAGAAAATCACACAAATCATAGTCCGATACTTGTCGACCGCAGAGAGAGCGTCTTTACAGAGGCATCACAATTGTGAATAGCGTGTAACAGCACTGTATGTCGAGGTTTCCGGGGGTGCTCGATTTCATTGCGATATTGACACCTAATCAATAGCTTGGAAGGAACCACGCGAGAAATTAATGACCACTTAGTGTATTGCTTGATTGATTCACGTGATCAGTGTTACCAGAAAACACAAGTGTGTCAGCACCTGTTTGGTGTTCAGTACCATGTTATATACTTATCCTAACAAATTAATAGTGATAATAAAAAATATATTGATGGCATGAATAGTTGCTTCTGCTACCGTCCTCTCCTGTGACTTTGACTCAGAGGTGAGTCCATGGTTCGACCCTAAACAGCCCCAGGACGCCATTGAAAATGATGCTTTTTAGCTTCTTTGGAACAGACCTATATAGGGACCAATTCCAGCCATCAAACCTGATCGTGTCCTTTTTGATAAAGCCATTGCAATTATTTATGTCATTGAATTTTCTGTCCATTTTGACAGCAACGTGATTGGCAAGATTCAGGAAAAGCATGATAGTATGCGGACCTGTTCTTTGAAACGTCTCGTCCGAATCACGAGTACACTGTCGTCAGGCTCACCGTTGTTCTCGGTGCCCTTGGTTTCGTACCTCCTGATCTCTTGGCGCAGATCAGGAGAGTGCCCGGATTCTCCACCGGAAGCACAGCCCTTCTGACAATTGGGTAATGCACAACACTGCTGCAGCGTTGGACAACCTTCATATTCTCCGGAAAGTCCTTAGTGGGATCAACTAGGCAGCGTTTCCTGGGAGAGGCTCCATTCGCTGTCTGGGCTGCGTGCACAGGGGGCAAGGGTCTGATGATGAGCCTTACCAGCCAGACTGTGCCAGGATCACCCGAACTCTCTCTGCTGCATTTTCATCATAATCTGTATAACATAACAATACTGAATGTTTATTGCGTTTTTTCCATACATGGATATTATACTCAAAGCGCAGTGAGGACTGATCAGAAGAAAGCCTGGCGGTAAAAATGGGCTTTGATGGAAGCTTTGAAGGCAGAACAGTTTTGTCCTCAGAACAGGAGGACATCAATATCAGCGGCAAAGGATGACCGGCCTCGATATCTCCTAAAACAGACCATTGGGCGTAAAAAAAGCAACAACAACAACAACAACAACAACAACAAAACCCTGAAAAAAATGAAATGATTACAAATCCGACAATGTCATGTTCTTTTGGTAGCGTGCGCCACTTACATCCTAAAATGTTATGCTTGAACTTCAGAGTTCTCGTTGGAGAACGAGGGTACCACAGTGAATCCAGATCTACCCTTTTCGTACTACGGTTCGGCTTATTATCATATTCAAGATAGCCAATATTCACACTACTTACAGAGGAAAAATGAGCAGCTTATTATGTGCAATTATTGTAAACAAACTCTCAATACCTGCTAACAAACAAGCGCTCACTGCGTGTCGATTGTCAGATGTGATAATACCAGTGAAAGAGACACATGATAACGGTAATAAGAATAATCATATAACTACCTCTTTACCTGGGTACAGATCAAAGGTGCATTGAACATTCCGCGCCTACGCCTTTCAAAGCAATAACTAAACTAGCGTAATCATATGGCTCCTTGATCCTCAGGTACCTGTGACATACAGACTCAGGTCACTGTGTTAACAAACCACAGCGATTTTTTCCAATAAAGGCATTCAATAAAAGACATAACGATGAGAGCTTGTGACGACTCAGGTAGGTGTACGATGTAAGGCTCTGAGACCCCTTGGTAAATTGGTTTAAGATATACGATACCTTAAACTGTAACAGAATACTAATTATATATTGTTCTTCTGATTCGGGTAAATATTATAGTGCTTGTTTTCAATTGAGTTCTAATGGCAAGCACACGAAATGAACGATATAACCTAGTCAGGCAGTGATTAGGGCGTGTGCTGGAGATCAGGCGCGTCGCTTTAAAAGTTTGGTTCGAATCCTAAATTGATCTCACACACCCCATTTTCCTATGCACCTATGCATACTTTTAATATTTAATATTATTATTGAAATCACAGAACTTTAATCAATTCACATTTTTAACATTTATCTATTTCCATATTTTGAGAACTATTTCATCTTTTGCCATTGATGAATACAATCAGTTGCACTAAATCTATTCACAGCAATGTAAATTATTCATAGATACAAGAATAAAAAAGGAATAAAACACCCACTAAAACACCTTTTCGAACTCAACTAATTATAAAGGCTTTGTAGCCATATCGGACAATGGGTATTCTCCTAAAACAAAGAATGAACGTATATGTAACATGAAGGAACTGCCAACGGTATGCATAGCAAGTTTACAACACCAGTAAGTGCATATTTGAGTGAGTGAGTTTTACGCCGCACTCAGCAATATTCCAGCTATATGGCGTTGGTCTGAAATAATCGAGTCTGGACCAGACAATCCAATGATCAACAGCATGAGCATCGATCTGGGAACGAAATGTCAACCAAGTAAGCGAGCCTGACCACCCGATCCCTTTAGTCGCCTCTTACGACAAGCATATAGTCGCCTTTTATGGCAAGCATGGGTTGCTGAAGCCCTATTCTACCCCGGACGTTTACGAGTCCAATAAGTGTATAAACACTGTGACGTATTTCCAACTGCAGGGATTAGGGTATTGATAATGGAACTTGATACATGCATAAAGGTAGTGGCCGTCACGTTAGACTACCTCCGGGGACATAAGCACTCGTGGTGTTCGTGAAGTTCACTGGCTGAACATGCTACCAGCTGACGATCACGTATGCCTGGATCATGACCACCTCGTGGTTTACCGTTGCGTGAGATTATCTGAATCTTTGCACGACACATCGTAATCTGGACACCACAGTTTCTAGAAAATGGAAACCATACATTTGAAAAGGACACCTTACAGAATATATTCAGGAATGACTTCCACCTCTTACTTATTCTTCAAATTTGGTATGGAATATGCTAGAAAACATTCCTCCTGTTACTACATATTCTGATTTGGACAGGGTTAGGGCATATTTAGGAATAGTTTACACTTGTTCTTCTCTATCAAAGAACAACCTACTCCTCCTAAAAGTACAAAATGAATCTGAAATACAGGCTTTCATTTTGTGTACACCATCGCAGCAAGTGTTAATTCGGAGGTTTGGACCATATTCATGCATTATCGATGTAGTGAAGTGTGCACAAATATAATTATCAGTGATTGTTCTTTATCGTGTTAATGATAAAACATCTTGAGGTCATTACTGTTGACGTGTAATCAGTGTCTCAGGAAATGAATCACACGAAACCTTTGGATTAACTAAGTACCCCCGTATAAACTATGAATATTGTTGATGTAAAGGGGCGATGGGTATCCTAATGGGAAATGCGTTAGCTTGTTACGCCGAAGACTCGGGTTCGATTCTCCACATGGGTACAATTTGTGAAATCTATTTATGGTGTCCCCCGCCGTTGTAACCGCGCAAACAAAACTAACTTACTGATACTTTGAAAGGTGGGCTTCACAACTATGGAGTTATATATATGTATACAGGTCTGATATCCATCCTTATTTCGAAAACCCGTTTTTTGTTGTTGCTTTTCTTCCTTCTTAACGAAAACCTTCTTGGCTTTCCAGTCGAAGAAGATTAGGCGTCTCTCTGCGCAGCGTTGATAGAGTCTGACTTGTATAAGATAGCGTGTAAACGAGTTTGGTACGTTATCTGATCTGTTTGCTGGAATGTAATATGGCTCATGTTGTTGACCACTTGTTTGTCTGACAATGTATTATTCACAGCACTGACAGCATTCTGATCGCAGCATATGGTGGCGTTGCAGAGGCTGTTTAATTTGTTATAGACTGCATTGATTATGGAGGTTTGGCGTGAAATATGACGTGTCTGTACCGTTCCGGTGTGCACTTAGAGGCCAAATATAGCATATGATACATTTGACCACTTGCTTAATGACATTGAGGATTCAATTTAATATCTGTGTGTCGATGGTAAACTGTGTTTAGGCAAGCAATGCTAGCTAAAGGGGAATAGAACCCGACCTGTGCATGCATGTCGCTATGTATGTGAAATGACCTTGAAGGCGACGTTCAGCTCCATTTCACGTCAACCCGCTTGGAACTAAACATCGAAAAAACGCTGTGCGTTAACTCCATTTGACTATTTTAGATGAACTGATGCTGACAGGTTATTTAAGAAGTGATTAGATGAGCTAATTGCGAAGAAACCTAACATGTAGAAGGCTTGAGCTGATATACTGAGACATAGCCATTTTGTGTGGTATTTAACTGATTATGAGTTCATAAAATCTCACGGAAGATACACGATCCCTAAATATTTACGTGTGCCAATATCACCTCCATACACAATACAGTGACACCGTACACCACTACAAGTAAAGGTATATATTGTTGGCAATTCTACTTCATCGATCAGCGGATGTTGGCTGACTTTGTAGCACCAGATCGCCATAAAGCCGTTCACGTCATGCATAGAAATGTGTAGTTATTTCACACACAACTGTCACCGGGGAAATACATTACAGGCCTTTAATAATTAACACCACAGTTAAATTACAACGCTATTGATTACTGCGTTGTTTATCGCCATAATGCCAGAGCAGTTTGCATATAGTTTTGTTAATGAAATAAGCAAACGATCTCATACTAACTTAATGTCAATGCGACTTTTTTGTAAACAGTATTGGAGAAATCTGCGTTGACGAAAGAAGAAAACAACACCAAAGCATGTCAATACAGAATGCAACACAATGTTGTGTTTGTTGACACTAGAGTGTAGGCCCTGGATCTTAAAGTCACGTTTTCACTTCACAATTAACCTCTAAACTAACATGTAGGAAACGGGAAACGTATTGCAAACAAACGTAATGACGTATTTACGAAGCAAACGCATTCATCATTACATGCGTAGTTATAATTCTTCAGAAATACACTCACAGCGCATTCTATTTGACGCGCATTGTTCAGCATGTTTAAACAAGATCGTATGTTCGTTTGGAACGTAATCACTTCACTGACGTCTAAAAGAATGTTTCCGTAATAGAATTGCAGTTATACGACATTAGTGTATGTCATTCTGTGCTAAACAGTTAACATGCTGATCAAATGCAAACTGATGATTGCATATCCCACCCACACAGAAACTGATGACATCATCAAATTGCGTGTGGAAAGAAACTGTTAATGGCTCTCTGCGTTGACAAAGGTTGCCCGTGACCCAAAACGTGAACCCCGGTTGTTGACAGTTTGAGAGAAGCTGTTGTTGCTCCGTTGAAAGAAAATATCATCATGGTCGATGTACTTCAAGTTCATGACCAGGCCGCCTGTGTTCAAGACATCTTTAAAGTGTATTGCTTTAACGCCTTGATGTGTCAGTCCATTGTTACTCACGAGAAATGTACTTACATGTTTAATAAATAAAGGCGTAGGTACTTGTTGAAAACATGTGAGCGCTCCTCGTTGTGCAGGAGATCACAGTCTGTTTTGCATGCTGCCTTAATGTCAAGAATGTCGTAGGTGATATATTATATAATTGTTCTTCACGCAAGAGTGGTTAAATGATGCAACAAATGTTTGGGATTACACTTTCTTAGTGTAGTATACTTTCCAGCACGTTTGTTTGGTTCAGTCCCATCCTGGATTCGAATCCACATCTAGTCACCAGCACACTAACCAAGCCGTCTAACTCACTCAGTCGCCGTGACTTCCTCAAAATTGAAGTCGGACAACTGGTAGTCTTACTTTGTGTGTTGGTGATTAGTTGTGGGTTCGAATCCAGGATGGGACAAAAGTACTAGTATGTGTTTTTACTAGGCTGCATGAAAAAAAAAAATGTTTCTCGGGCATATTATTTTTTGCAAAAGTGACGAGGGCGGTAGGACTTTATTTTTAATTTTTGATAGAAAAAATGTGACGAGGGAGGAACACATTTTTATTTTTCTCTCAGTCAGAAATACAGCATGGGAAGTTTAGCACGTGTTAATGAGTTGTAGATTCAGTCACACTCGTTCTTACAGACTCTCATTCTAGTGGACAAATGGATGATCGGGACGCGGCCAAGTCAAAATTATTTTATTTAAAATGGCAATAAAAAAAAAATAAAAAAATAAAAAAATACGCGTACAAATAAAAGTGACGCGTCGATGCCCGAGAAACATTTCACTGTTTTCATTTAGCCCTAGGAAAGTGTAATCCCAAATATAACGTGTTAAATTTGACCATTTCTAAAATTTCATTGCGTAATGGGTAAATGATGCTCTTCATAGATGTGAACGAAAAAGAGGGAACGATAGCTACATGATATTTCATAATGGGCAATACATCATCATAAATAGTTTTGGTATAAATATACTGAGGGCGGGGAAACTGGTTGTCCAAACACACCTCTGCCTTTTCAGAATCGGGTATTGCATTTTCTGCCTGACGACTGAGTGGACCGGAGTGTGCCCAGGTTCATGGTGAGTCACTGACACTAACGTACTCCGTCTTTCTTTTCTGGTACACCCCAGACGCCATCACCCTTTCCAATTCTGCCACACGACCATGACAGAAGTCAGCAAGCACCGCGACGGCAATGTCCTGCCGATTGTATCATCACTACGTCGTAGTTACTCATAAACACTGTCATTGTAGCGCATAGTTAAAGTCAGTGGATTGTCTGGTCCAGGCACCAGTGAAACAAATAAATACTTACTACATAGTCCCAACTGCTGACTCGACTATAGCAGCGCTTTCTTATGGATGTGCAAGGGGATTTGTCACTTCTATCCTTTCACTGATTTTGTGTGCATGCGTGTTAGACAAAGACCTTGTCTATGAATATATAGTTTGATAGTAAGAAACAAAATAAATTGACCCATTCTAATTGAAAAGGAGATCCCAGAGATTGTGAACCTGAGGAAATCTGTACTTGCTTCATTTAAGGCTTTAGCACTGCATAGAAGGCTTGGCAGCAGCAAAATGCGTGTATGCGACTACATGCGTGTATGCGTGTATGCGTGCATGAATTCATACTGACCTGTGCTTGGGATAACCTGAAGACATCAACCTTAACTCTCTACGACCTTCCTCATGAAAGAACTTCACACGTCCACATGGCGATATCCTAATTTACTTTCACCATGAAAAACATAACAAACCAGTTTTCTGTAACTTCAATATTTATTCTGTTGTAACAACGTTCATTCCAAACAACATTCCAAACAAAATATTGGCATCAAGATAATACACAGGCGATCACATGAATGTTGTACATTACAGTCAATGTGAGGGTTATTTGGGAACAAGAAAGACTGGCACTTCCCAAAGGAATTGTTTTCAGTTTCATTAACATCATAATTAAAATAACTGAAAATTGAAATTCAATCCACAAATTCCAGATACGAAAGAAATGTATCAGTCTTTCCTGCTAAAGGTAACAAAGTCTTATAGGCAATAAATTTAGAAAATAAATATTTAAATACGACCCAGCTGATATGGAAACGCGCACTGAAGGAGCTCGTGGTAAAAAGTATATTTGCGCGTGGACTAGCTATCTGTATATATGAAACAAATAAATAACGTCATACTTCCGTGAAAAGTATTTGGAGACAACAAAGGGAACTGACAACACAGATGAAGGGCCATGACCAGCTTGCGAAAACCAAATATACAGTGTGCATATATGTTGAAATGAATGGACACAGGTTCAGAGATGTCGTGGTTTAGAAATGAAATTATACATAATTTCGCAACGCAATTCGAGAGAAACAAAATATCAAAGGGAAAACAATTCTTCATGAACGACTTTTCAGGATAAGCAAGCTTTCCATAGACACAAATTTGGTGAAATTAAAATTTAGGGACAAAGATTACTTTTACAGAACCAACATCAGTAAAACTGAAAAATATTTCTTAAAGGGATTGAGTCAACCTTATTACTGTAACACTAAATAACAGTGTTACGTTTCTTATTACAGTATCGATAAATAGCGTTACTAGCAATGGCTACTGTCCCTCTAACTATTGCTTCTAACATATGAAAGACAAATGGTTGAATGATACATTTGATTAAAGTCAGACTACAAAACACATACACAGTCATAATCATCATCATCATCATCATCATCATCGACAGTGACACAACCTTTCTTTTAATGTACATGCACTAATGTCCAGACATTCTTATCATACTGACGGAATAAAATAAGGGTACATGCATGATATCTCATTGTTTTACTTATGTATGCAGGATATGACATGTCTTAAATGGCATTTGTATGATGACATAGCGCGTAGTGTTGTATCAAATGGCACGGTTTAATGTCAGAATCCGGTGTCAGAGCTTGGACAACACCTATCGCCTTCAGGACAGATAGGTGTACAACCAATGCTGTTAAATGTGTTCATCAGCCTCTTTGTCATATTTATGCCAATGGAATGTTCTCTCACAATACGCCACACACATAAAACTGTCACGGGGATGCATGTCACATTTTCTACGTTCTCTACTAAATGAGTATTATAGATTTAAGGGAACGCGTATCACTAATGTTTCATCGAGCTACTTGGCATTCTAGTTGGATCAGCGATCAGACCTCTCGTTACGAGGTAACGAACGGATGTATAACACATATGCCGGTGAAATGAAACCTGGGCATAAGTATACACATGAAGAATTTCTAATTTCAAATGCTGTTCTACACTGTGAGAATTTCAGATTTCAGGTCAGATTTCTTTGAAACCTCTTCATTGTCTCTTCGGCATGTTCATAGAAAACTCCTGAATCCAACAGTTCGTACATCGAACATATCTGCACAGTGGGTTATTCATCATCATTAACAATAATTCGTGAATTAAAATCTTTGTATATTGGCAACATTCCTTAGTGACGGATTTCAGGATTAAACATGTTTCGGAATAACGAGGTTCCCCTGTTTCTGACGACCCTCTGAAGGTCGATGACTCAACACGTCAAGGATATCCCGGCCACTTTTATTATTTCTGGAGGACACTTTAATAGACAGAATGACTTGAAACTGTCAAATACCTTACCGAATCGTGCCTAGTGCAAATATTATAAAATACCAAATACTTCATGCAGCACCTTCTGCAAAAGGTCATATCGCGCTAGCTGTCGAACATTGTTTACACTCGAATAGTGGTAATGCCCCTTGTTGAAACATCAGCAGTAAATCAAACCAGTTCAAAAGAAACGGTAAGGTAGACTTGTTAGGAAACAAATATTGGTTTAAGCGATGGAAGATCAGAGCAGACGAAAGCAGGATTAAGGACGGTTTAAAACTGACATGATAGTTGATGTCAGGGCGACATTCCTGTCCTGATAACCGTCGGCTATTTTTACGACATAGAAGACAGGATTAAAGAGTTTCGATACATGTTCGTGTCTGAAGAGGTTTTTTAAGCCTGTTTCTGATAAACTGAGTCTGATTCTGTGCTTATCCTAGTCTAACGCAATGACGATTTTTGACAATACCATTAGCTAAGTTTATTTGTGAGTGAGCTCTTGGAATTACATTTTCCTCGATAACTATAACACTCTAAAGAAGTTAAGGGAGGTCCGACTCTTTCTTGAAAATAGTAAAGCTGTCACTCAAATGAGTCATCGAAGAGGAAAGAATTTGTGATCCTTAATTTCATAAGGTAGTATTTATGTCCTAGGGCATGTAGAAGTGACTATTAATTTTTAACGTTTAATTGGTTTACTAAAATAGCACATGGTTATTCTAAACAAATTGTGTCGAATGTCTTAATTATATTCCACTAGGCAGCCACATAAAGACAATTGGTTTTCATGAAATCAATAACAAGTTGTACTTTCCCATCACGCCTCCTACGCCTGATACCGTCTCTACTGCGCTTTGACATAAAGAAATCAGCTTTCTTGGCTTGCCTGACACAATTAATCCCACAGCTGAACGACAATGCCACAACAGCTCTTGACGGTAACTAGCGACCGAAAACTAGCGCTCTGGCACACAAGGCGAAAACGCATTGATTACAACCCGGCCTAGTGCCTCACAGACCTTGATCAAACGATACCCCAGGTACAACGTGACCTAGACAGGTAGATAGAAGTTTGGGGGTTGGGGTTGGGGTTGGGGTTGGGGTTGGGGGTGGGGGTGGTGGTGGTTAGGGCCTACTTTAGTAGTTAGTAATTTGCACATCCGTAATATACGGTACCCGAACCTTTGGAAGTTAGCATGATACCGGAAGCATCGGCTGCACCAAATGTGCAACCAGCTGCTAGCGGTGAGGAAGGACATGCTTATATTTTTCGCGAACACCTGGTGTCATCATTTTCTGTGGTCCATTCTTGCCATCCTCACATTGTTTTGCCATTTATACCAAATCGAACCTCTTTCTGATGATAGACAAGAAGTCTTTGCCCCAAAGGTTCGTATTCATTTAGTTGAGGTTAGCTTAGGTGGGTACAGCAGTACCAGGAAATATTTGCTTCCCATTCCACTACATTTGGCATAAACTCCATTCATCATGCTACAGCCTCGTTGACGTCATAATATACCCCGAGATAGCTATCTACCACGCATGCCAACAGACATGAAAATGATTAATGGAATAACACATACTTTTCCTTACGGCCTACATGGCAATCCCTGTTGAGCGTAATCGCATATCAACTTAACCTCAGACACCTTTAAAACTACATTGACCGTTGTACCTGTTTTCAGACAAACGACTTATCACAAAACACAGAGTTTTAACGCCATTCTAGATCGAATGGTCTTCGTAATGGTTTCTAATTATAGAAATTCTTGCTTGACTTGACATTGGCACTGGAGGCGTTATTATGGCTGATTCTATAATCTGATGAGTTACATACTTGAGACATGGCCACCCCCAGACTAATGTTACATAAACATGCCGGTAGCACGTGACACAGTGCAGTGAGTTGTCAAACAGCCAACGGTTGTATGTAATAAGGGGAAATACATAGATATGGGTGACGTCATTTCGTATAGAGACGTGTTCACGCCTTTGGGGAGCGGTGGTTTGGGGACAGGGCATCAAGGCAGAGGAGTGGGGTCCGTGAAAACCAACGAATACGTTGCGCGATATGCCAGGAAAGTCAAATTCACACACTCACGGACGCACGCCCGCACGCACACATGCATACACACACTCACGCGCGCACGCATACATAATTTCTTACGATTGTGGAGAAGGGTTTGTCTTGAGGATTGTATAAAAATAACCTGATGTTTTATTTAAACACCTGTTAGAGACGTTTGCTTAGAGACACGCTCCCATGAGCGTCACTGTTGGTTTTCTGATCCTGTCAAGTACAAATTTCCAAATATTTAACAGTACTAAGGTATGGGTCAAGTTAGCTTGTCTACCTTCTTAGGGGGCTGACCATGAACGCCATTGAGCCATGGCGTGTCTTAAGCCTGACAATGTATTAGTTTTCAACTGTACTGAACCGTATTCGTGAGGGTGAGAGGGTCATAGTGTCATATTCCAATAAAGTATCACTACCCTGGCATTCTCCGGAAGCGTGTTCCAGATGGATGAAGGGCTTATAGCACACATGTTCGATATGGGCATACGGCTGGGAGTGCTGGGCCCTTATAGCGATTATCTGGATATTATTAAGCATTGCCCTTAATTAAGGGGATTTCATACGAGAAAAAACACACATCTTTTTAAAAATGCTACCTGAAATACATAATATTAATCTAGAAATTTCTCAACCTGCTAATGTTTCAACACGCGGCCTTCGAAACAGATGTTCGACAATTTCCAAAAGAAGTAGTGTAGGGACCTCAAGTCGACAGGCACTGCATAACTTGATGTAATGTCGAGAACCGGTGCATTGTAAATGGCTTTCTTCGTTCGCCCATCGCCTAAGTGATTTGAGGAATATAATCCTAGTGAGTCAAACGTGATAATCTCTCAGTTCAATAACATAAATAAATCCACCTTATTTATATGTTACCAAAACAGCAACCATTTGCTCGTTAACATTCCGACGTATACACACCCCGTTCGCTACAATCCCCACAACGATGTCAAATAAATATGTTCAAATATAACCTTAGCGTATTAACAACATGTGTCCGTAGTGCTCATAAATAGACCAACAGTTCTGACATGAACACTGACAGTGTCCCCACGCCTGTTATATAAACACACTCCCACTAAACAGTGTTTATCTTTTATTGTTGCGATGTTTATATCTGTTTATAGTAAGCGTATGTTTCGACAAAGCGACTATACTCACGGGGTGTTTGTGTAGAAGATGTACTTGTAAACCGGTTGTGTTTAAAAAAATAGGATCAAAGATAAAAAAACAAACATTTTCAGACAAGACATTTCATACAATGGGTAAACGTGTCATCTTTGACTAGATTTGAAACTGCCACAACCCACTGACAAACAAACTATTTACAAAAGAAGCTCTTCCGCGATTACACTATATTAAAAATTCACAGTTGTTCAAAAATACACGTGACCAAGATGACAAGAACTAATATTATGCTTATCACTTAAAGATTATTCAAATTTCGTCGATCAGAACATATGTGAAAATCAAATATAAAACCGTCAAATAGGGGAACCGGCGCAGTATGTGCGAGGGTTATATACGTAGTCCTTGGTAAACATACTACACAAACAATCAAAATGCACCTAGAAGACCGAAGGCTTTCAGATGCCGATAGAAAGTGGGGTTGGGCAAAGGTGGTCTCTTTCCCCGTGTCTTTTTGTGATATTCTTGGATGGCAAAGCCTTATACGGGGTAATCAGATCTAGCCATTAGCTATGACTTTCATACAAACCATGACTTGCTCGAGTGGGTGATTGCCTGCTACTTCAACTCTTTGTACTGGAATTAAAGGGTGATTTCTGGAAGAGGGCAAGAGGGGCGGGGAGAATGGTGTTGACAGATTGTGTTTACCTCTAGCCATTTAAAGAATGCTTACCGTAAGGCGTGTATGCATTATCATCCATCCTTAAAAAGAACGTGGAACATTCGCGTATGGTGAAAGACATTTTCCAGTTGTAAAGTTCTGGTAAGTTTATATTAGATACCGCTTTGTCACAAAGGCCTGATTTCCTAAATCACTGGGCAGAACGACAGTAGGCACACAAAATAACTAAGACACTTGACAGAAAAGTTTCAAATCTCAGAATACGATAATGAGGCCACAAGAAAAATACGGGAAGATGTCCACTCTGGATTTGTTCAGTCACATCAATCCATCAATCAACCCTGTTGTCCAGTTCGCTATCACAGACACACGCCTTCACGTATTTCACTGCAATAGGTACTTGCACACCGAGGATGAAAGTATCACAGATATATTAGGGCAACGTAACATGCTCAAATAAATACTCTTGTGTTAATTGTCCTTCAGAAGTTTGATTCCTTCAGCGGTATTGTCAAAGCATCAACATATGGGAAAGCATTTACCGTTGATAGCTCCATCGAGGATCAAATATGGATAAAGGATGGAATCGTTTGCAGTTGGTAGCACCTTTTCAGTGTAGCTCTTGGCTAGTGTTATGAACGCCTGTTTCCAAAGAAATGCTCCTGTTGCTAAACTGACACTGGTTGGAAAGGTTTAACTCGTACCACCTACCCAAGGGCCTGAAAGACATTTTCAGACGAATACGACCTTGCGACTCCGTTTTATCATGGAATGATGGGATAATTCATTCTCAAGAAGAAGCATCTGGACACAACACAGTTACAAAACACAAACACTATAGACATAAGTGTCAGTCTTCGCCATACACAATATGTACAGCTGTGTCGGTTTGTGGAGGGTCATCAGAGTAGTCGATCACCTGCTCGGGGGGTTCCTCAGCATCAAACTGAACCCCCCTCAACCATTCAAATATCCTCTCCAACCTCTCTGTCTCGTTCTCAGAATCCTCACCATTACGCAATTGTCTGTTCTTTAACTCCTCGCTTACCCGGTCAGGGTATCCTTGAGCTGTATTTGTTCCGTTTATGGCCGGGGTGGAATTGAATCTCTTCAAAGTGTTGTTATATCCGTTTTTAAACTTGGGTTTAGTAAGTTTGTCCGTTTTTCCCACCGACAACGTTTTCTTGGTGAGCTGCCAGCTCTTCCTCTTGTTATTGGATGTAAGTTCATTTTCAGAATAGTTTCTTCTAAGCAACGCTCGCTTGTTGTCAATATTATCCTTTTCTATGGGAAATATCTCCTCATCATTGTTGTTCAGTTCACTCTCCATCCTGTGGTGGCTTCCAGTGAGTCCTCTGTCGGTGGACGTTGACCTGTACCCCGATAAACTCTCCCTCTTCGGACTCCCTGGCTTCCTCTCGAAGAGAGTCCCGAGCTTCGTGGTAGACCCAGCACTCTTATCAGTATCACACCACGATCGTGTCTTGGAGGAAAGATAACCTGGATGAGCTGACGGGATGGAGTTCACCGACGAGGAGGACTGGCTGTTAGGGGAATGGGCTAGTATGCCTTTAATGGAGCTATCGCTATGGTTTCGTGGCAAACGACCATTTTTGAATCGCTGATAAAAGTTAGACCTTTCAGTAATGGAACCTGACGATGTTCGGTTACCTCTGGAATCCGACCGGTCCGCTATAGGAGGGAGTTCAGGAGCGCTCATCCTTCGATAACCACAAATCCTTCGACGAAGTTTCCTCTCTTCTTCATCCGAATCATCTGGCAGATCAAACGTAACCGCACTCCCTCGCCGTTTTGCCTTAGGATTAACATTGGTCGACAAGCCACCCGGTAAGCGCGAGCTTGCTAGACTTCCTCGTCGCGAGGTGCTCGCTTCTACACTGTCACTCGTCAACTGATCGCTGTCGTCTGCTCGCATGATGCGCATGCGCATTGTGCCTCAGAGAGGCTATATAATAGGCTGATCAGCTGTATTGAGTAGGGTATATGGAGCGTGTTCAATTGAGCCAGCACACTACCATGTTTTCAGTGCGGGTGGGACGTGGTGTTGCTTCAGGGCCTTGGTATAATTCCATTTGACGTAACAATCCCGCATGCAAGTTCCCTGAAAGACACAATTGATTTGTTGGTCAATATGGGGCAACTCTATTCATTACTAAAGATTTGCTGAAAACCGTCTTAGCAGCTCTGGTAATAAAACCCGTCTAGTGCTAGCGGTAACCCTTGTACGGAGCTCTAGACATATTGATCAGAGACAGTCTGCCCATAGTAAAGCCTTTGAACACGGCGCGTCCACGGGTTTTACAAAGTTGCATATGTTTTGAAAACCCCACTCCTATTTGGCTAAATGTGGATTGTTATAACTTAAAGTAAATTCGTCCGGATTATTTGCCTTATGATTATTTTAATTCCGAATGGTGTTTGTAATATGACATCTGGTTATGTGACCTCATTGAGTAAGTCATGCAATTTTTCATGATCACATATGGGTGAAGCTAATTTCATGATGCACGAAAATTTGTGGCGGCTTAGACACTGGTAAGACAATAGAGAGAGTGAGTTTGGTTTTACGCCGCACTCAGCAACATGTCAGCATTATGTCGGTTGCCTGTAAATAATCGAATGTAAACCAGACAATCCAGTGATCAACAGCATGAGCATTTGGGATATGATGACCAACCGATCCCGTTTGTCGTCTCGTACGACAAGCATGGGTTGCTGAAGATCAGTTCTTACTCGGATCTTCATGGGTGGTAAGACAATAGAGACAGAAGACAGACCATTTGCATATGGAGTATGTAGAAACGGATGCTTTTTAAGTAACCCACTGGCAGAGAATTGTGAATTTAAAAAGTATCAATTCATACGTATGTAAGGAAATTGTTTTGTTTATTCTCGTTTGTAAGTAGATCGAATCTATTTGTTTATTTATATATCTTGTTATATAAAGAAGTAAGAACTATTTTATAATGTAAGAAAATAAGAGTTCATTTTAGTAAGATCGAATGAAAGGTTACAGTAAATATGGACAACGTGTTGGGAAGACACAGTTAGGTAATTAGAATGCGGCTTAATTTGAACATTTTGAATCCGTCAGTGAAAGGGAGCGTAGCTCTTCTATATGGTCGACGTATGAACATCAGCTAGAGCTAACCATCGTAGCATTCACCTGTAGGGAGCGTAGATCATGTATGTGGTCGACGTATGAACATCAGCTAGAGCTGACCATCGTAGCATCTCACCTTTAGGGAGCGTAGATCATGGATGTGGTCGACGTATGAACATCAGCTAGAGCTGACCATCGTAGCATCTCACCTTTAGGGAGCGTAGATCATGCATGTGGTCGACGTATGAACATCAGCTAGAGCTGACCATCGTAGCATCTCACCTTTAGGGAGCGTAGATCATGTATGTGGTCGACGTATGAACATCAGCTAGAGCTGACCATCGTAGCATCTCACCTTTAGGGAGCGTAGATCATGTATGTGGTCGACGTATGAACATCAGCTAGAGCTGACCATCGTAGCATCTCACCTTTAGGGAGCGTAGATCATGTATGTGGTCGACGTATGAACATCAGCTAGAGCTGACCATCGTAGCATCTCACCTTTAGGGAGCGTAGATCATGTATGTGGTCGACGTATGAACATCAGCGAGAGTTAAATGTCCTAGCATTCACCTTTCTTCACGCGTACTCGTCAGCAGCTTTCAGGTTGGGACGGCAACGCAATGTGCTCGTTATCTTAAAACAAAAATGACAAACATATATAACTTATGATTATGTAATGACTGAGTGCTAAACATACTAAAAATCACAGTGGTATAGTTTTTTTCTTGACGGGGCGGAGGTGTAGCCTTGCTGTGAAAGCGTTCCCTCATCATGCCGAAGAACCGAGTTCGATTCCTAATTTCTGATGTCCCCATACTGATGAGGTTGGAATATTGCTAACAGCGGCGTAAAACCAAACTCTCTCGCTCTATCTATAACAAGGATCGTTGGTCATTCTTTCAATCACTGGTTCGTCTGGTTCAGACTCAGTTATTCAGAAGTTGTATTGGGTGCTGGGTGCGGTACAAAACAACAGTCAATCCAGACTGATCGTATATTAGTGTATTCGCTTGATTTGTATTGCCTTTGCATGTATTTGATGCGTATTCGCGATGTGCATGGGGTGAGATATGTTTGGATTAAGATATATATTGGCTGAGATAGGAGTAGTTGGGTAGTGTATAGATCGCGAGATGTGAGTATTGGGGATGCATATACATTGATTGTATAGAACTAACATGTTTGGTTTGAGATGCGTGCGTTTTGGGTAAGATGTGTATTTGTGAAATGTGTGTAGTTGGTGATGCGTATAGATGGGATGAACATGGCTGGGGATGCGTTTAAGGGAGTGAGTGGTTGAGTTTTACGCCGCTTTTAGCAATAGACACCAGAAAATGGGCCTCACACATTGTACCCATGTGGGGAATCGAACCCAGTTCCTCCTCGTGACGAGCAAACGCTTTAACCACTAGACTACCCTTACGCTCCGCGTTTAGGTGAGATGTGTTTGGCTGATGATGCATTTTGGTTAGATATGTAGGGCTGGATATGTACCATATGTGAGTTTTGGTGAGTTAGTGAAACGTATTTATATTTTAGAGGATTTGCGCATGAGGGTAATTGATAATTGGTTTAGTAGTGTATTGAGTATGGGTAATTTTCTCTCACAGATCTTTAGTTGTAATTTACTATGGCAATCCACGGCATCTCTTGAAATCTTGTTCAGATCTCATTAATTATCGGTCCTCTAAAATACACCACTTTCAACGGAGTAAAAACAACCTTTAATCGAAGAGCTGCCTCAGTGATTTCGGAAACACACAAAGAAAGCCAAACACATAACATTATCATTAGCTAGGTTGCAGGCTCCTTAAGATATTAGGGTAAAGGGAGATAACTTCTCCTTACACCAACTTTAGCGGCGTGAACTATGTCTGTTAACAGCTCTATGTCTTAACTGGTCATTTTATGCACTAATAAAGCACGTCATCTACATGAACGTTCAGTAGTTACTACGACCCTCCCCCTTAACTTACGTCCTGAACTGCAACGGTCATCGTCGTTAAACGACGTTAAGATTTGTGGGTGAGATTGATTAGGTTTAAGCCGCTTTTAGCGATATTCCAGCAATATCACCCGGATCCTCGGCGTGACGAGACAACGCTTTAACTACTATTCTTCCCCACTGCCCCTGCTCTTAAGGTGATACATGCCACTGTATAAGAGTTTAATATGATGCAGCAGTATTTCATTTCCCAAGCCCCAGTCTCACTAGTACCCACATGGATAGATGCTTAAACAATGTATACCGAACAGTCGGACCGCGGTAGTTCAGACACTTCACATTCTCGCCGAGTTCGGAATGAGAGCGTGAAGTTTTACGGCAATTTCAGCAAGCTGAATAACACGATGGGCGACACCAGAAATGGGCTTGACACATTGAAATCGAATTATTTTTTAAAAGCGAATGCTTTAACTTCTAGGATACCCACCCGCACCATTCCATATACATTTTGGTGGTTCCTCATGAATACAAACAATGATTTCCTCCCTAGCATTATTTTTCCGAATGTAAAACCAGTACACAAATCCGTTTTGATAAAATTCCGCTTAAAGCCATCGAAACAGTCAAAATAAACAAATGTAATGTTCGAGTCCTCAATTTTAACATCAATCGAATTTTGCTTTTTTAACAAATCATTAAAGTGTAAACCGCATTTAGAGCACCGTGGTCAGTAACACACGCAAGGTGAATGTACTTCCGTCCGGAATATGATCTATTACATTGACAGTCCTCATTGAGCACCTCTTCCCCCATCTGCGGGGCTATTTACAACCGCATTCTGTTACAATTCCACGAATACCCTACTGACACACAGACCACCCCCTGTGGTCAGATACTAGCCACTGGCCACAATACGAAACACAAATAGTAAATACTGGTTTATATATAGCCCGGCCGAGGGGGTCCAACATAAGATAGAAAGTCAACAAGTATGTTTATACACCGATAAGAAATGTCACTTACACAACAAAAGGCTTGCTGAATGCTTCTTTTGAAGATAGGATTCATGACACTGGATAGGATTCAAATATTGTTGGGTTGAATTGATGTGTTGGACGAATAAGATTCAGGGTAATGGTAAACTAGGATTCAATGACCGCTTAAATACGACTACGTGTACTGTTAGATTAGATTCAAACCAATGATGGAATTGGATTTAAGGTTTATGCCGTTTAAGGTGCAGTTGGGTGGGGTTCTGTGTACTGATAGAAGGGACCCGACCTACCTGTCGGAAAGATTCAACACACTGGTACCTTGGTTCGAAGTATCGTCAGATGGAGTGAGTGAGGTTAATTTTACGCCACTTTAGCAATATTCCGGCAATATCAGGGCGGTAGAGACCAGAAATGGGTTTCACACATTATGCCCATATGTGGAATCGAACCCGGGTTTCCGGCGTGACAAGCAAACGCCTTAACCACTGGGCTACTGTGCCGCTCCACCGTCAAATGGAATTCAGTATTGAGCAGGCGTGATTCAAGACAGTATCATACTGGATTCAAGGAAGTGTCACGTACAGAATTCGCAGTATATTCTGTCAAATAGGATTCAAGATACCGAACAGATAGTATTCAAGTTTATTGTCTGATAGGACTTTATATACGGTAAGATGTGATTCAGTGAATTCACAGGATTCGGACAAGGTCGGATAGATGTTAGATATGTGTCACATTGGATTCAAGGCAGAAGTCTAGGAATTAGTTTTCAATGACCTAGTCGCTTTTGCAGGTTTTGTGTATTCGAAAATACCACTCTGTTATTTAATCTCATGCACCGGGACATCAATGTCGATGATCGGGTCAGGCTGGTCTATGCTAACATTTCTGAATGCTTTAAGCCTAATTGTGCCGTGAATATAAGGATTTTGTTAATGTACCGAGTTTAAATTAACGTTCTGTATATAAATGTGATAGTTTCTGTTTAACTGTTAACGTGACTTCTTACAGAGGCATTTAGAAGTTGGGGCAGTAAGGAAGGATGACAGTATGTGGATGAACAACTTCTTCGTTGTTATGAGAGCGACGTTTCGGTGTAGGTACTAACACCGTTATCAAGCAAGCGAACAACATAAGGATAGATTATACGTGACGTAATATATATTTTAAAAACCAATAACACCCTCCTTCAAATACACAATAAAACTCCGGAGACAACTACCAAACTAAATTAAAACCATTACAAACAACAAATATACATTTTAAGCATAAAAGAAAAGAAATAGAATAATGATCACATTCAAATTCATAAACAGATGATTTCGAAACACCGCCGTGTACTATTAAGTGAGTTCCTGTACAGTATACGTTGGATCGTGTTATAGCCAAACACATTAAACCGATTACCCATGCAGTTCAATAGTGAATGACAATGCTATTTGTCATCGCCATTTTCGTCAAACATGCAAAGTCACACCAGATCACGCCAAGTTAGCATGACAAAAACACGCCCCGTAAACATGTGCCTAGATTCCATGTCCAGGTGGTTAAGGCATGTCGGGGCGAATGATACAGAACCTATTTATAACCTATTTATGGCGTACGGTTCGGGATATGGTCAAGCTGGTCAGTGTCACACGACTTTAACGTATGGACAGTTTGACCATCGGACCAACCTCATCTGAATGGGGTTAGGGTGTCACACCGAACAGCATTTCACTTGTATACAGGTACTTACATGTACACACGTGTATTTAGCGTTCTTGTTGAATGAGTTGAATGAGCTTAGGATTTTAAGAAGAAAGCGTCAAAACTTCTTTCCACGTACAAGACCTGTGAAGATCCGGGTTAGAATTGGTCTTCACTAACCCATGGGTGTCGTATGAAGCAAATCACGTGATCGAGTGGTCAGACTCGCTCACGTGTTTGACGCATGTCACTGTATCCCAACAGCGTAGCAATCGATGCTCATGCTGTTCATCACTGGATTGTCTGGTCCAGACTCGAGTATTTACAGGTCATAAAGCTGGAATATTGTTGAATGCGATGTAAAATTAAACTCACTCATTCACACACGCACAAATGTTGTTAGGTAGGTTTTTTTTCTGAAAACGATCACAATCACAGAAGACTCTTCTCCCATGCTAAGATGACTCGTTGCATAATACTAGGACAAATCGAGTCACCTCACCCACTCAGACTAAGGGCATCAGTTCCCGCCTTGTCTGCTTTTCGCGGGCCATTTGCAACATCTCGAGTCACGTTTTAAGATTGTTTGCCATCGCACTCTGTCTGTGAGTATTCGAGTGAGTTGCCTCTTGTACCATAAATACTCCAATTATATACAGTGAACTAATGCCGCACAGATCTGTTTAATTGTCTTACGAAGAGGTATAAGGCAAGGTAATAACAAGTACCATCCAAAGGTGGCCATCATCGACTGCCAGCTCCCCGCTGAAACCTCTAACCGCAGGAGATGGCTGGCTTACACGATCGGATGTACACTAAAATACCTCGCTTTCTGAGACTCACCTTCAAGTAGGATTGCTCTGCAAGTCGCGCTTGTTAAGTTTACGTTACGTTTGCATTCGTCACCACTCGCCCCTGTCCGTAAACTCCAAGAAGATTCGGCTTGTCCCCGGAATAACACGAGTGGATCACGAATCCTTCGTTTGCTCACACTCGCGTGTTACGGATACTGGCGATATTAGGCGAGCAGATAAACATACATACCAGACGTTGTACGTGAATGACAAACCCGTATGCGCTTCATTGCAATAAATACTATGGACTCATAAAGATGAATCTGAATGTTTACTTAGTGGCGAAGGACTACTGCATAGGAGTATAATGGAAGTACACTGTGGAAACAATCTGTATTGAAAGACAACAACAAAGCCACACATTCATGTTGGTTGTCAACAGGTGCGCTCTGCATGTTACATGTTACAAATAGTAGCATGCGCATATAATTCTCCATGTACCAAAAAGCAGGACTAGTAGTAGCAGTAGCAGTAGCAGTAGCAGTAGCAGAAGTAGCAGTAGCAGTGGCAGTAGCAGTAGTAGTAGTAGTAGCAGCAGCAGCAGTAGTAGTAGAAATAGTAGAATTAGAATTAGAAATAGTAGCGACAATGGCTGTAACGTCAGGGAACGTAGTAGCATTAATAGCTGTGAGCAACTGTGTAGTAGAAGCATCAACGGTAGAAGTGAGTGATTGAGTGAGTTTAGTTTTAAACCGCTTTTAGCAATATTCCAGCAATATCACGGCGGAGGAGACCACATATGTGTTTCACACAAAATATCCATGTGGGGAATCGAACCCGATTCTCCGGCGTGATGAGCAAAAGCTTTAACTACCAAGCTACCCCATCGCCCCAGTGGTAGTAGCAGCACCAGTAGTAGTAGTAGTAGTGGTTGTAGTAGTAGTAATAGTAGTAGTAATAATAATAGTAGTAGTAGTTGTTGTAGTAGTAGTAGTTGTTGCAGTAGTAGTTGTTGTTGTAGTATTAGTAGCAGCATAGTTTACCACAAAGACGTACACTGACGGAACCACAGAGAAGAATGGGTGAGGAGCTCTAAAGTGGGTAGCTTTAAGTACTAACTGTTTGATATGCATTACAAGCACGAGATGAATATGGTGCTGACAAACTAAGGATCATAATCAGGTCAAAACTGAAGTTCGAACTTCCAAATAACAGACTTTGGTGCCGCCAAGGGACACAACTCTGCACAATACTCAGCGCATTAGGGCGCAGTATGTAAACCGCTGACTTTCCGAACAGTAATTTGGAATATTCCAGGCCAACAAGATTTAAATCTTGCACGAGCAGAATAACAACAACGCCAGCTACCAATGAAAATCCAGGCGAGTTTTACTGCTTCATAAGATTGTGCGATAACTCGAAGACAATTCAACAGAAGCGGATATTAAAAGTCCTGACTGAACAACCACTCAAGATAAAACTGATTAAGTAAACACTTCTATAACATTATAAAAACACAAGCAGTCGTCAATGTGCATTTAATTCTAAACTAAAAATGACCCTAAGAGGTCTCCACTAAACACAAAGTCAGATTAGCACTTGAAAGACACCTGCCATATCCCGCCAAGAGTGGCATCATCTGAGTGGTTCCTTGAAAACCTTTCTTGAAGGCTTAACGTTGGTAGTAACTATGTTCGTACCGGCCTGTAACAGTCTATAAGTATTGCAATATATACTCTATATAATAATTTGTATGATCGTTGAAGTACCAATTACATTCTACTGCGTGATCTTTATAGAACAACTTTCTTTACAACTCCTGTCACCTCACGTGTGAATAAATATTATCAATCAAAACTGCGTTAAACGGGTAAGCTATAACACTGAACACACTCCATGTACCAAAGGTTGAATATTCAATTTTCAGTGGAACTGGGTTTTCTCTTAATATCAAAACAAGTTGAGAATGGATAGATTCATGGTGGAATGTTTAGCGTTTTGACGGAGAGTGAGTTTAGTTTTATGCCGCTCTTAGAAATATTCAAGCAATATCACGGCATGGGATCCTGGATATGGGCTTCAAACAATGTACCAAGTTGGGAATCGAACTTAGGTATTAGGTAGGCGTGACGAGCGACCGCTTTAACTTCTGGGTACCCCAACGCCCAAAGGTTTCTCGTAGAACTTTACGGTGTTAAACACACAGCTGTCCTACCACGGTGTAGACACACAAACCTTGACGTATTGTATTTGAAGTATTACAGAAGGTCAGGCGCAGTGCTTCAGGTGAGCTCATGCATATGCATGTTTCCCTGACCATAATGTCACAAATTCTTCCATAGTGTTGTATATATTTTACAGACATGAAAAATGTATATGGAGCTGAAGGCAATTCCTAAAATAAGACGCTGACGCGATAGATTGGTCTTGAGAATGCTATGACACAATGACCATCACTTCTGCCTTGACGTATGTAACTATGATTTCCAAGAAATATGATAAACGTGTTCCGCGTCTTTTCGAAAAGAAACCCACTCACTCAGACACGCAAGCCCTCGCAAAGGTTATTACAATTTTTATAACCCGATGAATACAACAGTAGGTCTGTTATAACCATTTTTTTTGCGAATTTCTTGTTTCCTCTCGAAAGGGTATCTGTTGAATCAATTGTTAGTACATTGGAAACGTTTACATAGACCATAAACAAGTTTAGATCCTGAAAAAACAGGTCAGTTCATAGGTGTGTATACGACAAACCAGGCTAGTGATCCAGCGAGGTTAAGGTGTCGGGATCGAGCCCACCTGTGACCAGGTGTGAAGACCTTGGAGTCAACATTGTGTGCAGACTATTTCAGTGTTGTCACAGCCCCTAGTGTACAGTACACAACCCTGTGCACCTAAAAGAACCCACGAATCCGTTGGTATATGACCAAATAGTGGCCACATGAATACGTGCAAACACCTAGTTGAGGGGTACAGCAATGTGCAGTAAACTTGGACAAAGTACTGTGACTAATTGTCCCGGTCCAGCCAGCTGTGAATTGAGTACCTCGTTAGGACGAGCGAGCCACAATATACTCGGTGCGCCTCGTGGCAGCAAGAGTTGCATACTCCCCAGGGCGTTGAGATTGATAATACGACGTGACGCTGAGACGGACATCCAGTGATCGAGGGAAACAAATACCAACGCCTAGTTGCAAGGATATGTGCGCTATATAAATATCCTATGATAATATTTAACAGGCCTCTAAGTGTGTAGATTTAAAGTGTGAAACCCCTTTCAAGACCTCTAAACGTGTTTAGATAAAACGCACAATACCTGTTAAATTAAACGTTTAAAATTCTGTAATATTTTATAGCAATTTACAAAGTGAACTCAAATAAAACCCATGACATGTTATCTCATTTAATAACCAAAATCCATTCGCAAGCACCTTCCACTTAACGTAATGCAATACTAATACTTCTAAGTTAAGATAGCGATCAGCAATATCAAAAGCCGATTCGAGCAACGGACACCCAACAATGCATGAAACGCTATCTGTAAGGAATACTCACCACCTCTTTTGTCAGTGCATATCATTAATACTGTCTCCGTCTTACACTCATCCCCTTACGTCAGTACACATTCCTCATATTTCCAAATATCTGTTCGCAGACAAGACACAACGACAACTCAACGACAGCTCAACGACATCTACGACACGGCCACACGCAATGGGACTGTTTTCTTCCAACCTACTTCAAACTCCCCAGGCAACTGGGCCTTGGAGACAGGTTTTGGTACCTAATCTTGCCGAGCTAAGAAACAGCGCATTTATCACCTTGAAGCCCCGCCTTTGATCCTTGCCGTTGTTGGAGCTTTAATATAACCGCTGCCAAAATTTATCACTCCGACAGAACTGGAGTCGATGTTATCAATCATAATACAATTATACAACGCTTGCCAGATTGCTTAAGGATTTAGATAAAAACATATGAAACTGGTTTTTACTTACCGTTAACGTTGTAGATTCTTGTTTTATTATCCTAGAAATAACTTCAGACATTGTGATTACATTGAAAATCAAATAATTTGGAATGTGAAGTTTCTGCCAGGAGGAACGAGGTGGGATACCGTTATAACATTCTCATAAATGAAACCCGAATAAACATGGTAATTATAACACTGCTTTGAGGCTTGCTTAGCTCTCGAGGACGTGCATGTTTAATCAAATTTCCGAGGAACGGTCTCCGAGTGTCATGAATGCACACTGAAACAGGTAAAGTGCTAAAGGTTCCAACATGTAATTTGCATGTGATAAATGAATGAATATTGATTGCAACCACATATGCTTTAGTAATATGATACTGAGATGAAAGGTGTCTGTTGTTGGACATTGTGTTTAATATAACCCGGATCTCTTCCACTGATTGCCTGTGTAGATCTAATCTCATTATTGGGCAGTTGTTTACGAATATACCATAAACTGAGAAGCAATTTTTGGCAGGATTGAATAACGCATGAAGAATGTTTTCAGCTTGACGAGTAATTATAAATTATTTTCATGTCTGATATTAGAAATAACGTGTTTTTCAAACGTCTTCGAAAGAAGTAAGACTAGCTGTAATCGAATATTTACTGTGCGATTAAACACATATTTGATGCTTGTCTTTTAAGGTAAGGTTTTGAACCGATTAGAACTTAGCATTTACTTATGAAATCTTTATTTGACAAAGGTTAACATGACATTTTAAGAGGATTTATGGTTAATAGCCGCTTTGAACTGTATGCATATGTGTCTAACATATGCTTTGTTTCACGTAAATATCGTTCGATAGGCGAGGCTTCATAAATTTTGAACTTTGATAAGCAAGACTCCATGGTAGTTCGGCTGCATTACGAAGTGTCAGGTAACCAAGGGTGTTTATATGAGCGTTTCAAGCTAATGCTGATATGGCACAGGGTCAACAAATGAGTGAGCGAGTTGTGTTTTCCAGCAACATCATGGCGGTGGACAAGGGCAATGAGCTTCACACGTTGTACCCATACGGGGAATCGAACCCGAGTCTCTGGCGTGACGAGCAAACGCTTTCACTACTAGGCTACCCCATAGCCCCGGCGGTAGTGGTTGTAGTAGCAACAGTACATCGAATATGGGCCCTCGGTGTAACGAGCGAACGCTTTAACCACTTGGATGCTCCATAGCCCTCAATAAATGAAATTACCACGCCCTGATATATGTGCGTTGAGAAAACAGAGTAAAATACGTTTCTTTACTTATTTTTCTTTTAAATCTGTAGCTCCGGGTGGGGGATTTATATTACTTAATTTCATGAATGTTCCTAAATAAACGATAAACAGATGAACAGACACCATCACGACATTATTTAGGGAAGGACCCGCACAGTCACATACACAGACACACACACGCACACACCAAATCACACATACAATAAAGAGCGTTATGTGTGTGAGATATCAAAGCCAGAGGCACTGTGGAAGAGATTCCAAGCAGTACCGGGATATCACGGATCCTTTCATCAGTCTCATGAAATACCTAGCAAACAGAGATAACGGGAAATGAAGGCTTTCCCTCAACTGGATCAAACAGATAGTCCGTTGTCATAAATACATGAGATCATAAAACGACATGTTATGAGCTGGAAGCAGTGTTGTGACCAAGGCCGTTGTATTTATTGCCCCATAACCTGTTATGGATTCTTCCGGGGCCAAGTTAATATCGCGCGTGCAGTAGGTGTCCATTATACCGGTACCTTGTGCAGTTGAGGGATTTTGTTTGTGTAATTGTCAGCATGTTCAACATCTCACTCAACATTATCCAACAATATGCAATCAAATCTGGGTGAGACAATGATGGATATCATGAACATCGATCTACACATCAGGATACGATGACATCAGTCTGCGACATAGTTTCCCAATTTTGTTTCCAGAAGGGCTAGCCATGCCAGTCATTTACAAACGCATAAAATAATTCAACAGCCCAAAATTTGAACGTAGAAACTTAAAATAAGATTAGAAAAGGTGAAATACCGTCATTTAACAGGCCATAATTTAGCATGGTTTAAAAGTGTTTTATGATTTAACAAGGCGGAGAGAGTGATACTAAAGGACCCCATGAAAATTCAATCGCCAGTCGGGTAAGGGGACTGAGGAGAATGGACCGAATGGATTTCTACTAGCCACGGGCTAGCGGAACACTGGCTATTTTGCACAATGGATAAGATTCATCACACAGACTGAGTCATCTCGATCCCATTCGTAACCTCTTACGACAAGCATGAGTTTGCTGAAGACCAGTTCATAACCGGCTCTTCACAGGGCATGGTAACGGAGTGCAGATTGGTGTGATAGTGTTCGCTGGAACAGATGCTCTGATTGAGGTTGTTTTCCTATTTCCTTTTGTGTGCATAAACGCATGAAATGGTCGTGTGGTGTTGGTGCTCAAGTGGTTACCTTGTTTTTTTGTGTTACACGCAGCAATATTCGAAATGTTACACAGCATTGGTAGGCTGGTTTGTTGCTTAACACCATACTCAACAAATATTCCAGCTAAATGACCATGGGTCAATAATCGAGCATGGGTCAGGCAATGAACATCGTGAGCATCGATCTACGCAACTTGCATACGATGACATGTGCCAACCAAGTCTGACCACCCGATCCCGTTAGTCGAATCATGGCATCCATCAAGATCGCATGCATCAACCATGTCACCGATCTTGATCACCAGATCCCGTTAGTCGCCTCTATTACAGTCGGCTGTATTTGTGATTTTGTTTGGTAGTAGACACCTCATTTCCACGAGGCTACCATAGCAAGCATATTAGACGAGTACATCAGCATAACACACTGAAAAAGACCAAAGCAACATTGTCGGTTAGTTAAAATAACATTTCCGTACAGCGAGTAAGTAAATGATATATATAGCGCACACTCTCCCATTTGTATTCCTAACTTAAGCACTTGTAAACGTATGCGCAGTCCACATAAAAAAGAAACATTTGAATCTATTATTCGACTAAGTTAAATAACATTAGGCCATGACTTTCAACTTTTTTTCATTTGCTGTGTCTGGAGTAATCTAAACAATCCCCTGCAGTGAAACTACCCCCTACAAACTGACTGTAGACTTGGGTGCTTAAAGAGCGATAGCACTCATTTATATCCTTGATTAATTACGCACTTTAACTATATACAGCCGGATACATAGGCTAAAACAGGCGTGGACACCATTCATGTAGGTCAGCGAACCTGATTCAGCATAGATTAGACACGTAGCACGGTTAATAAGGGACAGAAATAGATGCTGGGAACACTTTCTATTTCACATTGAGATAGCCGTCTACTACTTGGCTTGAGGAAATTTACCGGGTGTTTGAGCAGAAAAAAACATGAGACTTTATGTCATGTGTTTGGTATTTTAACGAATTAGGATGGGTAGTTGTTTGGCCAGAGGGTAAGACGCTCGTATCTTGGAAGGGTACTGAACGTGACAGCGTATTGTTGTGACGTTGTTACGTAACAGTAACCTTTTGACGATGTCTGTGTGTTAATGAACGTGACACTAGCGTTGTGACGATGGTGTCTGTGTTACTGAAAGTGACAGTAATGTTGTTACTTTGTGTGTGTTAATAAACGTGATAGTAACGTTGTGACGATGACATGGGTATTACTGAACCTGTCACTAACAATGAACCATATGACGATGTCATTTGTGTTACTGAACGTGTCAGTAGCCATGTGCCGATGTCATGCATGTTACCCTACGTGTCAGTAACGTTGTGACGATGTCATGCATGTTACCCTACGTGTCAGTAACATTGTGACGATGTCATGCATGTCTGTAACGTGTCAGTAACCATGTGATGATATCTGGGTGTTGCTGAAATTGCCAGTAACAATGTGACGATGTCGAAGTGTAACAAGTGAGGGAATACGTCAAAATACAAGTGTTCCTTTACTCCTTTCAGATGTCGCCACAAGGTTTGTATTGCCCTGTGGGTGAAATTCTGGAAATGAATATAGGAACACTTTCATTTCATGTGTTTCCTGATTCGTCTCCATGAGTATATACAACTTTATACGGGGATATACCACGTTGCCTCGATTCAACATCCGTCAGGAATAGGTCAAAGCTGGCAAATTATTCGACATGCTCGTGGAGGCCATGATGCTATGACAGGACGCAATAACCCTGACATGCTCCATTCTATGTAACACTGCCCTGCGGTGTACTTTACTCAGTGGGTGCGGCACGCAAACTGTACATTGTGTAGACGTAACAACTACATGGGGTTGTGGGGTGTTCATATGTGTGTGAGGAAGGGTTAGGGGGGTGGTTAGAGTGAGGGAGGGGGAGGTCGAGCTGGTATTGTCACGCATTGTCATAAGTTATCTTGATCTGAGTTTCATGCTACTCCAGGCAATATCTACCGAAACATACATATTACAGTATACAATAATAAATAGTGACAGATGTACTTCACTGTAACTGAGCTAGGGACACGGATGACCACAATTTTGCGGACTTCCGTTTCTTAGGTGCTCCAGGAGCCGTTGTTCGGGTTATCAATTTCGCTCTGATTTTCGTCTCAAGGTTTATCAGCAAAGGTTACAATTAAAAGACCTACGAGTCCAAGACCTACATCTCGTCCCGGACTATCATACGGCGCACTGTGACATGACAAAAGCTTTGCAAAGTAACCTTTGAGCAGGTTTTATGAATCAGGCAATCCTACCAAATTGTTATAACTTAGCGTTTGTTCTTTGGCCTCCAGTATATGCTTTGGAATCCTAAAAAAGATTGCCAGAGAACAATCAAAGGGAGCACTTGAAACTTGTGCACTTGAACATTCATACGTTTATTAAAGTAATGCCCTGATGTGTCAAGATATATTTATTGCCTATTACCGCTGAGCATTTATAGCTACTCTGTTTCTAAACTAAAGCTGGTAGAACTATTTGATAAATGAACCTTTGTAATTTGTCAAAAGGAGCCTTGTCAAAATCTCCTGTTTACACGAACCTAGTAATTAGTATGGTCTGTTGTAAGTTACTGATATCTCTATATGTTGGTAGGTGGAAGGTAGCTGGGAAGGAGGCATGAGCGTGATGTGAGGTGTGTGTGTGTGTGTACAGGCGGATGGATGTTGAGGGTGCCAGGTGCATATAGGGAGTCGAGTGTACGTATGGCATGTCGGTTTATCAGGCTTTCAGGTTTTCAGATACATCAGAGAGTCGTGGGGTGTATGTGCGCGTAAGTGTGGCGAGAGGTGTCATCTGTTTGCGCCGGGTGTCGTTCGTGTATGTAGAATTGTGTGGGCTCTCATCTATTTGTGCGCAGTGTTGGACGTATATGTGAAATTGTGTGGGCTGTCATCTGTTTGTGCTGGGTGTCGTGCGTATATGTGGAATTGTGTGGGCTGTCATCTGTTTGCGCTGGGTGTCGGGCTTTTATGTGGAATTGAGGGTATATGTGTGGTCTGTTGGGAGTGTGTGCACTATGCTGGGTGTATGTATTATGTGTATTGCAGTTGATAGTATATGTTTGTCTGTTTGTTTGTTTATGTGTGTGCCTTTTTTCCTGTATGCATTTGATGACGTTGTTGCACACAACCGTTGCCTTAAATCTACACTGTGAAAAGCATTTCTATCTGCCAAATGTCAAAGTCAAAGTAATTGTTCGCAGATGTTCACATCCTATCTGAATATGATATTTTTCATAATTTTATCATTTAAACTAACATGATATTAACTAGTTCTCCCCGAAATCACAAGCTTGTTGGGAACCTTGTCCATATTTTAAATTGAATAAACAGGCAGCCTTTTCACACCCAAACTGGAATTAATATACTGTAGTGAGTGAGTGAGTGAGTGAGTGAGTTTACGCCTGTTTTTTAGCACTATTCCGGCTATGTCACGACAAGAGACACCAGAGAGTGCACATTTTGTGCCCATGTGACGAATGGAACCTTTTTTCAGCTCGGTGAGCTCTAGGACCACTAGGACACTCCAGCGGTCCTATTATGATGTCATCCGTTGAAACGTATTATTCCTGGCGATCTTAACACGACAATTACCGCAAAACTGTTATAAACTGTGTGAATGATGGTATAATTATAACATATCGCTCTATTAAAGGTTATTTAGAATGAAGTGGGGGACAGACTACGTAGGTAAAGAGTGTGTAATATTTAAAGATATACATTACTTTGTAAGAAGCAGAAAGTTACATGTTGTTTCACAAATAATTTTCATACTGAAACGCGAGGGCTTCTTGAAACATGGCGACGCGCGCAAGCACGCTAGCACGCACGCACATACACACTCATCCCATCTATATTCAGTCTGTCGTCTGTTTCCGGTAAAAATTTGAGTCTGGATCAGATTGACATCAGGAGAACAGACCTTTGCATTGTGGATAGAATGTTATGTATCAGGCAGTTCGGACCGTCACACCACCTGTTTCTCAACTCTGACAATATGCATTGTTTGCTGAAGACCAATTCTTGCCACGATCTATACAGGTGGGACAGCAACTAACAATAGGACAGTGGTACTGAATAATGAATGACACTGAATAGTATTTCTCAACAGCATCTTGTCATTAGCCCTCTGGCCACCTCCATGGCTTCGTGGATAGAGAATCTGTCTGGAGGATGGAGGGTAGGTAAATGGTTCCAAAGACCTCAAATGACTTACGGTACTTGTTTGTGCCTTGCCTATTGTTCGTAAATAAAACCAGGTTGTATCGGTTGTACCTGATGCCTGATTGAGTATCCACGAGATATGGTATCCATGAGCTTGCGCTATTTTTAAGCCCGATAAAGTTCGGACAAACACAAACAATCACTCACAAACGCACACACACACACACACACACACACACACACACACACACACACACACACACAAACGCGCAATGACAGTGGACGACATTAAAAGAGATTCAACCTTCATATTCTTAATACTTCTCATTCATGGGCAAAGCATACAGCACATCCACAGCAAAATAAATATGCCAGTATAAGTACACAATTGTCAAAAAGGCCAACTGTATGACAAACTTTTGAGAACATAACTGACCGTCACAGGGCGTTACTCACGAAAAATCCTTGTCAGGTCCGGCTCACAAGTGAAAATGTCAATCAACTGGTGTTCACTTCACTCTCAGACAGTATGACTCTCCAATGACTTTGTTACGTCATCTTTTCTCGGAATAGGAGTCTATTACAGATTAACACAAACGTTCCAGGTGTGAGACTGCGTAACTAAACAACTAGGTAATGGCATTTCGTGTAGTCACATAGCGAACGTGATATTTCATATGATACAGACCTATAAGACATAAAGCTGATTAAGTGGTCTAAGTGGTTTTAACCTCTGAGGTACCTGACATGTTATTCACACTGATCCAATATTAAAAAAAAAAGAATATTAGAACTATCCGCCAGACTTGACCCATCACGTGACTTGTGTCCACATGGTCACGGACGGATGACCTTAGGTCGCTATCGGATTGTGAAGTTGCAGATATTTTGGCTATTCTTATGACTAGGCTGTCAAACAATTACTTAGGCTTAGCGTCCATGGCAGCAGTTATTCTAGAATTTGGTGTTTTCGCACCATTTGGCAAAGATCATGTTCCTGGGGGATAAACGGAATGGTTTGTATATCGACCAAAACAGTCAATACTCTAAAATACTCTACATCGCCATGGTGCATATTTTGTCCATAATGACATACCACCAGCCTACACCCCCAAGATTTACATATTTCTTTTTTATGTTTTAATTTGTTGCATTTTTCGACATTTTACACACAGCTAAGCATTACATGCCTCTTTCCAATTTTGAGTTTTATTTGTGTAACATGCAGCCTCGTCCTTTTCTATATAGAGTTTACCGTGCTGAAAGGCCAGAATAGATGGTTAGTTGTCTCTATATCTTTGGAGCAGAAACTACAATTACTAGTGTCTTAATTATATCCTATCGTTTCTAAAAAAATGTTTGTTGGCAAGATATGATGTATAAGTCTGTAATGGAACCATTATAAACTAGTATCATTCGTACATCTAAATTGAATAGTATTGTAAAGTGGCCAATCCTTAGACATATTGTCGTCGTATGTAATATTTACTTCCCATTTCGTTGCATGTTGATTTTTCAAACTTTGACCTGAAATCAAAATTTTGTATATTTATTGGGTCTCCTTTACATTCTTACAAATGCGTCGCATATTTCGAGGAAGAACAGTTCTTGATTTCCGAATTATTGTTTTTAAATCTGCATCAGTCGTTTGAAAGTATTTAATAAGCAAATAAGACCATGATATTTGAGAAAAATTGTTTTTATGTCATAGTGTTTTTCTTAACGTCTCAGATTGAAAAACAATTCCATTATTACCAATCAAATCATTAATCCAACGAACCCCATGTTCGTACCATTCTTTATAGTAAACCGTTTACGTTCTACCATAATATTTTTATTAAAACACATACTTTCAGTAAGGATTTCATTGTCGCTATCATTTTCAGAGTTAATTCAAGTAATACTTATTTCGTATCAAAGGAAATATTTTATCTCTCAAGTGTTGGCAACCATATTCAAATATATTACCATAGCTTTTCTTCGGGAGATTCGAAATAAAAGAAAATACACCATTGAGCAGAGTGTGAAAACATCGTCTTAGCTGTATAGCATGGACAATTTTTTGCTATTGTATTATACCTTTTATATTAGGCATTTTAAATCCACCATCTTTTTATCGCTAATTATCTGCTTTCCTTTTATCTTATCAGGTTTATTGTTCCAGATAAATCTGGAGTATTTTCTTTGAAATGCGTTCATAACGCCATCTCCTGGCTTAGGAATAGAATAAGATTAATCTTGTCCGTAATGATATACCACCAGAGACATCCCCAAGATGTATGTCTTGTCCATAATGATGTACCACCAGAGACATCCCCAAGATGTATGTCTTGTCCATAATGATGTACCACCAGAGACATCCCCAAGATGTATGTCTTGTTCATAATGATATACCACCAGTGACATCCCCAAGATGTATGTCGTGTCCATAATGATATATCACCAGAGACATCCCCAAGATGTATGTCTTGTCCATAATGATGTACCACCAGAGACATCCCCAAGATGTATGTCTTGTCCATAATGATATACCACCAGTGACATCTCCAAGATGTATGTCTTGTTCACAATGATATACCGCCAAACTACATCCCCAAAATATGTCTTGTCCATGATGATATACCACCAGAGACATTCCGAGGATGTATATCTTGTCCATAATGATATACAAATACCACCAAAAACACTCCCAAGATTTATATCGTGTCCATATTGATATACCACCAGAGACCTCCCCAAGATATGTATCTTGTCCACATTGATATACCGCCAACCTACCTCCACAAGATATGTGGTTTGTCCATAATGACATGCCAAAATCCCCAAGATGTACAGTATAGATCTTGTCCATAATGATGTACCACTGGACTGCATCTCCAAGATGTATCTTGTTCATAATGATATACCACCAGCATATTCCCCAGGGAGTAAGTCTTGTCCGTAATGATATACCAGGAGGCTATATCCTTAAGATGTATATTTTGTAGATAAATGATATACCGCAAGCATACTCCACCATTGTGTATATCTTAATTGGAATGATGTGCCGCCAAATTACCTCAAAAGAATGTATCTTATACATCAGTCGGCTATGGCAAATACATTCACCTACAGACTCCCTTGCTGCTGGATCTGGTATTTGTGGGTTCCAATCTCAGTTCCGAATCTTTAAGATACAATGTCGAGCGCGTTAGTAACACGAATGCACCGAGTACAACTCGCTGCAGTTCGGTCAACCTATTCTTTCCCTATTACTTCCGGTTCGAACCTGGACTTCAACGAGACGAACGTTCCCTTTAATCACTGGACTATACCTTGAAACCGACGGTCATTGATGACCTCCATCTTAAAGTCATCGAACACGTTATGCTATTTGTCCGTCTTCTTCACACAAAACACAGTCCTGGTGAGTCAGTGCAATCTACTTCATTCCACTTTAGTGCGTAACGCACCAAATATTGCTCCGCAAATTACGCTTGTTCATTCGGGCCCTGGTTGAGGGTCAAAGTTGACAACATGTCCCTGCATTAGACAGGGCTTGCGCCCATTTTACCTCAACGGACAAGTGCCCCCAGTACTTCACAGAAGATAGTATTGGATAGATATCTATCATAATTACCGTAATAGACATAATTAAAACTCGATTACAAACATACATATTTAACAAGAGGCGTGAATTTCTTTATGTCTTTTTAGAAACATATTTTAACTAAAGTTTAAAAGGACGAATTGTTATTACACTTACTTGTTTTAAAAAAAAGCTTTAAAAAATGAATGTTTTTGAGTGGAGAATGAATATGGCTTTGCGATGGAGTGCTCTTTTGTAAAAGAAATAATGAAGTATTGCTATCGGGCTGGAGACTTCGTATGTTTTAATTATATAATTACGCTAACTATGGATTATTTAAAAGTATAGTTTCCACATACTACCACAATTACCAGTTAGTCTTGACCAGTTTGAAAAATGTCGTATTGCGTCTCATTCTTTGGACCTTTCGCTGTGCTGAAGCAACGGACCTAACTTCGTACCCTTGTGGTAATTCTTTCAAAAGCCAGTATAAATTACAGTTGACATGGAACTGTTTCAAAAGATTAAAAAAGATAAAGCGAGAAGGGAAGTATTAGGTACAGCTTGGCATAAAGTTAGATAGCTACTAACCTTATTTAAGTGTCTACGTTCCCGCACTTATGACTCTCAAAAGCCAGTATAAGCTCATTGTTCTTTAAACGGTCTGCTTAGTCTTCCTTCCATGTGCTTAGGAAACCAGGAAAACAATATTCCAATACGTATCGATTGCTTTAATCTTGACACTCAAGAACAAAATGAACACCCTATACCAAACAATGCATAAACTAAAGGTACTGTGTTATACGACTATCTGTCGTGAAGGGGAAAACTGAGAGAAATATACATTGTAAATATCTCTGCACGGATGATTAATGACAGTGAAAAGCGGTCCGAATACCTAGTCTTGACCGTTGTGCACGTACCCCTTTCATAAATCACAGGAACTAGTCCTAACCGTGTCAGTACAAGGGACTACATAAATCACAAGTGAAATTATCAAAAGGTCCAAGTAAATACAACAACACTTCCGGGTATATTGAACTCTTAAGCTCAGTCGTCTTGATCAGGAGAGCACATAGGTCTCCGGAAACGCGAACTGTTCTTGCAGTAATGTCGGTGTTAAAAACACGCGGAATTTACCTGTCTGCATAATGAACTGACCGAAAGGAGACCATACAGGGTGGAACACAGCGAGAGATTAAGCCGCATAGAGTACATGTATACAGATGAGAAGGGAATATAATTGTATTGTTGTTGGTAGGGTTTTAATGATTTATTTTAAATAATTAAGAATAAATGAGGAACTAGTTTTTATAACTTCCTTATCATATAGTGAGAACACAGATATTGACAATAGTAATGATATCAGTTCTAATAGTGGTGGAGATAATTTGAGATAAGTTTGGGTGGTATATAGGTCTTAGAAACAAACATAGGTGACTGGTCTTCGAAATGGGTACATAGGTGTCGAGTATTGCATGTGTCGCCTCAAGGCGCAGCTTGATCTTGGACTTAAAACACCTTTTTCGGTTTCTCGAGGCCATCTTCTGAAATTTGTCTTAAGCTGTAGAGGTTATGGGCTTCAATGGGGTTGGAAGGTTTCCCACGTATAGCTGCTTGTTCCCCAGCTGTGGTACACGTAGATCCGACATGGTGGAGAGGAGGAGTTGAAAACAAACCAACTCTTAATCGCGATCCCAACTCAACAACCCTTCTGGAAGTGAAAAACAAGTTTACTATATCTAATACAAACTGAGCGATTTACTGTTTAATCTATATGTGTGTATAAAAATATTATAATACATCGTATTCACAATGGATTCGGTGTAAGTTATACATACAGGGATAACAGACTAGTGAATATATACCATTAAAAAGTAGGGGATATTGAATTTACAGGATTGATAAAATGCAAATGATGAAGTCAAGGAGGAATCAGATGATGAAGAGAAATCAAGGGAAAATGCGACATTTTATACCACACCATTTATACAATACCATGGAAATATTAATTAATCATTAATTGTTGTTATTCTAAGTATACATGTATGTTATATTTTGGTTGAATGCATATCTTCATCATCCCTCCCTCCTCTCTCCCCTTTCTCATTACCACGTGTCAATGTTATCGCTGATCCCATGATCATGACAAGCAGAACGCTGGAGGTGTGATCAGTATGTTAGCATGAACACGTTCTTCCAGATTCGAGTATCACTGTATGGTTGTCCGGATACCTGTAGACACCTAACGGGACTTTGATCTTTGTGACGTCATTGTATGTCCAGTACATAGTAACAAGCAGCTCAACATTACAGAGTCAAACACTGAGTTGATTTTAACGTATAAACATCTAAGAACTGTTATGTGACTTATTAT
Source organism: Haliotis asinina (assembly GCF_037392515.1). NCBI lineage: Eukaryota > Metazoa > Mollusca > Gastropoda > Lepetellida > Haliotidae > Haliotis > Haliotis asinina. The sequence continues at coordinate 37,130,388 of NC_090282.1, forward strand.
TTCAGATCACCGTAAATAGGGGAGATTCTGAGATATAACACATATTCTTTAAACAATGAAACGCATAAGCCAATGTATTGTTTTAATTAGGGCAATTATGTATTTCCCGTAAATGGTCAAAAAAGGTGAAAATTCACACGTCTATAGTCAAAGAGTTGGCAAACAGAACAGGAGCCTTTATCGTGTCGTGTTTTTGTTCAGTCCACAAGATGGCGTTAAAGTCAGTACTTTGTATTGCCCTCACTGGGCCATCAGTTACTGCGGAGAACCATATCAGCACACACTAGATAGTCCAGGAAGTCTCTCTTGCGGAATGTTCCCTGGTGCTCCTGCAATGCGACGACCATGAAAGTCTCGGGGGCGTGTTTTGGCGTCGACGCACATGTCGATCGAGTTCATCCCATCAGTGTTCTCTCGGGTTTTAGATCTTGTGATCGAGAAGGACATGACCAAGACACTGACGTCAGAAGTGTGAAGACAGCAGACCTTGGCGCATGCTGTATGTAAAGACAGCAGACCTTGGCGCGTGCTATGTGTGAAGAAGCACTGTCATGCTGTGGAATCGGAAGCTAGACAATGACGGAAGTGAGCAAGCCGGATGTAGCGGTCCTGGGCTTCGGTGGTAACTCTTGAACGGCCGCTTCACGGGTGATCTTTGGCGGAATTAGTTTGCAGGAAACGATCCCAAAGGCGAGTCTAAGATATCTGATGAATTTTGAAATGTAGGGCAACTGCAGATTCCGATTCCCCAGCTTCGAGGCGACCTATGACGATGTTTTCATTGGCGGCACTCCGTCGTGGCAAAAATGAATGACAAAATTAAACACAACGTTTGCCTTTTCATAGTGATCGACACCTCATGGTTTCACGCTTACTCGCACGTGCACTTTGCTTTGCATGTTTTCTTGGTAACATTTATTGAATATTATTTCGAACGCGTCTAAAACAAGGGTATAAGGTTAAAACTGCTGCCTTTGGGCGCTGAAGCTGCTTACAATGACACAAACATGAGTTTTTGAAAAAATATAATAGATTTGTATTGTTTTTAAGGCAGCTACATTAGTCCAATATTCTAAAAGTCACCTATGAGTTTCATTCTTTTTTTTCGAACAGTGTATTATTGACCAAATTAGGACCGCGTTAAGCCATGAATTCGTTTCCACCTACCCCTGCCACGTGTGAAATGTTCTACATTTTTGTGCAAACATATTGAATTCCAATGCTGAGATGCCCATCAACATTACACGATATATGTCTATTTCATATTCCAAAGTTTAAAAAATACATACAAAAAAGACAAGTGGAAGTATTCTTTTAGTACGAAATGTCTGTACAGTTCTCTTTCGGGATATAAGACGGTTTAATGCGTTCCAGTGGAATTCTGTTGTCATTGTGGAGAACCCGTGAAGATCCAGGTTAGAATTTGTCTTCAGAAACCCATGTTTTCGTATGAGGAGGCTAACGGGGTCGGATGGTCAGACGCGCTGACTAGGTTGACAAATGTTATCATAAGATGATCATGCTGTTGTTCCCTGGGTTGTCTGGTCCGACTCGATTATTTACAGACCGAATATTGCCGAATACGTCGTTCGACAAAAAACCCCAACCAATCCAGGGTCATTGTGAAGAACCATGAGAGAACCTGACTACTATGTTAGTTTGTTTAAGCCTGATTGTTGTTGCGAGGCGTCCAAATACTATAATGTTGCTTACAATCCGAGAGGTAAACTTGGTGATGCCCTTCCCGATCACAAGTTGTCCTTCTTGGCAGGGCCCAACTAGGTCAAAGGTTCTGTCTAAGGGCCACTAATGACAGCTAACACTTCTCCCCTAACCTATGTCTAAGGGAAGTCGACAAGCTGCATATTTATCACTGATATCCTCGTTACCTTAGATACGTGATTCTGGTGGACCACACATCCACACATCCTGCAGGATGGTGGCATCAGTGTGTTTGTAAGCCCTTTTCATAATGGTGATCATCATGCTTACGACTCGGTTTCGATTCCCCATATGGATACAATGTGTGAAGCCCATGCCTTTTGTCCCCAGCCGTGATATTGCTAGTATATTGGTAAGAGTGGCGTAAAACACAACTCACTCATTTGTTGAACCGTGTGCCAAATCAATCAACAGCTTGAAGCAATCGTATAATCACCCTAGGTCACCTGACACTTTGTAATACAATCAAACTTCCACGGGATCTTGCTTAATAGGACCCTAAATATGCAAACACCTCGCCTATCGAACGATATTAACATGAAACGAAATATATGTTACACACATATGTCAAAGCGGCCTTCCACCATAAATCAACCCAAAGGGTCACGCTGACCTTTGTGAAATAAAGGTCTCCTCTGTAAAAAGCTATGTTCTGATCGTTTCAAAACCTGATCCTAAATGACAAGCGTCAAATATATGTTTAATCGCACAGTAAATATTTGAATACGTCTAGTCTTACTTCTTTAGAAGACATTTTGAAACACGCTATTTCTATTGTCAGGCATGAAAACAATTTACGACGAATAAATATTGTTGAAAGCGGTGTAAAACTAAACTCACTCATTAACTGTTGTCAGGTTTATATGCTTTGCAAACAAACCAATAATGCAATTGTAGTACTGTCTTGCCAGTACATTCTCTTCGCTCAGTTATTGCAGTAACTGCTGACTTAGAGACCCATGAAGGTCCCAGAGTACAATAGGCCTTCAGCAACCCATGCTTGCCACAAAAGGCGACCATGCTTGTTGGAAGAGGCGACTAACGGGATCGGGTAGTCAGGCTCGCTGACTTGGTTGACGCATGTCATCGGTTCCCAATTGCGCAGATCGATGCTGATGTTGTTGGTCACTGGATTGTCTGGTCCAGACACGATTATTTACAGACCGTCGCCATATGGCTGGAACATTGCTGTGTGCGGTGTAAAACTAAACTCACTCACTCACGATGACATAGAAAACACATCTGATACCTTATCTTTAACTTTACCGACGGTTTTCCCCTACATTAATATCTGCTTACACCCCAACGGAATCAATTACTCTTAAATGGATCTGCCCCAACAAAACCCAGGCTTACGGTTCAAGTGAAACCCTGGTGTTATGCGGGTAATGAACCCCAGTGTTATCATGAACTAAGGAGCGGATAAAACTCTAGGGTGATATCTGTTGATAAATGTCCCTCAAATGTTTTCTTCATAACGATGTAGTCCATGCATGAAAAATGCTCTCATGTTATTGTGTAAAATATGACAAAACCATAAGTGCTAATGTAAACAGGTTGACAAACTGTGATCATATGAACATAATTATTCGCAGAGTGCTAAAACACTTGTATTTATCTGTAAATGTTGACTTACTTTTTCAATCCCGAGAATGAATTACATTTACTGCAGGAATTATTGAATTGAATTGATCTTCAGCAACCCATGCTTGTAGTAAGATGGGTTACTGATGCATTCATCGCATCAAAACTGCATAGATCGGTGCTCAGTCATCTGATCATATCGTCGAGACTCGATTATCTGCAGATCGTCACGATACGACTGAATACTGATACTGCGGCGCGTTTCATTGACTTTGTCGTTAGCTGATTCGCTACAGCGAATACAGATAACAATTCAGTTGTGTTTCAATGAATGAATGAGTGAGGGGGTATGTTTTACGCTTCTTTCACCAACAGTCCAGCACAATCACTGCGGGAAACACCAGAAATGGGCTTCACACATTGTAACCATGTGGGGAATCACATGGCATGACAAGCGACGGACGGCTTTAACCACTTGGCTACCTACGCCGCTCCTTGTTTCTATGAACATAAAGACTGTGTGTTTCTATATCTGCGACGGAAAGGCCTATTTCAGTTTATCTGAATGAATAATTATAAAGACAATGGTTGTTATGCATCTGTCAATATGTTTATTAGATTGAAAACACGATTAATACATTAATGCTAAGACCGATCCCAAGATAACCAGTTGGCGTCGTGACTGGGCAAGACTACACGGTTTATACATAGACCATGTTTGCTCCTGAGGATTTTAAGTGGTGAGTTTGTTAACATCGTCACCCCTCCTGCAAGTAAACATTACACCACCTGTCATCTTAGAACACCAAGCCTGTCTTTACAATACAAACACGTACGTCACCGTTTCCCAACGCACTCTCAACCAGCAACCCCAACAATTACCCCTCCTCCCCCCACCCCCCTAGACACCCCACCTCTTCAACCCCAGAGTGGTCACCCACGCACCCAACCTTACTGCATTCTCCAGGAGGAGGGAAGCCTTTATAGCGCGTTAAATGACTTGTTTGCGTAGTAATGATCAGAAGCTAATAGACAGTGATGTGTTGTGAAATGTAGACGGAAACCAGTCATCTAAAGGTCGTCGCTTGTGAAAAATTGCTGGTGTTGATCACACACACCACAACAACAAAGCACGCTTCACATGGGTTTAATCATACTAACATGCGTCGATTGTTCGCTTCGTCATGAAATAACAGGACAGGCGTATTTCTCTCCATGTCTTGTACATGGAATGAATATTCTTGCGAAATTCGTAATTTTCCTGGAGTAACTTTGAAAAAAGGATATTGTGATCCGGACGTCAATGGTGATTATTGCTTGAACATTTTGTTAACCAAGACAGCCTGTTTATGACAATTATCCTGTATTAACAATAGTACGAATAGTTCTAGAACAACATTGTTCACAATAGATCTATGTATTTGCCTACTGGAGCGATTTCATTAGATGGGTTAGTGAGCTTGTTCTTTCCACGACAGGTCACAAAGAGCGTCCCGTGACTCAAGCGTTCTGTCAACCTTGCACCTGGACTACCTTGGCTTATCACCTTTTGGTCTTGCTTAATAAACACACATTTATTTTATAGTCAGGGTCGTACAGTGAAATACAGTGATTTTCCTTTTCATATTCATGTATATTTGTAGACGTTTACCTGTTAAATGAAGCGAGCATAGACAAGGTGAATTTGGAAACTGACATCACAATGAACGAAAACCGCGGAATTCAAAAATCAAAATACAAATGAATTATGAAAATATCATTCTGAATTTTTCAGACTATAACATTGTAGCGAGTTGTTGCTGAGGTATGTGGTCGCTGTTAGTTACTGTTGTATTGTCTTGCTGGAACACTTCCGTGCTGTGTTGAGTGACAGATCATGTACACTTGAAATATACACATGTCACTCGGCTCTAACACACTGTACGGGTACCTCCTTGGTTCACGGGTCTAGGCGCTTCGCGACAGGTGTTTATTGATAAAACATCCACCTACACTCGACACAGACTAGTTGTGAAGTACATGTACATCAGCGGTACAGAGCGTATCAGTAGCAGTAAGCGAGTGTGGTTTTACGCCGCAGTATTTCATTTGTACTCAGTCATAGAAATAGGGCAGAGTGAATCTGCTTATACGCAGCTTTTAACTTTATTTCAGCAATATCACAACCAGGTACAACACAAATGGACTTTACATAATATATGTATCTATGATGGAAAGTCCCGATCATCGGCGTGACGAACTACCCCTGTCGTCATGGGGCTACCCTTTAACAAGTGGTTACCTTTTTCTGACAAGTCTATGCTTAATGTCAGGACGATTGGGGAAAAGGAAGATCTGGGATGAACATTGTGCAGATACGATGCCTTAAAACGCGACGTCAGCTCAAATTATTATGTATCAAAACAGTGTGAATCAAAATTTCACTGATCATTGATGATATATTGATAGTTCTCCATTTTGAAAAGTTTCATATAGATTTTACAAGTGTCGGGAAATCAAGACCGAGTCTATGGTTGTCATGGGGACAAAGCACCACGGGACTACGTTAGTAAAAGTGTTTTTTGTTTGTTTTGGGGTTGTGTGTGTGTGCGTGCGTGCGCGCGCAATAGTTTCCAGGGCAATACGAAAACGGTGGTCTCTTCGTCCATAACACATGGAGGGAGCCATGAGAACGGGTTAGTCGTGTCAGACAAAAATAACCCCATATCAACAGAAGAAGATAAAACGCTCCCTCTTTGTGACCACAGGTCAGGTCATGATAGGTTTGTAGCTGTTTATTTAACGCCACTCTCAGTTATACTCAGTTATATGACAGTCGTCTGTCCATAATCGAGTCAGGACCAGATAATCCACCGATTAACATCATAAGCAGCGATCTTGGCACTTATTAATCTTGATTAGTGTTTGATTTCTTTTCTGAAGCATATGTTGCAAATGGTGCCAAATTAGGTACTAATGGGTTAAAGTCTTCCAAATTACGTCAAACACTTTGATGAGATATTATGAAAGGAAAGGAATAATTATGTTATCTGCAGCACAAAATCGCACGTCCTGTCTGCTGGTGATTCCATTGTATGGAGTAGTCTGTTCCCCAAAGGGAGGGCGACGTGAGTAGGGTTTGCCCTCGGACAAGAGATCGAGTGGGACATGAGATTGATGGGTCAATATTACGTCGTTGTTGAGCGGCTATGCAGAAATGGACGCCGTTCCATAAAGTGAGCTGCGCACTACATCTTACCCCTGGGATTAGTTTGTGGAGCGCAACCCTGTTTTAGTTCCTGAAGTTTTGTGGGATCTCTGAAATCACTGATCGCTTTGCTAACGGATGTGTTATGAGTCCTCCACGCACTGAATGTTGTACCAACTACGGCAAAACAGCAACAACATGCGTATCAGTTGTTTCATAGTGGAGTAAGCGTTAGTAGCGAGCACAGTACCTAAAGTCCACGATGTTGAAAGAACGATTGCCGTAAACTCATTTGGGATATGAGAACGATATTTCAGTGCACATCTGGCAGTTGTGTCCCTCTTTGAGTATGATACCTTGCATCTTATTATCAGTTGCCTATTACGATCAATTTACAAACACAAGGAGTCTTTCGTATTGAACTCATAGCCGTTAAGTTAAACTTAAAGTGTTTCGTCCATAGCGGTCGTATTGGTATCAAGGCTTGAAAACAAACCTGGAGCAGATGCTTGTATGCTTAAGAACCGTCTACTGCACTAACTATGTTCTCTAAGGTTAGTGACAGTGTGTTTCAGTTTGGTTAGATCATAACGGGAACCCCTGACCTAAATGCAATCATTATTTTAGCCAATACTTGATGAACAAACCCGTACCAGATTTTTGTTGGTTGACACACCGTCTACTCCACTAGCAATATTCCAAAGACCCAGATACTCCCGTGTTTTGTTTAGTTATTTCATAACGCGGGGCGCCTGGCCTACATGTAACTACAATGTTGGTCAAGTGCTTGATGAAGTAACTACATGACAGGTCCTCTGGGATGTCATGGAGTCGAGAGCTCTACACATACGTATCAACATTAAACCGTGTTAGTTTCTATGGTAGGGCGATTACAAGGTCAGCTGGTACTCAGTCTGTGGGGCGCGGTTGAGCTACGGTGAATCAGCTGGTTTGGAATTAGATATCACAGATTGTTGCACAGATTGTATTAATTTTCTATCAACTTGACCAATCGTGGTAGACAATTATTCATCGGCTGCCTGCCTGATTGTGTGTGTACATCACATACGACAACGTGTAGTGTGTTTGCACTATCAACCACTGGATCAGTGATGAGTTCCCTATTCAGAAATGCGTGTCGAGTGTTCCAAGATGTAACCGCTGAACAAACTGTGTTGTAGGTGTTTATGGCAAGACAAGCTGTAGTTATCCTCTCGGTGAACACTTAGGATCACCCTCATACATTTCGGGTGGTAGGGTAGCCTAGTGGTTAACGTCTATAATAGCCTAATGTTTGAAGCCCATTTCTGGTGCCCCCCGTAATGTTACAGGAATATTGCTAAATGCAGAGCGAAACTCACTCACTCACCCATTTTAAATATTTTAAAATCGAGATGAATATTTTGTACATCTGAAAGTTCACATTCAGCAAAAGAGATTGAAGAGTAAATGTTAAAACGGCCATCTCACTTGAATTTCTGTTCAAAAAGCTAGTAGCAAAATTTGATGTCACTGCACCTGTCGGTGTTTCACTTTCACGTCTTCATTCAGGAACATGGTGTGTGTCCACGGTTTGTTTAAAAATGTATGCTCAGGACTTACACCATTGCATTAACCACCCCGACCTACGCCGTGGCGATGTTTCCTCACGCATCTAAATTGACCTATATGTATTTCATGGAAAATCATTAAAAATGGTGTAAAGACTCCAAAACTAATTCACAAACAGGGGCGGCTGGGTAGCTCTATGGTGAAAGTGTCCTCTCGTCAAAGGCTCGGATTGGATTTCCCACATAGGTACAATGAGTGAAGCCCATTTGTGTTGTCCTCAGCCATTTTGGGGATATTACTACAAGCGGCTTAAACTGAACTCACTCACAAACAAAACGCTGTCAGTCTCCAGTATTGCTGAACACGGCTAACAAACACGCTATAATACATCTTACGTGTTTACCTGTAAGCCAAACCTCCCGATCGATTTAATTATCTTTTTACTACAAGCATACGTTGCAAACACGGATGCTAATTTTAACCCGGATCTTGATTGGTCTTCTCGGTTATGAATGTTAAAGGAGGACCCCTTTTCTCTAGTCATTCTTCTCCCGGGGACATAATTTCCTTCACGTTTTACAGTCTCAAGGATTACATCGGGGTATCACCTTTAAGCCAAACTGACCTGGATTGAATTATTAGATAACCTTGTCAATCTCGCTTTGCGAGTCAGGACCGTTGCCAATTGATCAGATCAAAATACCATTCACGTATCAGTTTTCTTATCAGCGTCATAAAATCACGAACAACATGTCTGCACCGTAAGACCCCCATAGGACCCTACAACGGGTCTTACCTGAAATACCTAGCCAACTTGGAGACACAGCCACGAGATCATGCACTTTGCGGCTCATCAGGGACTTATATTCTACTCTGCAAGGTCTCTTCCCGTCCACGTGTCTAATTTATCAATACGTGTAAGACAGAACGAGAGACAAGAGGTTAAATGATCTGTATTTGAAATCAGTGTTTCAGTTCTGCCAAAGTACTTATATGTACAATGGGTACTGGTTATTTGGTCGGCAAATGTGCTTCACTGGTTCGAAGCCAGCGTTATTCCTGAAAGTTTCTTTATGGTTTGTCTGCACCTATATTGGTGCTCGTTATCGATGTTTCTGAAGTCTTAGAAATGAATTGCATCAGGTTTTCCTCTGCCATTCAGGGTCGTCGGCGATGGCCTAGTGGTTAAAGCGTTGGCTCGACACGCCGAAGACTCGGGTTCGATTCCCCACATGGATGCAATGTGTGAAACATACAAGAGCCATCCGCCGTGATATTGCAGGAATATTGATAAAAGCGGCGTAAAATCATACTCACTTTGTTATCCAGCTAGCACACCTTGGCACAACCAAATGCTATCCAAAGTGCCATAAACCACTCACTCACGGCATTCGTTGTGGGGGCATTCATGTCGATAGAATATTTCATGCATTTCACATACACTGCTGTAAACAACATGAAAGTCTGTAAAGGTGGCTTAAGATAAACCAAACTTGATGATGACTGTCCGATTTGGATGCATTTACTCCAGGTATCATTGTTTGCACTTTTCAATCTTTATTGATAATGTATCCTTTTTCTCCATCATCATACATTTTTAATGTTGACTAGTTTTAGTACCTGGCTGTTTACATTGATTTTTGACGATTTGCCACTGAACCGTTTACAGTGCTGAGGCATAATTTGAAAGTGCCCTGACTTGAACTACGTTAACCAAAAATTATCGTCACTGGTCATTGTATTCGACTTCGGAAAGTGTTCCTTCCGTTCCCAAACTTCTTTCTACGGCAGAGTAACAGAGATATGTAGTTTGACCCTATATATTGTAATTAATGATTTGGCTTTTAGTTATACATTAATTTGCAGATATTATTTGGAATGGGGGATCGGGAGGAACTCTTACCTCAACATTTTTCTTCTCCATTGTCGAAGAATAACAAACACTCTGAATGTTGAAAACTTTGAACCCGTTCACATGACCTGGAACAGCTGTCTGAATACCAGCCACCACACTACAGATATCAACCTAGTGTCTCCTGATTAATGTATCAATCAAATGCTCGTAACAATTGGTAAGCATGGGTCTTGAGCGTGACAGTCACGTGGTGTTGTTAATTTCTCGTCAAGTGATTCCAGGGTTATCGTTTGAATGAACAACGCTACTAGTCTCGCAGATATCATTCACTGCAAAACTTGCGCGCAGGGGTACTGTCAGGTAGTAGATGGGTGTTTCGCATTGAAAAACAAATCCCATTCAAAATACTTATAGGTCCATGGAATATTAAATACCATTCACTGTGTTCACCTAAGAGTTTAAATGCACCATTTTACAAACACCATTTAATAAAATGCTACGAACGTGTATGCGTGCATTGTAATGACCCCTGCAGATCCGGATTAGAATTGAGCTTTAGTAACCCATGCTTGTAGTAAGAGGCGAAAACGGACCGGGTGATCAGGCTCGCTGACTTGCTTGACACAAGCGTAGATTGATGCTCATGATGTTGATCACAGGACTGACTCGTTTATTATCCAGAACGCCGCCACATAGCTGGAATGCTCTGAGTGTGGCGTTGAACAACTACCAACCACATAGCAACCTGTTTTGCCTAGTTCAACGGGGAAACAAGTTTTAATCTTTAAATCAAATGTTTTTGCTATCAAGCGTCATAATGGATAGTTCTTTTACTTCAAGAAAAAGTGAGTGCGTTTAATATTAAGTACTACAAAATATCTGCTAATCTGAGACAATGTGAGCTTAGTCATTAGTGTTGTACTAATACTATCCACAGTACGAATGTAAATGGTCGTAGAAACCACGCACAATGTTTAAACATGTGAACATATACAAGAAAACAATTGACCTGGTTTCTCGTAGCCAAAATGTGCATAATCACCCTCTGAGTAACACGGATGTATTCCACTCGGTGGTCTCTACAAGCTGTAAAGGACTTAAAGACGTAGTGCTTTATACATTTTCTGTGCCGGATGTATAATGGCGTTTTGTGCTATGAAACGATGACGCAATCAAAGAAATGCTTGATTATTTATTGACAATTTAGTGTACACAAGTGTAGAGGTCAGGGCTGCCCTTGGGCTTCGATTACCTACTTCCCGATAATCTGAAACAATAAATATGATTACGAATAGTTATTGTTTTACTGTAGTCAACAGCAGGGGATAGATCCCTTTGTTTGGTGATTAACGCTGCACTCAGCAACATCCCAGATACATGGAGGTGGGCTGTCAATAAACGAGTCAGCCCTGTGATCAACACGATGAACATTGATCTACGCACATTGGGATACGATGGCATGTCAGCGAACCTGATCACCCGATCCCGTTAGTAGCCTCTTACGACAAGCATGGATTACTGAAGATCATTTCAGTAGGAAACTCCACATACAGTACACTGACTCCAAAACCGATTGGTCCTTGTCTCAAAGTCTAGCGGGGGGCGATGAGGTAGCCTAGTGGTTAAAGCGTTCGTTCGTCACGCCGATGATCCGGGTTCGATTCCCATCACAGGTACAGTTTGTGAACCCGATTTCTCATGTCCCCCGCTGTGATATTGCTCGAACATTGCTGAAAGCGGCGTAAAACTAAGGTCGCTCACTCAATGGGTTACGCAGGGTACAACCAAGGTACATGGATTTTGGTTTGGCTTGGCCACTGGTGCAAAACCACTCTCCTCTCTTGATATTAGTGATCTCGTGGTGTCTGAAGTACTCACTAGATTCCTACAAGTGGCACAGGTAGGGCATATGTCGCACGGCGTAGCGTCGTGAAGGACCGAAGACAGGTAGAACACTAGCCGGTGATTCACTGCGTAAACATACGATAAGACAGTAAGACAGTATGGTGGATTTGACCAAAGATGCATTCTGGTAGAGTTTAAAATCGGCTTTTACTGACCGGTCTAAAATAAACAAACGTCGAAAATGACGTCGGGAACATCTGTCACAGCTTCTGAATCCACGATCACTGTCACATTGTCCCATAAAATCAAACAGGAGGCTATCGGCAAGCAGTAGTCTAATCTTGGTTGTGTACACAAACAAGTAAATAATCTACTCGTTACATAAAAAAACTTGTTGATTGTGATAAGCAGCCTCTGTCACAGAGAAAGCTCAATGTCTGGTTTATTGGTCTGCCTGCCTGTCTGCTAAAGACACTATGCAATACACAGCTTCAGTCATCGACAACAAAACGCCAATAAACAAAATGGCTTATGACCCGTGCACCCGAGTCTGCCACATTATGTGATTTGGCAGGTGTGATACTTGTACACATGATTCTGTGAGTTTTGCCAAATGTCAGGATTCGCGATCCTAGTGGTCAAATGATCGACTAATATTTTATATAGCAAGTGAAATCAAGTTCTCTATTCTTGGGTGAAATCAAAGTTTTCTTTTGTTGGGTAACGCCACTCACAGCAATATTCCAGCTCTACAGCAAGCCTGACCGTCCGATCACGCAAGTTGCTTCTTATAGTAAAAGTCAGATTTATGGATGTGAACCTTTTTATTGTGGATAACACAACGTTTCGGAGCGCATGCTTGCTTCTTCATCAGGTGATCACGTTGTGTTATCCATAATAAAGACGTCAACATCAATAAATCTGGCTTTTCTTACGTTTTCCCCTACAAAGATCTGCTTCTTACACGACAATGGTGGGTTGCTGAAGACCATTTCTAGCTCCGAACTTCATGGGTCGTGATGCTAAACGTCTAAAAGTCACATCATCATCTTCCCGGGGTGGCAGGGTAGGCTAGTGGTTAAAGCGTTCGCTCGTCACACCGAAGAGCCGGGTTCGATTCCCTACATGGGTACAATGTGTGAAGCCCATTTTCTGCTGCCCCCCGCCGTGATATTGCTAGAATATTGCTAAAAGCTGCGTAAAACTACACTCACTCACTCATCAACTTCCCTCACACATCAATTCTGGACTGTTAAACACAGCTATAATAATAACTTGGTCCATTTCTACAATTACAGTTATTGTCGCTGACGAACATACCAGGATTGTAGTAGTCAAACAGCAGCACTCCTGACTTCTGTGTATTGACCGTCATCCCGACTCTGTTGGCTACCACATCAACGCATGTTTGACTGCTCCCAATCTGGATCACATGACAAAATACCAACTAGACACAAGAGAGACGAATTCCATTGTTCGTCAAGCTTAAACAGCTTTTGTCTACGTGCATAAACACCCTTGTAATGTTGTAACGCTTGATATGACAATACAGCTAGACCCTCTTTCTTCATCCATCAAATGCCATCATACTGCTATTGTAACGGTACAGTTATATGGCGACCTTCTGTAAATAAGGATCTCTGGACCGGACAATCCAGTGATTGGTTTTTGTCACTGATGATTCCCTTCGACGGATATGATGACACGTTATCAATTGCAACCCTGTCCAAAAGTCCGACATATTCTAACCAGGTTTTGAATCCATTCTGACTTGTCTGTCTCTCTCGTAATCATGATTTCAAACAAAACGTGTTCAAAGAAGAATTTATACCAAGTCCATTTTCTGTTATCATTACATACAACGAGAGAAGACCCCGGGAATGTCACAAAAGGGTGTTTTCAACAGCCATATTGTAAAGACATTGTGTTGCACAAGAAAAAACATAATTCGGCTGTGTAATCGTGACAGGGCAGACATGTGATCGACTCACAAGTGGACCTCCCAGAATCACAATACCCCAAGACGACCGCTGTCAGCTAGTTATTTCCCCACGCAACGGAATGGCGACGGTGACGTCAACAGCTGCCACATCATTGTGTCATGACGTGAGCTGATTCAAAGTGACAAGACGACTACAGGTCTACCGACCGTTGTGTGGAATGGCCTTGACCTTTCAGTGTCTCAGGAATCGTCTGCAGTTGCCATCACTACATCGCTGTTTATTGTTACAATGCCATTTTGTGGATATAACATGCGTACTGCAGTGTGCTACAACATACATTTTCCATTTCATCAATAGGTTTTGTTAATCATGTCTTATTGGATGAAACACAATCTGTGTGCTCGTGAGTTTAAGTCAAACGAGCTTGACCACACAATCCTGTTAGTCGCCGCAACCCAGTTCTAACCTACGCAGAAGAGGGATGTATACTGAACAGCCAAAAAGAAAAGAAAAGAAAAGAAAAACACGCAATTTATTTTCGAAAAATATGAAATTTCATAAAAGTAAGCTTTCATGTTAAGGTCTTCTATTTCAAAGCTTGACAAAAAGCCAGAGTTGCGTTACTTTTTCTGTTCAGTATATATTTAGAGACTAGAAGTCTCACCTGTTCGAAGTAGAGGTCCACATTTCCTGACTTGTATTCCTTCTTTTTGAGATTGTAGGTTTCTTTGATGAGTTCGACATCGGGTTCGAAACCCGTAGGAATACCCGCCCGGATAACGGCCATACCACTGGACCCTGCCAGGTTCCAGCTGCAAACAAGATAGAGATGTATAATCCTACAGGGAAATGCTTTGTTTTTATGGACATATAATTCAGTTTTATAGTTTTATGTTATAAATATTTGTACTTTTTGTGTAATCGTAATCGACAGACAGACCGATTCTCACAACCGTCCGGATATAATGATATTTATCATTAACTCGTCTACACACACATATGTTATGCTTTGCTTACGTATGTCTGTTTATGGTTTGACGCCTCACTCATTAATGTTCCAGCTATATGGTGGGATTTTCTAAATGACCCAGCCTGGACCAGATCACTGGACCACTGATCAATATCATGCGCATTGACTCACGTAATGTGTCAACCAAGCCTGCGAGTCTGACCACTCGATCCCGTTAGTCGCCAACTTATGTTTAACAATACTCAAGCAATATAATGTTAATGGTAATATAGTTCAGTGATCGACTTCATGAACTTGTTCCTATGAATTGGGATCCTTTGACGTGATTCGTCTTGTTCTGATTGTTTGTAGTATATCGTCGCACATGTCGTAATAATCCAATCTGGACCATACAACGAGTGATCAAAGGCAGGAGCATCGAACACTTTGCTATTGGCATACGAATACATGTGTCAAAAGGTCCAGCGAGCCTGACCTCCTGATCCCGTTTTACTATCATCGGTTGCCGAAAACAAATCATAATCCGTCTCTTTACGGATTTACCTTGACATGCACCCACTAAGCCAGTGAATTTGAATGTCCCATACAGGTGCGTGACCAATGCCACAAATGTGGTAGACATATGCTGTCTTATAGATATACTATCCAACATGCATGCAACTATCCATAAATATGTTTGTATGATCCAACAAAGTGACAAGTCCATGAAAACATGGCAGGTACTAGTGAAAAGTATCAATATCATTCGTAAAAGTAAGTAATGCACACATTTCGAAAAAAATGGCAGGTACTAGTGAAAAGTATCAATATCATTCGTAAAAGTAAGTGAAAGTAAGTAATGCACACATTTCGAAAAAAATGGCAGGTACTAGTGAAAAGTATCAATATCATTCGTAAAAGTAAGTAAAAGTAAGTAATGCACACATTTCGAAAAAAATGGCAGGTACTAGTGAAAAGTATCAATATCAGTCGGAAAAGTAAGTAAAAGTAAGTTATGCACACATTTCGAAAAACATGAACGGAACAAACATTGTGTAGAAATATACAAAAAAGACATCACCTGGCGCAGATGTGCACTGTTATTGACTGCACACTTTGTTTGATTACAGTGGCGATTAGTTCAAATGCCGAATTGCCTTCAGGTATTTCAACATTGTAGAATACTGCCACCTGTAATATTAGGTTATACAAGAATGCATATCGGGGAAATCTGCGTTGTGTTTATACAGATATTGAGATGATATACGTGTTATCAGTTGCATCTGAATTTCACAGCATACAGTTTGCTCTTATACGAATATGTCAGCGCTGAAATCGTAAAATATGATTTTATTGTTGGCTATTTAACACCACACCCAGTAATATTCCATATAAATAGCTGAGGTCTGTAAAATGGTGTCCGGACTTGATAATTCAGTGATCAACAGCATGAGCATCAACCTGGGATACGATGACACGTGTCAACCAAGTCGATCCCGTTAGTCGCCTCCTACGACATGATGGGTTGCTTTAGACCAACTACAATCTGGGTCTTCACGGGTGTCATGTGAAGTAATATGCCAGTGTATGGCTTTAAAGAAAATATTCATTTAATTTTCATTCATTTAATTCAACTATTTTATTCAACCTTTAATAACATAAACATCACAGCCATTCTTACACTCCTTTGGATTTCTTATTATCAACTGCATCTAATCACATTAGTGAAAGTAAACCTTAATCCGCATGGAAACTTTTAAAACTCTTGCCCAGGGGATGTTTAAGACACTCATTGCAAATGTGTGTATGATGCATCTTCGAGTGACAACTTCATGGTTTGAAAATATCATGATCATGGTGAAACAGTTACCTCAACAACACCGAGTCCTGAACCAGTTGCTGTTATGTTGACTGAACGACTGTCAAGCGGCAGCTGCATTATGCAAAACATACAAGGTATAATTGGTTTGTAAATCAAAGTTAAACATAAACATAGTTGGTACCGTTTCCGAAGAACTCTTATAATTTTCGCAAGCTTGTGCGCTTTATATACAGTGAATGCTTTTTGCATCTGTTGTAGACGAACAGAAGGCCGAGAATGCTGTGGTGTCGCAATCAGTGCGCAAGGTTACTTCCCTTTGCTGTGCAAGGATCCTCAAAGATTGATCATAGTCTGTTTTCTTGTTATGGGCTTTCATCCCATGTGAAGATGAGACACCGTGATGTAAGATGAAACACTATCACATACGTGGCAAAGCGAAGTGAATCCTGTTTCCATCCTTTACCTCAACTTCGTGAAGGACATCCTTGTTGGTGTCATCAATCTGAAAGCTCTTGCTGAAGCCAGTAGTGGCTATAGTTGTTGCGATGTTGAGCTGGCTTGGCGTGGACTGGGCCTTGTGTAATGCAGTGTGGAATTCAGACAGGGCTTTCAACGCCACAACGGTGTCCTGCAATTTGAGCATGTACAACCATTATACACACTTCCTACAAGGGCGGCCTGAACATACCTTGTCTCGATCGGTGACGTGTAATTTCAGAGAGAAAGATAAAAATGTTTTCCTGTATGTGCATAATAATTTACTTAAATGGTTCTCTCGCCTTATCATGATTAGCGTCCTACAATAACAGCCACCTAAATTCTAAGGCCAGTGTTCGAGTCATCCGTTGTACGGATGATGGTTATCTCTTATCTCTTTGTCCTGTATTTTTTCTGCTTTACATCGCTCCATTTGTAGACTCTTTGTCTGGCCCTTTACGCTGACGATCCGGAAAATTCACGGAGGTGATATTGATGGAATATTGCATCCACACCAACACATTTGCTACAGACACCAGTGTAAAGTATTAAAAAAGCATCACCTCAAGAAATTCCGTATCCCCTTGCATTATCAGCCTACATAATATCATACTTGATTACCCACGTGGTCAACATATGGGTAGCTGAATACTGATATCGTGCATAAACCTTCAAGTGGTCGACAAAATGCAGTTGTGTTATATCCGTCTCTTTGTTATACGCGTGCCCGTGATAAACGTAGTTTAACGCCATGTTATCTGGTAACCTGACTCTGACCTGTGTTGATGTGAAACCACCATTGGGGTTCCTCTGCTGGACAATCCATTTCATGACCTTGAGCCCCTCTCCGAGTTGCCCCCGGGCCGTGTAGGTGAGAAGGGCGTAGGCGGAGGTCTCAATGTCGATGGGTCGACTAAATCGCTGTTCCTCCTTCCATGGCTCTCGTATTGGGACAGCGGTAGTCTTACTTGCCGTCCAGTATTTTATTTGACCTTTTCGATTGGGTTGTACAGAAGTTATATGAAAGCATAAGGTTTCAGTGCCCATCCGGTTTCACATATGTTCGCAGATAAAAATGTCTCTTTTTAACATTTGAATGGTTTTGAAAATTACCTATATTACTATGTAGGTGCATAAAAGCTTGGCTTATGATGCAATAATATAATGTTTACATAAATATACGGATTTTGTACGGGTGCGAAAGTCACACAAATGTATACGTTGAAAATAGTCAGCAGCATCAATGACAAATTGTATGCTTTCTGGTTAAGGGCAATAAACGTCCATATGATGGTACCTTGAAAATAACTAAATCTGAAACTGACAGTCCAGTGACTTATCCCGAGGACCCGGAATCTCCAAAGGGAATGGAAAACAACGGAGTGGACACATACATAATCAGTTTTCAATAACTTCAAATTGTCCTTCTGGTGTTTACAAGGAGTTTGGCACACGTGGCAGCCATTCTTTGTTTGGTCACTTAATTTTGTCTTTTGGCTCAGCATTTAGAATGGGAATAACTCAAAACGTAATATGAAACTGACAGTCCAGTGACGTATCCCGAAGACCCGGAATCTCCAAAGGGAATGGAAAACAACGGGGTGGACACATACATAATCAGTTTTCAATAACTTCAAATTGTCCTTCTGGTGTTTACAAGGAGTTTGGCACACGTGGCAGCCATTCCTTGTTTGGTCACTTAATTTTGTCTTTTGGCTCAGCATTTAGAATGGGAATAACTCAAAACGTAATATGAAATATATATTTTATCAAAGTGTTACCATCAGTATGGGCAATGGCGTTCATCTGGTTCACTATTTGGTTGCTGAAACTGGTTCCTGTGACGGTGGACGAGTATGCCGTGAGAGCGAGGGCGTGGGCATGGTTGTCATCAAGGCTGGTGTATTGCAACTGCAGGTAGTGGACAGCTAGCTTAATGGTATCTGCGATGGACCTTTTCGTCTCCTGTAAACAAATTCTTGGAGAGTTAAAACGTTAAAATTCAAATAGTGAGTGTTACTAACTAACATTTACATGAATGTCAATATTAATGTCTCTTGAATTGAAATATCGTGTCTCATACTCACCCTTTCAAAGTTTCTACTAGCTTCCAATGCTACTGTTATATAGGATGTGAGAGCAACTGCTGATTTGGTTCCACCCTGTACAAAAAAGGCCATTGAATGAACACACGTTCTTAAGGTGAACGAGTGAGTGTAGCTTTACGCAGCACAACAAGGTCTCTAAATAATCGAGTCTCGACCAGGCAGTCCAGTGATCAACATCATGAGCATCGATCTGCACAACTGGGAACCGATGACATGCGAGTCAGCGAGTCAGCGAGTCTGACCACCCTATCGCCTCTTACGACATCATGGGTTAC
Organism: Haliotis asinina; assembly: GCF_037392515.1. Taxonomy (NCBI): domain Eukaryota; kingdom Metazoa; phylum Mollusca; class Gastropoda; order Lepetellida; family Haliotidae; genus Haliotis; species Haliotis asinina. The sequence goes on from NC_090282.1 coordinate 37,149,706, forward strand.
TGAAGACCAGTATTCTGACCCGAACCTTCACAAGTCCGTTCTCATGGTAAATATACGTATAGTACGTTGAAATGTAGATTCTGATTACAGTTATTTTATATGGAAATTACCATAGTTGTGAAATTGGACAAGATAGCTTAACGTACAATCTCGATGCTTGATCGTCTTTGCATGTCGAAATATTTAACATAGAAGCGAGTTAGATGCTGTTGATGCAGCTTTGCGAACGAAGATTAAGTTCTATGAGGGTCTTGATTCGGTCAGTGAACCTTGAGTATTTCATGTCTTACACTGACAACACACATTAGCTTTCTACTGATGTAAAGTTGCCCCCCCGAGCATCACCTGCATGTCCTTATGGTAGAGAGTGTGAGGTTCTCGGAAAGATCCGTCACTGGTCTGCTGGCCCATCAGCCAATCCAGTGCACGGATGATGACGTCATCACTCACGAAGGTAAAGGATTTGGCCTCCTTGAACGATTCTATGACAAAGGCTGTCAGCCTGTAAAGTTGAAAAAAAGAAGACAAAATGAAAAGAACAACTCCAAAACATGTGCTTTTGTGTGGTAACATGTATCAGTTGTTCCACCAAAATGGAAGTCTGATCATTGTTGCGAGTAGTCATGATAGTGAGTGAGTTTAGTTTTACGCCGCACTCAGCAATATTCCAGCTATATGGCGGCTGTCTGTAAATAATCGAGTCTGGACCAGACAATCCAGTGATCAATGACATGAGCATCAATCTGCGCAGTTGGGATCTGATGACATTCATCAAGCAAGTAAGCGAGTCTGACCACCCGATCTAGTTAGTCGCCTCTTACGACAAGCATAGTCGCCTTTTATGGCAAGCATGGGTTGCTGATGGCATATTCTACCCCGGGACCTTCACGGATCGAGTAGTCATGATAGCGTACTTTGTGTACATCTGAGGCACCCTCATACTGGTATGACCCCTGTGGACCAGAACTATGAATACGAAATGCCTTTGAGGTAGTGATCAACATTCTACAATGCTATATTTGGTATTACACATTCTTACGTCAGTCCAAACCTAGAACTTTTAGTCTCATGTGAGAACAGAACCTACACACTAAGACGGGGGTATGTCACTCTAAATCACCTACCTAAGTACTAGGAATTGCAGTTTACCTAGAAAGCGTAATCTCAAACATAACACTTGATATTTTCACTTTAGTCGTGAACTCGAGTCACTCGAGTTTCAATGGCCATTTAACAAAAAAATAAGCCCAAACGTGGGGAGGTGGTGCGCACCCCTGCACAGCCCCTTCAGGTTCCGCCTATGACTGATCCAAAAACATTATTCCATCTGACAGTGACCGCTGACGCGGTGACTTCACTCACAAGTGGATTTCACCAAAGACGATCCATGCAATTATTTAAACTCGGGCCCAAAGCAAGATATTTGTAGAAAGATCGATAGGCTGCAAAGCTGTTTTTCATATAGTATTGAGGGCTTTGCTCAACTTTCTTAGCAACAATCGCGTGTAGGTTCGTTTTTTTCCCAATGGTCGGGTCGTCCATGAAACTCGCCTGTGCTGCTCGAAACATTTAGGTGTGACTAATATAGATAATATTACAATGTATTATCTAGTTTATAGTATTTCCCTGTGGCCAAATGTATGGGCCGTTCCACGACCATAAAGAAACTAGTTTATCTGATTGAAACTCCCTCATCTAATGTCGGTAAGCAAACTATAAAGCAAGGGACGCGCGTACAAAACCTTTCCATATCCAAGTCATAAACCTTTATGCCAAGGCTTCATCTACCAGAGTTATAATGATGCGTTGTAGAATTAAACCCAACATCAATCGCTTGAGTACATGTAACACATAACCTATATTTTTCAAACCTGATATTGTGCTCCTAAAATTGTACATACGCTAGTAACATGGTCGAACTTGCAACCTCGCCAAAACTCTCATCTTACGAAGAGTCGCCGTTAAGCTTAGAAACTGCAGCTTAGTTGCTTCACCACAGCATCTCTTAAGTCACTATTCAACTACCAAACTACTTGTACTGACGTGAACAGTGTTACCACTTACCACGTACTTCCGATGGTATCTGTTGTGAAGGTGGAGAAGGATCCGTCATGAAGCTGATATATAAGTTCGTGCTGATACCCTGTGCACATACAATAAGTATAGAATATGAATTATATATATTCAAAAGTGTGAACTTTAGGCGCTGATTTTCCCCATTCCTCCTCGTGACAAATTGTGACATAGAAGACACCCGGCGTCAACACCTCAAGTTCAGACTTGAAACATGGAGGTGCGACTAGCCATCGTTAAATGAAACGATTAAGTTTATTGTCAGATTTCGTTCGAATAGTATTAGTCGACTCTTTTCCATGAATGTGGAAAGGTGTTTGTTGCTTTATCAACTCAAAGATTCTTCTATCAGCATAATAGTCGCGTCTAGGTCCTTAACGATTCTGTTGCAACGTGACACAGCACGGGGCTATTCGCTTATCATTTCTCTATCTATTCTTCTTAGAAGAAATTCTGCACATAGTTCGACGTGGTACTTGAAACGGTGTTTCAAGTGACTGCTTATTCCTGGTTGTTCATGTAGCCATGAACGAAAAGGACTTTTTGGCATTTTTAACTGGAATCGACTGAACTCAATGACCTTACATAGAGCTACAGGTACGCAAGATACTACACGAAGATGCAGTGAAATCCAACTATTGGCTTGTGTTTGTATATACGAAAATAATAATTTGTATTTGTACTTAACGAACTCGATAATAATTGTAAGGGTAATTCCTTTTACATACTGTATGCAAAACACACGTTCAGTCAGTCAGTCTGGAGTTATGTATTCCGCCCAAAGTCACACATACGTGTACTTGCTGGGAACCTATTTTTTGTCTCAGCTAAATTCAGCCTGGCAATACACCCCTAATTTATACTGTACACATACACGCAGTGACCTAAGCGCATACGTTATACCTTGTTCGATATAGCTGACAATCTTGTTTTTGACGGCAGGTGTCATCTGTCCAGTAGCTGTGAGGTACTTTGCTATGTAAATGTCTGGAGACAGCCCGATCATCGTCTGCTCACCACAACCAGAAGGGAATGTCAGTAACTGGCCCAAACCGTGGATACTGGAAGCCAGGATCTCACCTAGGTGGGAACATGTAAACGTGTCAATAATTGAATGAGTTAGGTTTTATGCCGCTTGTAATTATTGTAATATTTATGATAATGGCCATTTGTAAAGCGACTGTCCCCGCGGGTAAGAATGTGTATGCTTAAGGCATTATTACCTTTCCTTTGTGTCTTATCCTACCGGGTACCCATTCACTGCTGGGTGAACGGACTAAACTTATGATCAAACTCACTTACTTAGTATACGTAAGACCACAATATGTTACGTATGCTCGTTGTGGGACGGATCGAATCCGTGCTATTGGCATGAAGAATTGTAGAGTTTTCATGAAGTTTCTTGATGTCCTATTTGCGTTGCTACGACATTAAACAAACCAGGAGTGCCAATTTTGGCCAGTCTCTGACATTTTATTAGTTCAGTCTCGGCAATTACATTTTGCGAAAAGTGAAGATTCTTACATGGAATCCAAGAATGCTAAATTCTGACCATACAATCAACACATGTGACGACAGTCTACTCCATAATGACCTGTGACTAATGCACCTACGTCACCAACTGACGTTGTGTTAACATGCATAAAGTGGCTGTTAAGCTGGGATGTTTCTTACCTGATAATTTGGCTTTGATGTTTACTGATCCTTTCACAACAGTTGCAGGTAAAACGACATCGACAACCGTCGAGACAGATGAAGTGGAGGGCAGGTCGATTACCACTGGGAAATTATAATCCTGGGGTGCTCCTTGTGGCTGTACGTGGACATACAGGTACATGAATTTAGGCTCACTAGTCCAGTATTTATAGATAGCACAATGATTCGGCTGTGGTGTATTGTATGTGATCTGATGAAAGGAAAAGCATGTAGTATTTGCCTTGGACAAAGTGCTAATTGGTCGAATACTTTACGACAGGAAGCTTTCATGCAAAATCATGAAAATCAAATTTTAAATTCTACAACAAAATGGCATATTGTCCGACAAATGAAATGAGTGGTATTAAATCGATATTAGCCAAAATCAGCTTCTTCATATTTGGTGTACACCTGGAAACATTTTTTTTTTTTGCTATTGTTCTCGAATCAGATTTTCAAAATTGAACACAGGACCATCTTGGTAATCGAAATAACATGGTAGTGTTTCCCAAAGGCTGCAAAAATCTCTTTCGTAGTGAGAGATAGAGGATGGATTTGACAGAAGTAATCATAGTGCCGACTGAATGCCTCGTGTTAACGTTTGGTTGAGGTTGTGTAATAGAAAACACGTTCGGTTATTCTCATTCATGTTTCGTCTTAATAATTTCTCACCTTCACTTGTATCTCCTTAATGACCGTATCTCGGTTGCTGCTAAGTAAGCTAATGGCCGTTACTTTCACTGTCACAGTACCAAGTACTGTGAACGATGTAGGCACGTCAAATGACATGCTCTCTCCATGTTTTATCTGAAATAGCGTTGTATTCCTGGATTTCTATCACTGTATTTCAATTACAGACAATTATGTTTGACAACATATCTTATAACCCAGGGAACGTTGTCGATTGGTAACGTCATGGCGCAATGTCGTCACAACGTTAGCATTCCGTCATTTTATAACGTTATGTCACAGGTAATAACAACGTTGAAAATTTACGTGAGGTAAAATTTCTGTAAAAGGTGTTACTCTGAGATTTGTTCTTCACTATTCTGTTACAGCTTCAGAAAACACGTGAGGAAAACAATGTGCAAATTGACGAATACACACTGAAGTTACTTTCTGACTTCTTCACATGTACTGTTCACTGATGGAAAAAGTAGTCAACATTAAGACAACGTACAATACGTTAACATCAAATACCTTCACCTTGTAGCGGCGTTAAAATGACGTACCGCAACGTCAGGTCACAACGTTGTGACAACGTAAATGGAAGTCCACAGGATAACGTTGTGACAACGTGAAATTGTCAGCTGGAAAGTGCATTCAGCTATTCTGTAGCGGAATGCACTAAAACAACAGGTTCCGATTTCCGTTAACACGTCCTCACCTATTTTCTATAATTTTGCAACTGATAGTTTGTAATTACAGATGTGTACCTGGCCATTTCTGTACACATTGTCCTTGCTGACAGAGTTTTCAATGATAAGTGTAACCTGAAAATATACAACAAATACAAATATTGTCCTGTCTTCATTGACTGAAAGATGTTGCTGCCAAACATACATGGTGTTATATTAATAAAATCTTAAAGTTCAATTATGTGCATTTCGAACTGCTATATTTGAAGTGTTATAGTTTAGCTTTAAAAGTAATTTGAAATATTCTGCGAAAACATTCTACACCATTTTAAGATGTCCCGTATCTCATTGCATATTTACGCATACCACTTGATAACGTACTGTCATTCTGATTTTGAAATAGACCAAAACCTTTCAGAGTTCAATGAAGGCCTTAAGAGTCATGAGTACGGGGGAAATGAAACTTACCGGAGTTTCAAATCCCATGTAGTTGTAGACAACAGGTTGGAGAAAGATCTTTTCTCCGGAAATGATATGATCAGGTGTGACTAGTGACACAAAAATCTTTAAAGATGATAGAATCTGAAAACAAAATTATCAGCGACATTTTATGTATTCTTAAGACCAGAGTATTAGCTTGCTCAATAGGTAAGACTTTCTTAACATGCATAAGTAACATGCGTATATATAACTCAAAGAAATACTAAACGACTATTGTGGAACAAAAATCCTGCGGATGACAATCCAAGGAATCAAAGACATTCTTCCCAATGAGTGTGACATGGTTGTTAATTCTATGGCCATTCGTCTGTCTACAATGTCTGTCTTGCGTATCCAACAGATTCTGTGTTTGTGGATATTCAGTGAGATACATTTGTGTGCTATTTTTTTACTTGTGACATATTCATGCAAGTTCTGAAATCTACTACAGGGAACAACGTGTGGAGTTTTTTCCAGTATATTCCGTCTCAGAGATCTCTCTGGGGTATTTTAGATACATAAAGGTAAAGGTACTACTGCCTCACGTCTCACATGACATGTCAATGTACAAGCAGACCAGTACTTGTGCGGAGATCATTCTTAACCTGAGAACTCTATTTTGGAACTAGACTATTATTCCAGTGAGGTGCAGATAGCAAGTCTGGTCTATAATCATTGATTGTGGTGTCCCACATGTTGTGCATTTGTACTGCCACTGATAGCGATGTTTGTACTATTTTGTAAACATACATGATTATATAATGCAATTGTTAATTTTCTCTACAAATTGTTGGTTTCACACACACACACACACACACACACACACACACACACACACACACACACACACACACACACACACTCATGCACAAAGTCAAACCCCCAAGCTTCAGAATATGAGTGAGATAAAGCATACCTCGGCGTACCCTGACGTAATACTAAGTCCATACATTGAGCTCATGGCAAAGGCACTCGCCACCCATGTAGTCACTGTGCCCCCCAGTTGGACGGAAATATCCACACTGCCCGTCGACCTGGAACAAAAACATACATACATACATACATACATACATACATACATACATACATACATACATACATACATACATACATACATACATACATACATACATACACTGTCAGATAGTGATGATTTCAGTTGTTCCCACCTAAAAGGCCGACGTCATTTGCGCCAGTTATTTACGATAGTTCAGAAAGATATTCACTTAGATTCATCACAAAGTACTAAAATTATTTAAATTATTTAAAGACTAACCCTAGAGTGGCATTGGTCCAGAGCAGGGTATCCACGAAGTTAGTCCGTCCCCTTGACCTGCTCAAGAGGACATCCCCAGTGCTCGATGTTGGAAATCCAGGCTGACCGTGCGAAGGTGTAGTTGCTGGCTGTCCAGGCAAAGCTGTTGGCACACCATAAATGATGCCTGCCACGGGAATACCAACTGATGGTAGGCCACGTTGTTCAATAGATGGGGATAGAGTTGGGAAAGCGCTAGAAGTTTCTGCTTTAAGTCCTTTCCAAAGAAAGATAATATGAAGATGTTAATTATAAACTGATTCTGATAAAAACAAATATTCCTTACAGTTTCATTTTGTTTTTTGTTAATTTGGTTGTCGCATGAAAATGATCTGTCTGAACTGTCTGTCTCATTGCTGATTCACAGACCCAGATTTTATTCTTTTAGTTAAATGTTGTATGTTTACAAACAGGCGATGAGCTGTTGGAAAATGACGCCGTTCATATTTCGATACACGAATTACTTTGCGCTAGAAACAACAACACTACACATGATATCTGTATTATCATTTCGACAAGAACAAAATACGGATACGTTTAGTTTGACTGCATACACTGTACAATGTCGTAATTGAATAATCAGTCATGTAACGACTGGTGGACGTGATTGTCACAAGGAAAGTATTTTGCTGGAGAACGTTCAGTGAAATGTAAAAGAACAGGCAATCTTAAATGATAACATATTTCTATGGTTGTATAGTTGTCAGTTTAGTTTATACCTTGGCGATATCAGATCCGATGTGATGAACAAAGTATGTTTAAACAACTGCATGGTATTCAGTAATCAACCCTAAAGAACCCTGTCTTACACACCGTTGTGTATGCAACGTTCATTTCATTAGTATAGATATTGATGCTCATGAGATCGACCATTCGTCTGTTCCTCTCATGACAGTTAGGATGTTCGATTTGGAATGCACTGATGGGTGTACAACTCACAGTGGTCGCAAGATATGAGGACAACCATTCTACTCGTAACGGGCTCTGGGGGACGAATGCTGACATGGGCGGTATTGGAAAACAGGTAAGGACAAGGCCAGGTATTTATAGGCGTTGTACCATGTGTTAGTTTAAACGCTGTACATTTCATCTCACCTGTGAAAGATTCACAGTTCTTTCCGGTGTTGGCCCTAGAGCAAAGGCAGTTGTACCCGAATGACGTCATCTGACAGGTACCGCCGTTTTGACAAGGTCGAGAATAACAGTCTGAACAAAAAATACCAATGCATGTGTTGATATATTGTAAAGAGAAAATGAGTATATCTATTGATATGTTCAACTAAGATATATACAGACCAAACCCCTTCCCCACAAGAAGAATACAAGAAAATTATTGTAATAATATGTCGATTGCCCTTTGCCTTAGACAGACTACTGTAGGTATGATATAAACAAAACGTCTTGTTTCGCTGGACTGGAACAAGATTTGTCTACAATTCTTTCCTAAATGTATTGGTTGGTTTCACATGACATACTTTTGTTAATTGGTTCTCATACGTCCCAATTTAATTCTTGATTCACTTAAATTCCAGAAACTCCTAGCCATTTTCTTACAAGGAATTTGAAAAAATACACAATCTCTGCTAAGGATGGAAAAATGGAAAAATTCTAAAAAATCGAAAAACTCAAAATTAAAACTGCCTCGTTTGTAGCATAGACGAGATGTTTACGGTGGAATTCGTTTACCTGTCACCAGCTGACAGTGGTCGCCCGCAATATATTGGGGACATTGGCATCTATGCCCTGACGGCAGCACGACGCACGTTCCATTATTCTGACAGGGCTGATGAAAACACTCTGGAATTACCAGATAACAAACGGATGAAGCCTGTGGTTATCAAAGTATATTTTGAAACACGTTTGTTTCATTAATATTTCATTCACGTTAATGTCATCTGACAACCTGACATTATTTCGATCAAATTTGTGATTAAAGGTTTGAGAAACTGTATATTTCATATTCGTTTTAAGCCGAAACATTATACAAGCATCAGTGTGACCTTGACGAGGCCACGGGGGCGTGTGTCGCCTAGAAACAGTGTTAGAAACTTTAGGCATATTGATGTAAAAACCCTACCCTAGTACTATATAAAAAGAAAGGAATGTAACGACAACACCACTCCCTCCTCAATCAAAGTTAGATTTTACCACGTAATATATTTTTAAGCCATCACCGAGGCAACGGATCGAAAGCTAAATGATTCCTCACAAAATGAGCTACAAATGGTCACAATCAGATCATTATTTCAAACGTTATACGCCACGAATCTCCGACTACAGCTACCTCCACAATTCTACGACAAGATCAGGGATCACCCTAGACAGCGAAACCTCACCTTTTACATTCGTTTATCTATTCAGCCATAGTCACAGGGCTCGGGCTAGATTCGATAGGCAGCAGCATTCCGCGAGTCTAAAAACGTATTGCAATATCTACAAATTATTTCCTCGACAATCATTTGCCGGCCATAGAATTCCCTGACATTCAAGTGACCTGAGCAGTAAAATAGTAAGAATGAAGTTAAATATAATTTCATGAAAATGAATTAATTTCAAATTAATTTCAAATATATTTTTTAAAACCTCTAAAATTATTCGTACCAATTTACTGTTCATCCAAACGAGAAGGAATATTGCAAAGTTCATATTTATGGACCATTTGTAAACTGACAAAAGCTTACGGTAAAATTGCAGTCTGTTTGAGTCAGAAACGGGCGGATGAATTGCAAATTGTATCATTATATAAAATTGCCACATAAATATAAATAGTACACGTCTATGATTTACTAATACTGAACAGCTTTCTGATATTTGAACATTTTCCGGACTCCACCAAAACAGTTGTTTAAGAAACTATCATCACTGAAGACGCAAAAGTGAAACTACAGGTACGGAAGAGTCAGTCAGGGCAGGGGACATCTCAAAATCTGTTCCAGGAGACCTGGCACTTCTTCGTTTGTCGTAGTGTCACAGTCACGACTTAAAGGGATGACAAGTGGTGCTACAGTTGCCTGTTGTAAGCCATCCCGAGACCAGTCACCTTATTCAATGACATTAGCTGCTGGGCATTAGTAAGTGATAAACAGTTTTTTGTACAATGATAAAATTTGCAATTCATCAGTCCGTTTCTGACTCAAACGGACAGTAGTAAGTTTGCGCGGATGTGCTAAGCTCACTTGAATGCTTTTCTAACACTGTTTCTACGCGAGACAGTCCCCTGAGGAAGAGCTACAGTGAATTGACATAACAATGGATTTGATTGGCTCCATCTAGGACCACACACAGTGCTTGGCGGAAACAATTTCAACTGTGAGACATCACGAACGCACCTGTAATAGTTTCACAGTTATCCCCTTCAATGTACTGGTTACAGTGGCAGGTGTGACCCGACGAAGTCACGTGGCAGGTTCCACCATGTTGGCAGGGCATTGTGAAGCATTCTAGCAGAAAGGACAATGTCATGTAAACTGTCTATGAGAGAGAGAGAGAGAGAGAGAGAGAGAGAGAGAGAGAGAGAGAGAGAGAGAGAGAGAGAGAGAGAGAGAGAGAGAGAGAGAGAGAGAGAGAGAGAGAGAGAGAGAGAGAGAGAGAGATTATAATTCTGGTGTAGTCCTCCAGTTTCATAAACTTGCACACACCACCTTTATTATAGGAAATGTGACTTTATTGATTTGGTAGAGTAGTTGTGCAATTTCACCTGTCACATGTTCACAATTCGCTCCAGTGATGAGTTGAGGGCATGTGCAGGAGTACCAGGGGTCATAGTTCAAGTGGTGACATGTACCGCCATGTTGACAAGGGATGAGGCGACACCCTGAAAGACACAGCTACTCATTAATGACGATCATATACCTTTATATATGCACATATCACATTATATGAGTCACTGAAATGTGTGTGTGAGAGAGAGAGACAGAGAGAGACAGACAGACAGAGAGAGAGAGAGAGAGAGAAAAAAAACCGTGTTGAATATACACCTACCCATGAAGCTTTCACAGTTCTTGCCTGTGACGTCAATGGGACAGTGACAGTTGTAACCAGGGAGTCTATCACTGCATGTGCCTCCATGGATACAAGGGCTGAAGTTGCATTCGTTGATATCTAAGACAGACGTAATATTTTGAAGAATAAAATACGAAAACTATACAACAAAAATGACAATGGAGTAAATCCTATTCAGCATAAACAAATTGGAGAAATTGCGTATTTCTAATTCAAAATAACGTGGTGTACTTTATTAAATTGCCTTACGCATATATTACGGTCAGAACAACAACAACAACAACAAAAGACAAGAACACAATGAAGCAGACTAATTCATCATTTTGTGAGTATAATAGTTATTGTATTTATATTCACTGAATATGTGTATAAGTCATAATGGCAAGTGATGACAAGTTACACGTTGTAACATTTGGTAACAATATTTAGATTTTACGCTTAATGAAACGAACCTGCTTGGCGAACCAAAATCTGTAGGCCCTCATGCTGAAATAATAGTCCACAAACACACATTGATTGAAACTGATAATGTGTTTTATTTTTATATCCTGACAAAATCGTTATAACGAGGAGCATAGTTTGACTTTAATTTTAAGCATCAATATATTTTTTACCTCCGGTCAAAAACCAAGCCATTGCAATTTGTATCTCAGGTTTGCCACCTAATTACATGTACGACAATGTTATGGAAATGGCTGTAGAACTCTCATACCGTCAGCATATCATCCATGTTTCTGTCATCCGGAGTACCATCATCATCTTCCAGCAATTTGTTGGTATACTTTATGAAATGCAGAGTTCAGTTAAAGCATAAGAGGTTCTACATATTTTCTGGATTTAATACAAATGTTATCAGTAATTTCAGAGGTTGCCGCAGAATTATTGGCGAGAACAGCACAGACAGCCAAAGATCAGGATTGGAATGATCGTAACCGAAGGAATCAATTACCTAACACAAACAAAGGGTATTGAATCATATAATTTTGCTTGCTTCAAGTTATTGCTTTTAGAATTAATTCCTCTAAGAAAATTGTCATAAAACGATTTAATCTAAAAATGTCAGTATTCGTTTATATCAAAATATAAATGGAAAGGGGATTATCTCACAAGTAATAAATTGAGGTTCCAGAATTCTAAATGGAATACGCTTTTATATTTTTAGTTACCAACTTACTCTTGATCGTGTCATTTCGTTACTATTGCCTAAGATGAGAACACTCTTGTCGACAGCTGTGATGTAAACTGTCGCTCCAGCAGGGCCGTTGGCATGGATGTTGACGGTGTCCCCGGGATGGGTCTGACTTTTGTTGAACTCTACCTTCAACTGAGTGAAAGGTGAATTGATGGTGACAGAGTAAGATAGCTGAACGTCACTTTAAATGATGGGGTTTTTGGATCATTATCGCTGTACATGTTAGGCCACGTTATTCCTCGACATGTCATTTTGATGTGCAGATGATAGCCAAGCAGAGCTATAGACCCGACAGAGGTCCTGTCAAATCTGTGGCACTGCACTCCAATACTGTGAATTAACTATTTGTCGACAAGGCGAATATCTGTCCCGCAGCTATCCCACAATATTTGTTAATTAAATCTCAATAAAGCGAATCCCTGTCTCATTATTATCCGACAATATCACTAAATCCCGATAAAGCGAATACTTGTGTCATTCGTATATCACGCTATCACTTCCCTAAATCCGAACAACGCTAATACCTGTGTCATTCGTATCCGACAATATCGCTTCATTAAATCCTGACAACGCAAACACCTGTGCAATTCGTATACCACACTATTATTTCATTAGATCTTGATAACGCAAACACCTGTGTCATTCGTATCCAACACTATCACTTCACTAATTCCTGACAAAGCGAAAACATGTGTCATTCGTATACTACACTATGACCACACAAAATCAGTTTGGATGCTGTGCCATTTTTGGGCACGACAAGATATATGGTAATGGGCTGAGTTCAGGATTCAAAGTGAAATCTGAATCATGACGTTCTTCATCTGCGTTTGACATATTTGCCTCCTATTTCGAATAAACAAAGGGAGCTGAATTGAATATACCAGCCTTGTTTTTGGGAGAGTTCCCTACGTCAAATGACGTTATGTCTCCTATAGCCTTTCCGTCGTCGAGAAAGTAGTAGACGATGACGTGGGCTCTGGGAAACATCAGCTGCGTTACAGGAATCGCCATAGTCGCCATGCTCCTGTTATTACTATGAAATACCCCATCCTCCACAGGTTCGTCTCGGACGAAGATCTGAGAAAACATTCGCGACGTTCACGTTTGTTTTGCTATTCCCTGACAACAACATCTTCCATCAAAGTATCATTCTCCTCATTCGACAATATTCAAAACGGGTTATATCATATCTATAATATATGTAAATCTAATTGCCCAAGGGTATAATATTCTACTTGATATATAACAGTAAAAACCTTAACTGTAATATGCAGAGGGTATAAAATTCTGCTTAATATAAATTATAAGACTCAAAGCCCTTCAGTCTAGTATACAGGCATAACTCTGGTTTCACAGAATATAGAACATCATGGCAAGAGAAAAAGAAACCTCTATTATGTGTCCATATTTGAATGTGCAAAAGGCAAAATAATACGGAGACGTATATGAATGAATCAATGGTGGCAACAGGGGAGCGGATCCATTCTATTAATGGAGAGAATCCATTTTAACCTAATTATCTTCAACTATATCAGTATAGGAGTTGAATACCAAAACACAGAAGAATACCGTTATTGATTTATATGTATTTATGTATGAACTGGTTAGACTTGTCATCAAGCGTGTTTTTATCGTTATACAAAAGAGCGGCCTGTTCACTACATAAGAGAAATTATGTAAAATGGATGGAAATTGCTGTTTGTTATGAATCAGAATGTTTTGAATCTGAAACAATATTATAATTGGTTTCACTCACCTGGTAACGTAGGTCAGGCATGGGCTTGTTTGAAAGAACGGTCAGACTCAGGAGCGTTCCAGCCTAAATGCAGAACAGGGTTTATTGATAGGAGATATATGGATATGATTAAACTTCACAAAAACAAGTGCACATAAATGTTAAGAAACTCACACGACTTCGAATCTACAGTTGGGTCTCACTCCTTATGTACATAAACCTACACATTCTCTACCTGTACTTCGTTCATGACAGGAAGGATTTCCAAGAAGTTGTTCAAAGGAGACATGAAGGATTGAGGTTTAAGACTTTCTACCAGCCCAAGGTATTCCACCTGAAGATGTAGAAACAATGATGGTTTAATTCAGAAACTTCCCTTATATGTGACTGACCTCGAGGTATTAAACATCGTGGAAGTATTTGAAAAACACGATTTATGGATGTCAAACTCTGCATTCTGAATAATAAGAAGTTTCGTAGTGTACATTTGCTTCTTCATCAGGTGAATGGTAGGGAATGCACGGGTGTACTTAAGATGAATGAACTAGAATACACCACTCCGAAAAGTCATGTGATTCACAATAAAGAAGCTGATATCAAGAAAACTTGGAAAGTAAATTACATATATTAAATAGATGGAAAGGAAAATAATCTACTGTTCTGGCTCCAACACCCACGTGTCTTCTCGTATTCATATTAATGTGCACACATTGATGCTATTGTCTGATCGTGGAATGGACTATACGAATCTTACTTGTTTGTAACCGTGGCTCTTACCTCCAGAAACACAGAGTTTGTACCAATAGGGATATCTACTACGTGGTCATCAGTGCCACTTGCTGCGGGAGTAAAGGACATCTTTGTTGAATCTTTGTTAGTATGAATAGTAAGCTGTGCTTTTTGGTCTTGAGACTTCAGAGGGCTTCCATCGGGCTGTGTGATCGTTGTCTGAGACACAAAATCATTTATTTGAATGTTTGAATGATCTAGTAAACTACGGCTGTTACGAACTCATCGATCAAGATTACCGTAGTATGTAAATCATGTAGCCCGGAACCAAACACAAGTGTGTCCCCCCTCCCCCTCACACACACGTATGTACCCCCTCACACTTTCTAAAAAAGCTGCATCCGCCACTGTAACCGTAGTATGTAAAGCATGTGTCCGGAAAACAAAAACACGTGTGTCCCCCCTCCCCCTCACACACACACGCACGCACACACACATATGTGAGTTCGGTACAAGCATGTTCGTCATAAGAGAAGAAGAGCCAAATTGGTGTAAGTTCAGTAACCTGAAATATGAACGGCAAGCCAGGTTTGTAGTACTTGTGTGGCGTGGTGAGTTTCAAGATAACCGGCGTTTCATAGAGTGTGATGGACCCGGAACCATTCATTGTGATCCCTGACTCCTCCACATAAGCGTCGATAATCAGTGAGTCAGATGAAAGAGAAGCACCAAGGACTGACCGCATTTGTAGGATCCGGGACATGGGGATGCTGAAGACAGCCTCTCCTGAGGTAAGCTGTAAAAGTGATACATTTTCCGGAAAAATGCAAACACACTAACTGCAAATTCTCGTATCAACACTTTTTTTGTACAAATTATTTTGTTTCTTTTTTAGTGTTACGTTCGTGTGGGTGGGTAGCAGCTAATAATGAAAGCATTAACTGTAATTCTTCATTGAGTTATGCAGAGTTATATTTATTATTATATAATGGCAGGACCCACAAACATTTTGGGGTCCATCTTTTATCAAAGGAAACCTGCGACCATGGTACATTGGTTTGTCCCAGGACTGCAAGAGACCGACTATAGACACGTTTCCTTGAACATCTTTACCGAAGGCGTACCTGTAGAAATAAGTTAACGTTTTTACTGAACATCCTTTCATTCTGGTATACTTTCAGTCCGATTCATTGTATATAATATATTATACAGGGCGTTTTTGGAATACTGAATATTTTGTGCACTAGTCATTCCTGCGTGGACGGTAATACTATAATAATGCAAGTAAATGAACGTTAATGAAATATCCACGTACAATGTTGAAATATTAAAGGATTCAACCTCCACGCATCGCAGTAAACTCTCGCATTTCTGGTTGATACCTTCACGTATCTTGCTTTTCAGCACGTATTATGTTGAAACCTTTGTTCTAAACATTCATGTACTATGAGGATAAGGTCAGATATCTCCTGAGACCAGGAAACACTTTGTTGAAACCTTGACTCACCGTTCAAGAATGTCCATGTACCTTGAGGATACCATCACGTATCTCGCTTACACCACCAGACACTTTGTTGAAACCTTGACTCGCCGTTCAAGAGTATTTCTGTATCTTAAGAATACCATCACGCATCTCGCTTACACTACCAGACTCTTTGCTGAAACCTTCACTCACAGATCTACAGCCTTCACATACCTTGAGGATACAGTTACGTCCCTAACTTAATCGATTGTGTACTGTCTTGAAACCTTCACGTATCTGACTGAAGCTGCAAATGTTATACTTCTGAAACATTCACGTACTTTGCTGAGACCTTCACATCTACGGAAGAGTCACTCAAGAGGGCATACGTAGCTTGATTTTCGAACTGAACCTTTACTTCGAATTTAGGTAGATCTGAAAAATACGTACAAGTCAAATTGGCACATAACATTAATCTACTCAATTCTGTTTCCACAAAACATTAACGTTTATCATCATGTTCATAAACTGCATGCACTGATTTGTCCACTGCGTTCTACTCACAGAAGTCGGTCACTTTAAAGTTGGCAGTTGCTACTTTTATCTGCAAACAGAAAAGCACAATTTAAAATTCACCTTTATACTAGTTGATTTCTACGGAAGCGCTGAAGGGACATGAGTATGAGAATTTTTTTAATATATATTTCGTGCGCACGAGATACTAAAATGTGCGCACGATATAATATAGCGTGCGCACGATATACGAAAGCGTGCGCACGTTATAATATATAGCGTGCGCACGATATGACGGGAGAAGATTTTTTAAATCATATATCGTGCGCACGAGATACTATAGCGTGCGCACGATATACTAAATTGTGCGCACGAAATACTGATGCCTCGTGTCGTGTCAAAGCCATTTGAAACCATGTCAGTGTTGCAAGATTTGCTAAATCGAGCGCACAATATGCTATATCGTGCGCACGCTTTGTTAAATCGTGCGCACGCTTTGTTAAAGCGTGCGCACACTATACTATACCGTGCGCACACTACAGTATCTCGTGCGCACGATTTAACATTTAAAAATACGTGTCTCCTTTCATTTTGTGCGCACGCTATGTTATATAGTGCGCACGCTTTATTATATCGTGCGCACGCTTTATCATATCGTGCGCACGCTTTGGTATATCGTGCGCACGCTATATTATATCGTGCGCACGTTTTCGTATAACGTGCGCACGCTTTCGTAAATCGTGTGCACGCTATATATATCATGCGCACGCTATAGTATCTCGTGCGCACGAAATATATATTAACAAAAATTCTCATACTCATGTCCCTTCAGCGCTTCCGTAGATTTCATAGGGATCTATGAAGTCATGACAAACATGAGCACGTAATATTACAGTTTGAAATTTAGTTTGAAGTCAGTCTTCGTAATCTTGATGATCATGCATACGTGGGGGACACTGACGCTTTATAAATATCCCTGTGATTATGTCGCTGCATGTATTACCCCGTCAGATGAAACAATGGACCATACGCCGAATGATGGCTGATCAACAAGTATAATAGTCTCCGAGAACACGCCTTCAGTTGGGGTTGCTTGGATCCATTCGTTGATCTTTTGCCCATTAGGATCCTACAGGACAAAATAGACAAAAAGACAGAAGACAATATTGAACTATAGAGGATAACTGATACATCTGGAAATGTGGAACCTTGCAGATAGTACTTTATTACATTATTCTCAAGACAGCTCATGAACTCTAGTATTTCACACAATCTTAAATGGCTTCAGCGCACCATAGTAACGAATTCAGTGTGATCACCCTGTTTTGAAATATGTGCCTAGGGCTTGATACTTCATGATTGCATTCTCCTGAAGGTACATGTTATGCCTGGTGAGGAAGCAAACATACACTCCGAAACGAGCTATTCACAACAAAAAGTTGATTTTCAAATATCTTGCATTTCATTTCGCTGGCTTGGTTGACACATGTCATCGTATCACAATTCCGTAGACCGATGCTCATGCTGTTGATCACTGGATTGTCTGGACCAGACTCGATTATTTACAGACCACTATCATATAGCAGGAATATTGCTGAGGGTGGCGTAAAACTAAACTCACTCACTAACTACAAGATGTAAATTCCAGCCTGGATTGTCTGGATCAGACTCGATTATTTACAGACCACTATCACATAGCAGGAATATTGCTGAGGGTGGCGTATAACTAAAGTCACTCACTAACTACAAGATGTAAATTCCAGCCTGGATTGTCTGGACCAGACTCGATTATTTACAGACCACTATCATATAGCAGGAATATTGCTGAGGGTGGCGTAAAACTAAACTCACTCACTAACTACAAGATGTAAATTCCAGCCTGGATTGTCTGGATCAGACTCGATTATTTACAGACCACTATCACATAGCAGGAATATTGCTGAGGGTGGCGTAAAACTAAACTCACTCACTAACTACAAGATGTAAATTCCAGCCTGGATTGTCTGGATCAGACTCGATTATTTACAGACCACTATCACATAGCAGGAATATTGCTGAGGGTGGCGTATAACTAAACTCACTCACTAACTACAAGATGTAAATTCCAGCCTGGATTGTCTGGACCAGACTCGATTATTTACATACCACTATCATATAGCAGGAATATTGCTGAGGGTGGCGTAAAACTAAACTCACTCACTAACTACAAGATGTAAATTCCAGTCACAGTACAAAGTGTAGAGCCTGACCTTGCTTGGTACTGAGACAAGATTAAACGTAGATACACTATGAAGTAGCGCAGTATAATTCACACAAAGACTTGTAAAAAGTGTTGAAATGGCTTCCATATGACTTACCCGTATAGTGATGTTAAGGTTCGATGTAGATGGCAGCAAGTATTCATTCAACGAAATGATCCGAAATCTTACTGAAATGACAAGTTAATTTAAGCATTTACCGAAATGTTTTGCTAGCTGATTTTGCAATAGCAGATACCCTTTTGGCTATCAGGTTACAGTAGTTGTTCTGCTATCAATTATAAATGCGACCACCAATATGTACTTTCATCTATAGAATGGCGGACTAACTGGGGACCCATTCGAAACTTTTTCACGACTGTGTGTTTAGGCAAACCGTTTTATTACTCTCTCGATGACGTGATTATGACGAGTAGACACCATTCTGGTATAGAGCTAAAAAATGAATTGTTTTACCTGTCTGTCCTCCTTTGTAGATGAATTTGTCTGTCTGGATGAAGAAATACTCATCTTTTCTGAAGATCAAATGCTGTTCAACAGCCTCCATCTTAAAATCCTGGGTTGATGGTCGGCAGGTAAAGATATGATCAGCTGTTTGGGATATACCTTTTGGTACCTGGTGATGGAAATATCGAGGACTATAGTCAGTGAATTAATACACCTGTCTTGCGATGTAGACGTAAATGTTAAATTCTACTGATTTCAGTCGCATCCAGTTGTTTAAACGTTACAAAACATATGATGCACATGCACATACCTTTATCCTCACATGAGCCACTCCATCTGTGAAATACAATATTAATCATAAATTATAGTTTTGGGACAGGGTCCCAGACATGGAGGTCTTGAAGCAGGCAGACATTCCAAGCGCCATCACCACCATGCGTAAGGAACAGCTGAGATGGGCCGGCCACGTGTCCCGCATGTTTGACTACCGCATGACGAAACAGTTCCTTCATGGAGAACTCACCGAAGGGAAGCGCACAGTGGGAGGACAGAAGAAGCGTTTCAGCGACAACCTGAAGGTCTACCGCAGAGACTTCTCTATTGACTTTAAGTCCTGGGAGACACTCGCTGCCGACCGCCTCACCTGTCTCTGCGTTGTTTCAGTTGGAGTACGAAGTGCAGTGGAGCAGTGCGCACAGCAAGCCGTACAGAAACGCCAGATGCGAAAAACCAGAGCAACCAGAATCAACAGTAAAACCCCGACCCAATTCTGCCCTACGTGTGGAAGAGGCTTTCTTGCGTTGAATGGCCTTTATGTAAACTAACATCATAGTGACCAGTCATGAATAAGATGAAACGTTGTGTTGTAATACCATTTATTAAACACAAAATGCCATAGTCACACACACGTGGTCAGCAATTTCATCTAACGAGACTGATTGTGCTTTTTGGTCTTCGTCCGACATTTCGTCTCCTCGCGGGGAATACACAGAGCGAGACTGACGCTAGCGACGTCTGTTGCTAGTGGATCACATGAATGGTCACATGATTACACTTGCAAGCACGCCATCTCCGGGCCCATAGGTGCAGCTCAACATCCAAGTGATGTCAATGGTCATATTTGAAAACGAATGATGAACAACAACATTTAGTGTAACATAAATGTTTCCATTAATATACGATGAGAGCTCATCATGTGAATATAGAAGCTGACTTCCATAAATTGTGCTTTTCTTATTGCATCCCACTTCTAAATGCCCTTCAAAGATACGATTGTACCTGTTATTTGACGGGCGCATGTTCGTAGTTAATGTTTGTGAGCTGTCTATGTTCTGTGGAGGTATGGGGCATGTTTTTCATTGACCATTAAGATATAGCGTCAGGGTTGTCTCTAGAAGAAAGTATGCTCACTTGATGGAACAGTTGTACTTGCAGAGCCCACAGTTCTGCTGTTACCATCCAGTATTGCTCCGATGAGAGGTATGTCCCATCTCAAGGCCTTGCTATGGACTTCCACACTGAAGTTGGACCCAGGTTGGATGAAGGTGGGAACCATCAATATCAAGTTCCTGAAGATGTGTGGAAATGGAGTAAATTGTGATAAATGTGCAAAGCTCATGTCCATTGTGTACCAGTAACGGAATTCTAGGAGTGTCACATTGCTTCCCCTTGGTAAGAGAATTCCTATCTCGGCGTGGAGCCTGACAAGTTGTTACATAGCTGGGTCACTGAGGAGTGTTGCGTTACACAACACAAATAAACTACTACTAAAATTCATTGTTATATAACGTGTCTAACAGCTGCTCCTACAAGGATAATTTGATGAGTTTGAATATGATAATGAAAGCAATGCATCGTCCAGCAGGTGTTGCCACAGTGATACACCTGCCTACATGCCTGAACAACATCCGTTGCAGACGTTTAGAGTGTTTGTGACCAGTATACATTTATTTATTATCTATGATGATTGTCCAACGGACTTAAGACTGGATGAAACATGATTGCATAGTCGTGTCTGGATATATGTAATATTGAAAGTAGTAAAACTACAATATCCCCCAAAACAGTTTCCACTGGGCATAAAAAAGTCGAGGCGAGGGCTGGAACGAGTTACCCGGATACCCGGGACGGTTGGCTAATGAGTTGGACGAGTATCCGTCTCAGTCCCCGGACCCGTAATGATCATGTCACTAATAGATTAATCGACGTAATCTGTACTTTTTTTAGAATTTAAATGTTGTATTATTTTTTCAAGATGTAGACATAATTTACAGTAACTTGTTTGGGAAATAATACATATATATGGTTAAGATATCGAGCAAAAACTTTCAAATCGAAAAAGAAATTAGTACACGAACTGACGTATATCTTGCCATTTCTTGCAATTTTTAGGGAGGATTATTACAGCGGGTATTTGGGTAAGGTAGGGTAGGTCCATAGTAAGTGGGTACCTGGTAAAACATTTGAACCCAGCCCCAATAGCGATACGTGGACGAGAAGCAGAGGTAGTGTCGCAACTGAGTACTATATCGGTGGTATGTTTGTGGAATCACAATCAAAACGCCTTTCAAAGTACTTACGTTGTTTCGTAAAAAATAACCCCAAAGACCAGATGGGTTCTTTCTTTTGCACGTCAGCGTATTTACTCACTACAGACATATAGTAAGCCGAAAAATATGTACACTCACTGTTCTGAGGCCAAAGCCGCCCCCAAAATGGAGAAGAATACCAACAACAGCATTATGAATATTTAACCTGAAATTCTGAAATAAAAGAAACACTAGTTCACACATTATCATTCATTGTGGACATCGTGGCATTCGCCATGTGTAACAATTGATTCAAGCAATACACAAAGGGTTGCGGTGTTTAATTCATTAAATGTATGTCGAGTGTAAACAGTCACTGGTGTCTAAAATACAACAGAGTACTAAGTCAACCTCATAGTCCAATAAAATTAGTGGAAAAATCTCTAAACCTCCAAAACAAAAGTGGTACAGAAATGGTTTTGTGTTCATGTCATTTGCAATAGTTATGTAAACAATATATGAAAAGCTGTCCCATTGGATATTGATGCTAAATGGCTTTTGGGGGTCAAAAACTATGAAAAATGGTATTTTTCAACTATTTTTCTTTCTATCTCAAAATAAGTCCAGAAAATGGTATAAAATATTGAAAAACAGACAAATGAAGAGTATAAAACAGTAACTAATGAAAATCAAAATTGGAAAAAAGATGACATGACGTTTGAGCTTGGATTTCTGTCACTACAGAAGACAGAAAACGAGAAAATGCGAGTTATATCCCCTTTGTTTACAATAGATTGAAGTCGCTGAACAAGAAGAAAAGTGACTATCTTTTATTATACTCTGCCTAGAAGTGGCTATAGTTGAACAGTGAGAGGATTAAAAATATAGCTAAATGCTACAATTAAAATAATTGATGATAAGGACTGAGGTGATTCAGGTGATTCCCATAATTAGCCAACAGAGCACTTCGGTCGTGTAAGACTACACACCAAGGAGATAAATGGGATATTCTGTATCAAGATTTAATAGAACTCGAAGAAACGCATGCCACAACAAAAGATCAGGAAAATATGATAACATTTACATTTTCTATTGTGTCAATTTAAAAACAGTTTCAAATTTAAAAATAAGTTTGCTCTCTTTTATCTTCAACTGGCAACTTCGTATTATGTGAGCAGAATTGAGTGAACCCTAGCAACTATTTATAGTATAGCTGGAATTCGTTTATACAATTTAACAAGCACAAAATAACTTTTAACAAGCGAAATGAAATTTACTTGAAAAAAATTATATTGATTCATATAAAATTTACTTATAACACATATCTGTGACGCAAAACGTAGATACAGAGACCAATCTTTTTCTTAAAAATGGAAAAATCATTAACGTGTACGTGGCTACATGTTAGAAGCTCCAGGTAGGTTTTGAATGTTAAGAATAACCAGTAGTGTCCTTATAACTGCCATTAAAATAATATCGGTATTTTCGAAAATGAACTTACTGAAGGCCGAAACCTTTAAGCATTTGGAATAGTTTAATAGTAGGTGGTACATACTTGTTTATCAACCGTTTTAAAAGTTTGCTCTGGAAACGAAACGATTTCTGACTGAAATAGGCAAGACTATATATTCCATGGTACTGCATGTTGTCAGGAGTAATTGTCATGAAATCATGTCAGTGAAAAACTATTGCAAGCACCGTTGAACCAAACCACATCTCAAATATTCAGGCCTGGACTCAGCCGTTCAAATTATTAAACTGCCTTTACTCAGAATATCTTCTGTTACTGTTGCATGGAATAGCATTCTCACCAAGCAGTGTACTCAAAATTAATAAAGATATTCCGACTGTGAGGTCAGGGGCATCTCTGTCAACCAATAAAGGCCCTTGGTGTTCATGATTACCATCACCATAGTTCAAGATACCTGATATGTGAATTAATATCTTGTTCAGTTATTACTATTTCCAGTTTCAGAAGTAGGAGCTAAGTGCAATGCTTCCGAAAATAGGGATACACAGGGTCAGTTCATTCGATTTGGAACAGATAATGCAGATCAATCTGAGAAGATGGATTAATGTATACCGATGATGTTTCTGTCAATCAGGTAACTGTTTGCCAAGCTTGCCGAGTTGTTGATGTGCTAAAATGGGATGGATTCATATGGTCTTTACCAAGCAACTCGTCCACACTTTACTGAATCAAATTGCTTGATGTTTTGAACATCCACGTACAATATGAAAAGAATTGATAGACTTTATCATTATCAGTATTAAGTTATGTCACATCGAGCTCCATGCCTATGATCACGCTGAAGTCTGTATTTGCATCCACGCACGTGCTTGTGTACAATGTCGGTAATCATTTTGACTGCATATACTAGTATAAGGTTCACAAGAGTCCAGCCAAACTTACCATAAGTCCTGCGTCGAATAAGGACTTGAAAATTCTTGTACCTTAAATACTTCACCGTGTAAACATTTATCTTAATGGCTGAGATCAGATATCGAATAACTAATAATGTATATATTGTTAATATTGGAAAATCAATTTGTTTCTCTACAAAAGTGACATGTTGTTACGCAAAATGTGTGCGTGTCCCATATCTTATCATTTGAAATCCAAGACATGACTACTATATCAACAAGGCGTAAGTGAAAACAGTCACATTAATGAAATGTCGTTAATGAAATTTAAGAAAATGCGGGACACACAGTAAGTGGAGGACTTGCTGAACCTTCATTTAAAAGATAAACAAGTCCTCAATCATGGAAGGTTTTATTTCTGTGTCATTTTCACCATGGCTTTAAATGATATCATTTTTCGTAGAATTATATTTTGAGAGATTAATGACCACACGCAAGGTTTTTATTTATGTTTTTCTTGTGTATGTGTTAGAATCGTAATATATATCAGACCAACTCAGTGACATCCAATTCTTTTTCATAATAATTATTTCAGTAAGTGTTATAAAGAATTACCTGTTTCAGTTTGTTGAATCAAGTGATGGTGTACAGTCTGATTGTAACTGGTTAAAAGCACGTTCTCTTTCGTTCATTTACATCGTACATCCTATAAAGTCTAAGTTTTAATTTAAGCACTGGTAGCTAGACGTTTTATGAATGTGGTATGAAACGAGGTATTATCAATATTCACTCCCTGTCCGTGGTCACTGGTGGAGTATTTTCGATCACACAACATGTGTTTTAGATGTGTCATGAGAGAGTGAGTTTTACGCCGCACTCAGAAATATCCCAGATATGAGGCGGCGGTCTATAAACAATCGAGCCTGGACCACACAAGCCAGGGATCAAAAGCATGAGCATCGATCTACGCAATTGGGATACGGTGGCATGTGTCAACCAAGTCAACGAGTCTGACATCTGATCCCGCTAGTCGCTGCCAAGTGATATTCTCATGAATCGTCGCTTGTAAACTTAATCGCGTGACACGTGGTTTGGCTGTGTCATAAAATATGGTATTCACAACAATCGTCACTTGTTAGTCGAGATAACACAAGAGGTCACTTGGAAATTTCATAAAATACAGTATTATCATCAATAATCACTTGCTAGCCTCGGTGATATAAGACGTGTTTTGAAAGTGCATTTGCAAGATTGTTCGACAGAACTGCTCGTACTTGTCTCTAATGTTTCGCTCCCCATGACCATAAAACTAATCTATATATTCCCCCGACACATTACTAAACATGCCTTACTTCCAGAGAAGTTGTTTACGAAAACACGTATCACGAAACAACCCAACAGAGAGACCTGACGTTCAAATTCCTCTCTTTACGATCTGCTTACAAACAAACAATGCATGGATGTGAAGGCTGTGTACATTAAGCATGTCATTGAGATGGTTTGTGCAGCTTTCTGGAGGTAACAGTTGCCTAAATGCTATATCTGAGCTATAAAGGCAAGCGTTATTGGTGATAGATATAATTACACTGCAGTAATGGCGTTGATATAACGTTTGTTGACGAGAAGGGCATTGTGCTGGTAAACATGGCGAGACATATCACCTAGTCTTTATGGCTGTTTAATGGGAAATGTCACAAGCCTGAGAAAAACGTTTCAATGACTGGGGGCTTTGAGATCATTTCATGGCTATATTAAACCCATTTTTGTTGATCGTATGTAGGGTTTACATTCGCATAGCTAGAGTACTGTTGTGTAGCGTCCGGTTATAAGTAGCTAGTGGTTCAGGAAAACTGTGTGAACGGGAGACGGAGCGTTCAAATATGTTTTACTAAACACACCATTAAGCAAAATAGAATCTATTCCTGGGGTTAAGAATGTTCAAAAGAGACTGTACAGTGATAGTGAAAGGGGTGGTATAGTTTCTGTAGTGGTAGATGTTGATGTTGTACTTGTATGATGTTGTACTTGTATTTACAGTGTCGTAGTAGGCATGGTCGTCGAAGTAGTGGTAGACAGTGTAGTGGCAGTGGTACTAAAAGTAATCGACGTAGACGCTGTAGTCCTTGTAGTGACTTTGGCATCAGTGTATGCCGCGCTCAGCAATATTCCCTCATGTCACAAAAGATGTTGCCAGTTCTGTAGATGGGTAAGACACTGGCATGTGTTTGGGAAGTATACTTGCAGTAACAGTATTTTCTTATTGGAATTAAATTTCTGATGTTTGATGTCTAATTTATGTAGTTTTGTTTAGATACTCGTTCTCGAGTTAATTTCATGACAAACTACCATACCGAAAGATCAGTCTCATTAACCTATAATTCAGACAATGACCTACTTTTCAGCCGATCCGAACTTTCTCGTGTGAAAGTGAAAATAGACACGACAAAGAACTCTGGTTACACTGAATTCCAATTTCTCGTTTCATAAGAAAATGATATTTACAAATGAATTTTATTTTCAAACTTTAATAACACCGTTTTTCTGTAATCTATGTCGACATTTCGGCAGCATACCTTAACTAGGAAATCACAGACTGCCTTGTTTTATAGGGTTGTAAAATGATTCAGAATGCATCTGATTACTGGTTACACCTGTTATGTGTTTTTGCGCTTATTTAGTGTAGTTCTGTAACGCACAGTCAGGTTGATAATAATATCAGTTCTGTACCAGACCCCCAAAGTTTTCTAGCGACACTGCCTCGTTTTGAGATTTCCACAATTCCCAGGCTTTTGTTTGTCAGAGCTCGCTACACGACAGAGCAGCCTGTACAATGCCATTGCACGGATTAGAAGGAGCGTAATGTTGCAATATACAAGTGCGTAGACATATCAAATCATACTGAATAAAATTTATTGATCCAGTTAAATACATTGTCTAAAATTATTGACTGGTTATCGCACTAAGTCGCGAAATACGACGGAATCCAGTAAAAGGAAAGGAGACTGCACTGTAATCAATCTTTTGACTAACTCTGAGTAATGAATGAAGTGTCCAGTAGTGTCCAGTAGTGTCCAGTAGTGGTAGCACACACACGTCCTGCCCGATCACGACACGTATACGAACATAAAACAACCCTTCTTCTCATAAATCTATTCCTGCCAAATTACATGAACTGTTACAATCCACGAGTATTTCAGCACAGTTTGCTTGCTCTTACCGCCATTAAACACCCACTTCAACCACCGACCTGTCAGCTTGTTCAAAGACCACGTCACTAACCCAGGTTCATTTATGACCAACGGAGAGTCCCAAGTCACAATTTCAACACCTGGACACGATAACCTCCAGCATAGTACAGGTAACAATATGTTATTGATAGCTTCCTGTGGTTGTCAAAGTCTACTCTATATGGTCTTAAATGGTGTCCTTTGGAGTGAAACGGTCTGACGTACTGTCGGAATCTATACTTGTATTAAATTGGTCACATTAGAATCATGTGTTCATGCCATAAACAGGCACGACTCATGTCATCAATAGGCATGACTCATGTCATCAGAAGACATGACACCTTGTATCAATAGGCACGACTTATGTATTCAGTAGGCATGACTCATGGGATGGATAGGTAGGGCCTTTGTCTTGAGTCGGCAATATGCATAACTCGTGTCATCAAAAGGCATGTCTCATTGTATCAAAAGGCATGACTCATGTCATCAACATGGCATCGACAGGTAGGACGTATGTCTTCAATAGGCATGATTCAAGTCATCAAAATGTATGACAGATTAGTGTGATACGTTCACAGATTCTGACGCCCACGAACAATTTCCCATACATCTCCACTGTAGATTGTTTACGAACCACGAAGAAGGTCGTGAATCATTGCACCAACAACCGCCCACCTACCACTCACACACTCCCACGCACGCACGTACAGTTACATACATAAGTATGTAGTGTGTGAAGCCTACTCCCGGTATCTCCCCTGGTGATATTACTAGGTGCTATTTGTAAAATAAGGGCACTCATAAGCTTAGGAGTCAAAAGATATATTATCACAAAGTGGAAAAAGAAGGAACAAAATATTTTCCCCGAAATGCAAAGTGCTGGAGTACGAGTTTACTTGGACTGACATTTGGCCAGGTAAAATGGACCTGGCACGATCAGACGCTGTAATATATGCGGTTTATTGAAAGGTTTTCTGACTATGGATATTTTAGCCTTCATTTCTTGGACTCTCTCATTTATCAACGCCCCATGTATCTCACATATTAGAGAAGGGAATACCATTTTTGCATGTCGAAAATTACAATAACTGGAACATGAAGAAAAAATAGTGAAGATGAACCCCAGCAAGATGCTACCTGTATCATGTATCATATGATGTCAATGCACACGCGATATTCTATCCTTGCTCTTTCCTAAGGCATATGAGTGAGTGAATTTAGTTTTACGCCGCATTCAGTAATATTACAGCTATATGGCGGTGACCTGTAAATAATCGAATAAATGTAAATGTAAATGGACCAGACAATCCAGTGGTTGATCGATCTGCGCAAATGGGAACCGATGACATTTGCCTACCAAGTCAACGATCCTGACCACCCGATCCCGTTAGTCGC